>NC_137738.1:100461615-100781805 GCF_963264785.1 Psittacula echo
ACTGGCTATTCACACAAGCAAGATTATTTTTGCTAATCAGCAGGCTCACTAATGGAGTAGTTCATTAAAATAATGCCTGGATTTGTACTTTCATCTTCCAAAATTACTACATTTCTATTCCAGAATCAAATAGCTTAAGCATCTTTTGGTTTTGCTTGCCTTCTTTACAAACAATTTTGTGGGCAGCTCAGCTGGCATGTAAATGAACTAAAGGTTTAGACTAGCATGAAGGCAAATATGAAAACCCTCTTTCTGGGGAATAGTACTGTCTATTCATTATGGGCTCAAAGTACATGATTATGGTTTAAAAACACCACCAAATCCTGATGAGGAAAGGCAGAATGGCCTAGACCAAGTTTAAATTGTGCTGCTGACACACAAAGCTGACACACTTTGAGTGACTGAATTTACTGTACCTTATTGTTTCATTAAACGGTCAGACCAAGCTGCTCTGAGGCTTCAGTTGCTGAGATGACTAGCTTGAGAGAGGACACCCTCAACATCTGAGTGGATGGAAGCTCAGCATCCAGGAGCCTCAACTCAGAGCAGCAAGAGCCACCGAGAGAGCCTCAAGTCCGCGACAGGCCTTGCCCAGGCGCCGGCAGAGCTGCTGGCGCTAGCAGCTGACTCACAGGGGGCGGAGCCAGGAGGGATGGCACCAGCCCTGACTGGTTTAAAAGCTGCCCCAGGGGGCACGAGCGAGCAGGGACAGCAAACAGGGCGGGTCGAAGCAATTCGTGGAGCGGTTTACATGGGCGGGCGAGCGGGATGGTGAACACTCGGCTTATGAGCAGGGCCTGATCTAGGAGCTCTGCTCTGGCTGCCCAGGCAGTGGCCAGCCTAGGCACCCAGACAGAGCCGATGAGAAGGGAGGCTGCAGTGCAGAGCTCGGAGTGCAGAGAGTGCCTGCACTGGTTTTGTGAGGGGAGGGCACACAATGAGCAGGGCTGCACTTGGTGCTCCCTGGTGGAGGTCTTCCTGCAGCAGGGGCTGAGCTGCAGGAGACTATTTGTAAGCTAAAAGATGTCAGGGAAACCAAGAGGAAGCAGGAATGCTTGCTCCAGGCCCAAACTGTGCAGGGGCCTCAAGCGTCCACTGTAGCACATGGAGGAAAGGAGACCGTTATCCCAGGAAGCTGGGAAACAGTAACAACAACAACAAAAAAAAAAAAAAAAAAAAAGAGGAAGAGGACAATTAAAAGCAAGGGGCTTCCTCCTACATCTGTTGTCCTCACCCAGAACCACTTTGCAGTTCTGTAGGGGATTAACAAGGAAACACACTCGCACCATGAACAACCAACTGATGCACTGCTAAAGAAGATCGCTACTGGTGCTGCCATGAAAAAGCAGTGGGTCATAGTAGTAGGGAACTCTGCTTTGAAAGGCATAGAGGCATCCATCTGTCAGCCTGACCCAGTTTCAAGGGAGGTGTGTTGCCTACCAGGAGCTCAGATCATGGATGTTGCAGAGAGGCTGGCTGGTCTAGTAAGTCTCACTGACTATTACCCAATTCTAGTGATCTATGTGGGTGCCAGTGGCCAGTTTGGGAGGCCAGGTCTACTGGAGGCTGGTGGAGCTGGTCTGATAAAGAAGGGGAAGGGCAGTTTTGGCAGGAGGATTGCCAGCCTGGGCAAGGATGCTTTAAACTAGATGTGTTGGGGGAGAGCGGCATCATTCCATCCCAACACACCCAGTCAGTTGCCAGAACCTACAATAAATGCTTGGAGAGATGCAGAGATATTCCAGCTGCTCCAGCCAATGAGCTGGGTTCATTTGGAGCTCTGCTCAGATGCCTCTATACAAACGCCCATAGCATGGGGAGCAAACAAGAGGAATTAGAGATGTGTGCACGTCTATGGGGGTATGATGTAATAGGCGTCACAGAAACATGGTGGAATGGCTCCTATGACTGGAGTGTTGGAATGGAAGGTTACAGGCTCTTTAGAAAAGACAGACCTGGCAGGGCAGACAGGGAGCGGGAGCTGCTATTTATGTCAGTGATAGGCTGGAGAGTATGGAACTGTGTCTGGGGACAGATGAGTAGTCAACAGAGAGTTTGTGGGTCAGAGTCAAAGAGAGAACAGCAATGCGGGACATTATTGTGGGGATGTGCTACAGACCGCCTGATCAAGAGGAATCTGTGGATGAAGCACTCTATAGATAGATAGGAAAAGCCTCACACTCGCAGGCGCTTGTTCTCATGGGGAACTTCAACCTCTCTGATATCTGTTGGAGTGATGGTACGGCCTGGCACAAGCAATCCGGGAGTTTCCTTGATTGTGTGGAAGACAACTTCCTTCTGCACATAATAGGGGAGCTGACAAGGAGAGGTGCCATGCTTAACCTCATGCTCACAAACAGGTAAGGGTTGGTTGGAAATGTGACAGTCCAAGGCAGCCTTGGTTGCAGCGATCATGAGATGGTCGAATTCAAGATCCTTGGGATAGTGAGAAGAGCATATAGCAGAACTGAATGGACAGCGGTAGAGCAGTTGAAGTCATTTACCTGGACTTGTGCAGAGAGTTTGACACTGTCCCACATGACATCCTTGTCTCTAAATTGGAGAGACGTCAGTTTGATGAGTGGACCACTCGGTGGATAAAGAACTGGCTGGATGGCCACACGCAAAGAGTTGTGGTCAATGGCTCAATGTCTGGCTAGAGACCAGTAACGATCGATGTTCCTCGGGGATCGGTGTTGGGACCGGTCTTGTTCAACATCTTTGTTGGTGATATGGATGGTGGGATTGAGTGCTCCCTCAGCAAGTCTGTCGATGACACCAAGCTGTGTGGTTTGGTCGATATGCTGGAGGGAAGGATTTTCATCCATAGGGACACTGACACACTTGTAAGGTGGGCTGATGTCAACCTTATGAAGCTTAACATTGACAAGTGCAAGGTCCTACACCTGGGTCGGAGCAATCCCAGGCATGGCTACAGGTTGGGCAGAGAAGAGATTCAGAGCAGCCCTGTGGAGAAGGACTTGGGGGTGTTGGTCAAATCAAAAATGAACATGAGCTGGCAGTGTGCGCTTGCAGCCCAGAATGCCAACCATATCCTGGGCTGCATCAAGAGGAGTGTGACCAGCAGGTCAAAGGAGGTGATCCTGCCCCTCGACACTGCTCTTGTGAGACCTCACTTGGAGTATTGTGTACAGTTCTGGTGTCCTCAACATAAAAAGGACATGGAACTGTTGGAACAAGTCCAGAGGAGGGCCACAAGGATGATCAGGGGATTGGAGCACCTCCCGTATGAAGACAGGCTGAGAAAGTTGGGGCTGTTCAGCCTGGAGAAGAGAAGGTTGCATGGAGACCTCATAGCAGCCTTCCAGTATCTGAAGGGGGCCTATAAGGATGCTGGGGATGGACTATTCATTAGGGACCGTAGTGATAGGGCACAGGGTAACGGGTTGAAACTTAAACAAGGGAAGTTTAGATTGGATATAAGGAAGAAGTTCTTTACTGAGAGGGTGGTGAGGCACTGGAATGGATTGCCCCGGGAAGTTGTGAATGCTCCATCCCTGGAGGTGTTCAAGGCCAGGTTGGAGAGAGCCGTTGGTGTCATGGTTTAGTGGGAGGTGTCCCTGCCCATGGCAAGGGATTTGGAACTAGATGATCTTAAGGTCTTTTCCAACCCTAACTCTTCAATGACTCTATGATTCAGTATCCTTTAGGTTAAGTATCCTTCAGCAAGTTTCAGCCCAATGTATTTCAACACATAACCCATACCCTGTTCAGGAAAGGCGAATTTGGTTTATCTGGACCAATTCAGTGGCAAGGGGCTTCAGCAATGCTTCTCTAATGACTCTAATGACCTTCAAAGAATTGGAGATCTCCAAATATTTGCAAACCTTGAGTGCAGTTTTCATCACTGCTATCACACTGGTCAACATTTAATTCACTGCTGATGTACTGAAAAATTCCATCAATTCTTATTCAGAGGAAACTTTCAACTAGGTGGTTTCACAGCTGACATCTCAGTTTCTGCATTGATTCAAGTAACTGCATGCACATAATGAGTGTTTTATAACAAAACCATGGCAGGTATTTTTAAGCCACATCCAAGCATCCTCCAGAGAAATCAAAGAGCACTGAACTCAGAGATAAGACTTAGCTCAAGCAGATACTTTTTAGTACTAGTACAGGGAACACTTAAATTTGGCACCTTCTTCCAGAAAACAGGCATCAAAATACATGTGAGAACTTTATTTGGGATTAGCAGGTTTTTAATACTCAAAGAAATGACAGCATTCTCAGAGTATTTCCTCTGACAATAAATTGGCACACTGGTAGCTGCAATTTAATGCCATTTTCTGTTTTCTTTAGGTGCAATAAGTTCAATGGGAGGACAATTCAGATAGACCCTTCTCTTTGCTAGTGCTCTCTGATGAGTTCTTGTCATGTTTAATATTGTTCTGTTAAAGCTGCACAGTTAATAGCTTATAGAAGCTGGCATTCACCCAGTTTGAAGAGAGATTGTTTTACATTGTTGTAAACACTTGCTTAGCATAATGGTAAGACTTTTTTTTTGGTTTTGTTTGGGTTTTTTTTGCTTAGCTGTTTTTGTTGCTTACTTTTCGCTACAGCTGAAGTTGAGGAAAATGCTTACATTTCATAAAAACCTCTAGCAATTCAAAAAGTTCTGCATCATTTTTAGGAGTATTGTGTTTCTCTAAATTAACAGACTCTAAGACGAGGGAAAAAATAGTTAAACAGAAGAGGTGACTTTCAGAAACTGCATTTCCAGAGACTTTTCCGCTGTATACTGATGCTATTTCTATGTGCTGCTGAATGATTAAATTTACTCACTGCAAACCCAGAATCTCAATGTTCCATGTGGTTAAAAAAACCAACCAACCAAACACATACAAAAAAACCCAAACCACAAACACACAAAACCAGTTTCTATCATTTATTCTTTGTTAGATCATAGCATTTCAACTGAATAGACATCACTGAGATCCAGGCATGGCTATGAAAAGCCAGTCCTTCAAATCCAGTCTTTTTTTTTTTTTTTTTTCTTTGGGAGGGGGATGGGGGGAGGAAGCAGTTAGAAACATTTATCAATAATAGTGTAGTTGTGCTGCTGGCTGAGTTATGTGTGTTTTAAAGATTGCTGTTTTCCTTATTATTCATTCATATTTTGGTACTCTAACTTAATTTTGAAACAGTCATCCAACCTGCAACTACTTATATAAACTGAAAAGATAGAAAATCTGTGAAAACCTTTTAAAAATATCATCAGTCCATCAATTCCAACTGATTATAAAATTTCTCTTTTTTTAAATCAGTGCCTCATCAAATGCATAACTACTTCTTTAATATGTTTAAAATTTTGCCATTTCGGTTCAATCTCCTTTAGAAAACTATCAGGCTAAAAGTGAAGAAAAAATACATCCAATAAAACTCACTTATCATGGGGAGAGAGCATGGGTATCAAAAAAAGATGTGAAACAGGAGAATATGGAAGCTCCTTCTGAGAATTACCCATATTATCTGTCCATCTTATACTGGGATCATAACTATGAAAATCAGAGCCACTGTGTCATGCTCAGCTACATGGATGCATTGCAAAAGATGCAGCCGTTGCTAGAGTCTTTAACCTTGAAACATAACCTTTACTACAGCACTGACAATGGGCCTCTTTCACATTCACTGGACTGAGACATATGATTCCTCATTCATCTGCAGTGAATTTCATTGTCCATCACCTTTGTATCTGGTGGTCCCCCATTGTTATCCTTTCTAAGCATTAAGAAAGTTGCTGGCTTAAACTCCCACCAGGCATCATCACCTGTGTTACATAAAACAAACACAGAAACCAGAATGTATAATTTTTGTGTAACTTAATCTTAGTGTCTTTAGCTAGTCCTTGCTAGTCACAGCTTTTGTCTTGTTTGTTCCTTATTTCAACCATCATAATCTGATGTGCCAGTCATTTGTGTCATGCGTCAGCACTGTAGACATAAGCTTTTAGTTTGGCACTGCTGTAGACATAAGCTTTTAGTTTGGCACTGTCAGACATTTACTGGTGATCTAGGCGCTATATATACTATATCATGGCCTTCTCCAGCCACAAAGAATTACAATAAGTAGTGAAGCATAGCACTCCTTTCCAATACTGGTTATCTTTGGTCAATCAAAGCTTTTCCAGATCCCCTGGTGTTATATTTCTTCAAATGATTTCTGAAATTTCTTTCTAACTTCTCACAGTCTCTGAGGTGGCAGATATACCTCCTTCTCTTAGCCCTTGCTTTCTGTCAGTTTTGGGATTTTGCCTTCTATTCTCACAACCTATCCCAGCTCCCTGGAAGTCAATACACCTTCTAAGTCATAGCAAATCTCATTTGTCTGCTTTCCTGAACCATAATATCATAACTGTTGTACAGATTTCCAAAACACTCATTGTTTTCAAAAAATTATCCAGACTACTGCTCTGACATACAAAGCAAAAATGTAGGGTGTTTTGTTTAACACAATTTACAATTCCATCAGGTTTTTGAATATAGAATAAAACCATATTATCTATCACAAAAACAGAATAACAGTTTGAAATCTTACAAAACAGCAAATTTCTAAAAATATGTATGCCAGGCTTCATGCCTAAAAGCAACAAATTTCCTACCAAAAGAGTGAAAAGAAAAAAGGTAGAAAAATATTCCCACAGATGCTAGGCTAAATAAACCTGAAAGAGGAGCAAGGTCTCTGATGTGTTTTGCAGAGAAGAACTCTCCAAATTATCTTACTTAAATTAACTGTCTGGGTTCCTTATGTGAGCTCTTGAGGAATCAGCCCAACCTAATATATAGGTCCAAACTAAGTCTTATCTTCTCATGGAGACAGCCTCACCATTGCCTAAAAAGAAGACTTAGAGGATTGACTTAAACAAGTTACTCTTTTCTGTGGTGAAAATTATATAGGGCAAAAAGTCAGCTCTACCACAGCGAAAAGCAGGACAGGTGCTAACCCTCATGAACCTATTGTGGAATCAATGAGGGTGTTCTTTCTTGTCAGCATTTTACCTACAGCTGACATGCACCAGTTTAGTAGCTAAAGCAGCATGGTAATGTTAAACATCTTGCCTAAACATCTATGTGTGTGACTGGGGCACTGGAGATACTTATAAACCTACCTGGCAAGTAATCTCTGAGGTGTCCTTGCCCATGGCAGGGGGGCTGGAACTAGGCGATCTTAAGGTCCTTTCCAACCCTAACTATTCTATGATTCTATGATTCTGAAAAAACACAAGAACAACGACTACTCTTGTAGATTAGAGAGAATATAATTAAGGAGTCTCAGGGGTCTGACAAGTTTCTTGCTGAGAAAAAGAACACAATGTCTCACAAAACTCTTTTTCCTAGAGTAGCTTGACACGTCATCATGCTATTTTCCTGTGAATTATATGTTGTCATTTACACATAAGAGCAAAAACCTAAAGCTTTTAAAATTTTAATGCGTACAGAGAACTTTGCTTTTGCTTCATAAATGGTCCAGAATTAATATAAAATAAATCTTGGTGCATGCACCATGAACAGAAATAAAAAAAAAAAAAAAGGCAGAAAGACAGGAAAAAAAGAAAACAGCTGTATTTTCCTTACAGCTCCTAGTATCCTCTGTGCTTCTACCTAGTGCCAGATAGAATATGACAAGATAATTCTCCAAGAAAAGGCAAGGAAAAAAATAATCTTAATTTGAAGTTTAAATTTTTGCTAGAGTCTATGTTTGATAATAGATAGATAAATGTTGGCATTTTCATCATAGTTTGCACATTAAATGCCTGTAAAAAGTAGGACTAAACTACATCTGAATTAAATTGAGATCTGCAGAAGTGATGCAGCAATAGCTTGAAACACCAATAATTAATTAAATAAATTAAATATACATACAAGTGATCTCCACACGCCTTATACGCTACAAAACTTCTAAAAAAAATACATTCACTTATTACATTTAATAAGATGTATAATCATTCTACTGAGAAAATATTCTTGTAAGTATAAAAATATTTAATTCTACTGCCCAGTTATACATTATCATGCTAATATAAAGTTTATACGTCACAACCACATTATAAAACCAAATACATTATCAGAAATATAAAATGCTTATTTTACCAAGAAAAGACAAAAATACATAGGAAGAATATTTGAGAGTTCTTTTTCAGATACTTACAGAAATGGCATATAGAGTTAGTTAAAATGCTTTGTTTTCTCTGAACCAGTTAATCAGAGCTTTGCAAGTCAGTAAAATAATCTCAAAATTTCAGCTAAATATTTATAATGACCTTTAGCATTTTAATTAAAAAAACAAACGAACCTTCAGAACTGCTGAAAGCTTTCAGATGAAAAACATTTCAGAAATGGCAATGCTTGGAGTATTTATTCATTATTTGCAGTTTGTTAAATCATTCTTGAAAAAGAAATCTTAGGGTTTTATACATTCTTGAATTAAATCTAATTTCAGCATAATCTGAAATATGTGCTTGGTATATCAGTACAATAGGTCATAAAGACAACTCTGCTGAAGTCTGCTATCCAGTTGAACACAAAAAGTGCTTACAGAGTCAATCCTTTATCATATGCTAAAGCAAAACAATATCTCTGTTTTCTGAAACCTGAGACAAGCAACTAGCTACTTAAAATTGCCATGACTGAGAGATCATGGTATGTAAAAGTCTTGTAAATGGTTCTGAATAAGCAGTGAATTTATGATTTCTGAAATTAGCAAAGTAAGTTTAGCAATGTAAATTAGAATCATAGGATAGTTAGTGTTGGAAAGGACCTTAAGATCATCTAATTCCAACCCCCTGCCATGGGCAGCGACACCTCCCACTAAACCATGTCACCCAAGGCTCTGTCCAACCTGGCCTTGAACAGGCCACCAGGGATGGAGCATTCACAGCTTCCTTGGGGAACCCAAATGGACAGAAAGAAAAACAAATGAGAGAGATAGTACAGAGGCAGAGTCCTCAAATGTGATATTTAGAAAACTACAGTAAAAAATATAATCACTCTTTATCTTTCCACAGTTCATTTCAGATATATTTACACGCATTAGTATCAAAATATTGTAAAAAAAGATGTGTCTATTCTCTTCAAAAATCTTCCCTGAAAACTACCTTCTCCACTACTTTTCTTCAAAGAGTGTAAGCCAGAAGAATTAACAAATGGTGTCTTGTTATAAGTACCTTAACTTCATTTTATTTTATAGTTTGTCAAAGACTGGCTTATTAAAACAGCTTTTTCATTTGGAAGTTTCTGTTTATTTTGCATCCTCATCAGAAAACTAACATTTCTATTCCCTTTCTCAATACAATGGCATTGTCCAGTAGTAAAACCAGCACCATTTGCCTGGGAACAGTATTGTGCAGCAGCACCTTTAGCAGGTTTGGCATGTACTCATTTTCTCTAACTTGTCTGGAAGGTTACAATTCTTTCTGGTTTTCAGTCTTTGCTTACATAATGAGTGCACAATTTACTATATATGCATCAATAATGTATTCATATAAACAATTTTCTGACAGAATGGTATACACAACAAACTTTCCTCTATACTTGTGTCCTGGGTTCAGCAGTGGCAGTCAGTTGTTTTTTTTTCCCTTCTTAGTAGCTGTTGCAGCACTGTGTTTTTGACTTTTGGCTTGGGAACAAAAAACTGATAACACTGATGTTTAGACTGACCAAGGACTTTGTGAGTCTCATGCTCTGCCAGGGAGGAGGAGGGGCCGGGAGGAAGCGGGGACAGGACACCTGACCCAGACTGGCCAAGGAGGTGTTCCATACCACAGCACGTCATGCCAGGGGATGGAACTGGGAGCTACCTGGAAGGGCACGTCCCCTGGTCGGTCGGGCTGTCTTTTCCGGCGGGCGGTATCGTATTCTCTTCCCTTGTTATTTCTCTTGTCGTTGTTATTGGTGGTGGCGGCAGTGGTGATTTGTGTTATACCTTAGTTATTAAACTGTTCTTATCTCAACCCGTGGGAGCTGCATTCTTTTGATTCTCCTCCCTGTCCCTCCAGAAGCGGAGGGAAGAAAGGTGGGGGGGGCAGTAGACTGCGTGGTTCTGATTTACAGCTGGGGCTTAAACCACGACAGTTCCTTTTTGGCACCCAACGTGGGGCTCGAAGGGTTGAGATAACGACAGATCTGACCGGAGTGTGTCTAATCGTATTTGTGATAAGCATTCAGTGTTTTTGATTGATAGTCACTTGTCACAATGCTGATTTATTGGCTCTCAAAGTTGTTGTTTTTGATCTCACAGTCTCAATATGCCGTAGGTTACTTAGAGCCGGTATTTGCTGTGTTAGTGTTTTTCAAGTGTGGGGCTTGGGCTAAGGTTATTGTCTCATTATATTTTATGGTAATGACTTGTAATACAATAGAAAAATTGATCATGAAACTGATCTGGCTTATGTTCCCAGTGTGGTCACCACCTTTATACTTTGGGAGGTATATAATACAAATGCTTAGCAACTATACATCTTTTTTCTCCTTCCTGGGTGGTCAACCTATGAAGGAGACATTCTTTTACCCTCCCAGTGCCCCTTCCAGACCGTTTACAGCATCGTTTGAGAGTTTTGAAGTTTTTGAGTGGCCTTTTAATATTGTTGAGACCTGTTTGCTGATTGTGATGGGGGTCACCATGTTGGCACGCATACAGAGTGTGTTTTGTCCACAACCATTACGTCTGATCTCAAGAGTTAAGCAGAGTCGGGTTTGGGCCTTGTCTGGGGTTAGACGACAAAATAGGGGGACCGAGAGATTTTCCCCGAGGCTGGGCAGCCATGAGTGGCAGGGTGTGTGGGATAGTATGGGCAAGTATCTAGGTCAGTGGGCCCCTCCAGTGTTTTGGAACTTCACCACCGAACAAGTGCAAAATCCAGAAGAATTAGTAAAACACTTAAATGAGGTGTGCTGTCATCCTGGTCATACCAGAGAGGGACAAATCATGTCAACGTGCTGGGGCTTGGCCTATGCTTACCGGGCCTTGTTCAACACTATCCAGCACCTTCAAAAGGAAAGAAATGTCCCTGGATCTGAGGGCGAAGCAACAGACAGCGCAGCTACTCCAGCTCCGAGCACAGCAGCTACACCACCCCTAGCGACAAGTACAGCCACTACTCAAACTTCGACTGCAACAGACAGTGCAGCTACCCCAGCGACAAGTACAGCCACTACTCAAACTTCAACTGCAACAGACAGCGAAGCTACCCCAGCTCCAACCACATCAGCTACACCACTCCCAGCGACAAGTACAGCCACTACTCAAACTTCAACTGCAACAGATAGCGAAGCTACCCCAGCCCCAACCACAGCAGCTACACCACCCCCCGCGACAAGTACAGTTGCTACTCAAAGCACAGTGATAATGACTGCAGCTAAACCAGAGGACCAATTCATACCAATATCGATTGCCCCCATATGCAAGAGAAAAAGCAAAAAAGAGGCAAGAAGGGTGAAGCAAGATGAAGAAACAATGTATTCACCACCCGGGCCACCACCTGATCAGGAGTCATCATCCCATGATGAAGAAGAAGAAGAAGAGGTGACTTCTCGACCTCGGACCTCAACCGAGCTACGCAATATGCGAAAAGATTTTACCCGTCAACCAGGGGAGCACATCATCACCTGGTTGCTACGATGCTGGGACAATGGGGCCGATGGTCACAAACTAGGAGGTACGGAAGCCAAGCAGCTGGGATCACTTGCTAGAGAAGGGGGAATTGAAAAAGCAATTGCAAGAGAGAAAAAGTCCCTCAGTCTTTGGAGGCGGCTCTTGGCAGCTGTGAAAGAAAGGTTTCCATACAAGGACGATGTTACGAGTCGTTCGGCCAAGTGGACTACTTTAGACAAAGGCATCCAGTCTCTGAGGGAATCAGCCATCGTAGAGATGATCTATCACACCAAACCGAATAACGGAGATATACCCATAGACCCAGATGAAGTCGAATGTACATGACCCATGTGGCGAAAACTTACACGGAATGCACCCTCATCATATGCCCATTCATTGGCAACAGTAACCTGAGGTGACATAGTAACACCAACAGTGGATGAAATGATTCACAAACTCCGAGAGTTCGAAGACAATCTCACCCCTTCCATCATCTCAGCTGTGGAAAAACTGTCCCAGGATGTCAAACAATTGAGGGACGATCTATCTGATTTATCCAGCTCCTCACGTGTACCAACATACGTCTCAGCTGTTAACAAAAGACGTCCTATTGTTCAAGACAGAAGATATAGAAGGCAAACACCACGGGCCACCCTATGGTTTTACCTGCGGGATCATGGAGAAGACATGACGAAGTGGGATGGAAAACCTACTTCAGCTTTGGAGGAACGGGTGCATGAATTGAAAATAGGAACAAGGGTCAAGACCAATCATCCCATGAGAGCTGCGGCTTCAGTCTCTGGTGAGCAGGTTCCCAGATGGAGCGGAAGAGCTGATTTTACTCCAGCTCCTGTGATAACGAAGAATAATCCCTTTCAACACGACTTAGGTGTCCAACGTTGTGATGACTGTTAGAGGGACCCTGCCTCCACCTGGCTGGAGGCAGGGGACAATCGGATTTACTGGACTGTGTGGGTCAGATGGCCTGGCACATCAGTCCCGCAGAAGTATAAAGCTCTCGTAGATACCGGTGCACAGTGTACCCTGATGCCGTCAAGCTGTCAAGGGGTGGAACCCATCTATATCTCTGGAGTGACAGGAGGATCCCAAGAGTTGACTGTATTGGAGGCTGAGATCAGCCTGACTGGAAGGAAATGGCAAAAGCACCCCATTGTGACTGGTCCAGAGGCTCCATGCATCCTCGGCATAGATTACCTCAGGAGAGGGTACTTCAAAGACCCAAAAGGGTACCAATGGGCTTTTGGTATTGCCGCTTTGGAGACTGAGGAAAATGAGCAGCTGTCCACCTTGCCTGGTCTCTCAGAGGATCCCTCTGTTGTGGGGTTGCTGAAGGTCGAAGAACAAGTGCCAATCGCAACCACAACAGTGCACCGGCGGCAGTATCGCACCAACTGAGACTCCCTGATTCCCATCCATAAACTGATCCGTAGTCTGGAGAGTCAGGGAGTGATCAGCAGGACCCGCTCACCCTTTAATAGCCCCATATGGCCAGTGCGAAAGTCTAATGGAGAGTGGAGACTAACAGTAGACTATCGTGGCCTGAATGAAGTCACACCACCATTGAGTGCTGCCGTACCGGACATGCTAGAACTTCAGTATGAACTGGAGTCAAAGGCAGCCAAGTGGTATGCCACGATTGATATTGCCAATGCATTCTTCTCAATTCCTTTGGCAGCAGAATGCAGGCCACAGTTTGCTTTTACTTGGAGGGGCGTCCAGTACACTTGGAACCGACTGCCCCAGGGGTGGAAACACAGCCCTACCATCTGCCATGGACTGATCCAGAATGCACTGGAACAGGGGCAAGCTCCAGAACACCTGCAGTACATTGATGACATTATTGTGTGGGGTGATACAGCAGAAGAAGTCTTTGAGAAAGGGAGGAAAATAATCCAAATCCTGCTGAAAGCTGGTTTTGCCATAAAACGGAGTAAGGTCAAGGGACCTGCACAGGAGATTCAATTTTTGGGAATAAAATGGCAAGATGGACGTCGCCAGATCCCTACAGATGTGATCAACAAAATAATAGCAATGTCTCCACCAACTAATAAGAAAGAAACACAAGCTTTCTTGGGTGCTGTGGGGTTCTGGAGAATGCACATCCCAAATTACAGTTCGATTGTAAGCCCTCTCTATCATGTAACCCGGAAGAAGAACGATTTTAAATGGGGCCCTGAGCAACAACAAGCCTTTGAGCAAATTAAACGTGAGATAGTTCATGCAGTAGCCCTTGGACCAGTCCGGAATGGGCCAGATGTAAAAAATGTACTGTACACCGCAGCTGGGGGGAATGGTCCTACCTGGAGCCTCTGGCAGAAAGCTCCAGGGGAGACTCGAGGTCGACCCCTCGGCTTTTGGAGTCGGGGATACAAAGGATCTGAGGCCAGCTATACCCCAACTGAGAAAGAGATACTGGCAGCCTATGAAGGGGTTCGAGCTGCTTCGGAGGTGATTGGCACTGAAGCACAGCTCCTCCTGGCACCCCGGTTGCCCGTTCTGGGCTGGATGTTCAAAGGCAGGGTCTCCTCTACACATCATGCAACCGATGCGACATGGAGTAAATGAGCTGCACTAATTACACAACGAGCTCGAACAGGAAATCCCAGTCGTCCAGGCATTCTAGAAGTCATCATGGACTGGCCAGAGGGCAAAGATTTTGGAATGTCACCAGAGGAGGAGGTGATGCGTGCTGAAGAGGCCCCACCATATAATAAACTATCAGAAAGTGAAAAGCAGTATGCCTTGTTTACTGATGGGTCCTGCCGTATTGTGGGAAAACATCGGAGATGGAAGGCAGCTGTATGGAATCCTCAACGACAAGTTGCAGAAACTGCTGAAGGAGAGGGTGAATCGAGTCAGTTTGCCGAGGTGAAAGCCATCCAGCTGGCCCTGGACATTGCTGAACGAGAAAAGGGGCCAGTACTTTATCTCTATACTGACTCATGGATGGTGGCAAATGCCCTGTGGGGGTGGTTGCAGCAATGGAAGCAGAGCAACTGGCAATGCAGAGGTAAACCCATCTGGGCTGCTGCACTGTGGCAAGATATCGCTGCCCGGGTGCAGAACCTGGTGGTGAAGGTACGCCATGTAGACGCCCATGTACCCAAGAGTCGGGCCACTGAGGAACACCAGAACAACCAACAAGTGGACAAAGCTGCTAAGATTGAAGTGGCTCAGATGGACTTAGATTGGCAACATAAAGGTGAATTATTTTTGGCTCGGTGGGCCCATGACACTTCAGGTCATCAGGGCAGAGATGCAACATACAGATGGGCCCATGATCGAGGGGTGGACTTAACAATGGACACTATTGCCCGGGTTATTCACGAGTGTGAAACATGTGCTGCAATTAAACAAGCCAAACGGTTAAAGCCTCTTTGGTTGGAGGACGATGGCTGAAGTATAAATATGGGGAGGCCTGGCAAATTGATTATATCACACTCCCACCAACCCGCCAAGGCAAGTGCCATGTGCTTACCATGGTGGAAGCAACCACCGGATGGCTGGAAACATACCCTGTGCCCCATGCCACTGCCCGGAACACTATCCTGGGCCTTGAGAACCAGATTTTGTGGCGACATGGCACCCCAGAAAGAATTGAATCAGACAATGGGACTCATTTCCGGAATAACCTTATAGACACTTGGGCCAAAGGGCATGGCATTGAGTGGGTATATCACATCCCCTACCATGCACCAGCCTCTGGGAAAATCGAACGGTATAATGGGCTGTTAAAAACTACACTGAGAGCAATGGGTGGGGGAACTTTCAAGCATTGGGATACACACTTACCAAAGGCCACCTGGTTGGTCAACACCAGAGGATCTGCCAACAGGGCTGGCCCAGCACAGTCAGAACTTTTACATATTGTAGAGGGGGACAAAGTTCCTGTGGTGCACGTGAAGAATTTGCTGGGGAAGACAGTCTGGGTTATTCCTGCTTCAGGTAAAGGCAAACCCACTCGTGGGATTGCTTTTGCTCAGGGACCTGGATATACTTGGTGGGTAATGCGGGAAGATGGGGAAGTCCGATGCGTACCTCAAGGGGATTTGATTTTAGGGGAAAACAGACAATGAACTCAATTGTACGCTGTTGCCTGCTATAGTCCATCAACTAGAAGTCTGCAGGGCACCAGCGACTGGCTCTGACTTCCCTCCGACCATCATCCCAACAGAGAATGAACTTTGATAGAACCGGACGAGTTCTACAGTAAAGGAATGATCAGCATCAGCAGGCAACGATCCAACACTGCATACAGCTTCTTCTGCCCTGAAAGACTGTTCCAAGAGATGGAGCCCAACATCATGAACCGAATGGACTCAGTAGCTTTATAGGAATTGGTCTGTGCACTAAGATAACAGTGCACCGAGATGAGAGTGAGGGTATATGGAAAATGTGGGATCTGAGCATGACGTGAATGGTATGGAACAAGGGGTGGATACTGTCCTGGGTTCAGCAGTGGCAGTCAGTTGTTTTTTTTTCCCTTCTTAGTAGCTGTTGCAGCACTGTGTTTTTGACTTTTGGCTTGGGAACAAAAAACTGATAACACTGATGTTTAGACTGACCAAGGACTTTGTGAGTCTCATGCTCTGCCAGGGAGGAGGAGGGGCCGGGAGGAAGCGGGGACAGGACACCTGACCCAGACTGGCCAAGGAGGTGTTCCATACCACAGCACGTCATGCCAGGGGATGGAACTGGGAGCTACCCGGAAGGGCACGTCCCCTGGTCGGTCGGGCTGTCTTTTCCGGCGGGCGGTATCGTATTCTCTTCCCTTGTTATTTCTCTTGTCGTTGTTATTGTTGGTGGCGGCAGTGGTGATTTGTGTTATACCTTAGTTATTAAACTGTTCTTATCTCAACCCGTGGGAGCTGCATTCTTTTGATTCTCCTCCCCATCCCTCCAGAAGCGGAGGGAAGAAAGGTGGGGGGGGCAGTAGACTGCGTGGTTCTGATTTACAGCTGGGGCTTAAACCACGACAACTTGTATGACTCAATGACCTACAGTGGTGTTTCATAGAATCATAGAATCATAGAATAGTTAGGGTTGGAAAGAACTTGAGATCATCTAGTTCCAACCCCCCTGCCATGGGCAGGGACACCCCACACTAAACCATGACACCCAAGGCCTCAACCAACCTGGCCTTGAACACCGCCAGGGATGGAGCATTCACAGCTTT
Organism: Psittacula echo; assembly: GCF_963264785.1. Taxonomy (NCBI): domain Eukaryota; kingdom Metazoa; phylum Chordata; class Aves; order Psittaciformes; family Psittacidae; genus Psittacula; species Psittacula echo. Next base: position 100,478,423 of record NC_137738.1, read on the forward strand.
CCTGGGCAACACATTCCAGTGCCTCACCACCCTCTCAGTAAAGAACTTCTTCCTCATATCCAATCTAAACTTCCCCTGTTTAAGTTTGAACCCATTACCCCTTGTCCTGTCACTACAGTCCCTGATGAATAGTCCATCCCCAGCATCCTTATAGGCCCCCTTCAGATACTGGAAGACTGCTATGAGGTCTCCACGCAGCCTTCTCTTCTCCAGGCTGAACAGCCCCAACTTTCTCAGCCTGTCTTCATACGGGAGGTGTTCCAATCCCCTGATCATCCTCGTGGCCCTCCTCTGGACTTGTTCCAACAGTTCCATGTCCTTTTTATGTTGAGGACACCAGAACTGTATACAATACTCCAAGTGAGGTCTCACGAGAGCAGAGTAGAGGGGCAGGATCACCTCCTTTTACCTGCTGGTCATGCTGCTTTTGATGCAGCCCAGGATACGGTTGGCTTTCTGGGCTGCGAGCGCACACCGCCAGCTCATGTTCATTTTCTCATCGACCAACACCCCCAAGTCCTTCTCCACAGGGCTGCTCTGAATCTCTTCTCTGCCCAACCTGTAGCTGTGCCTGGGATTGCTCCGACCCAGGTGTAGGACCTTGCACTTGTCATGGTTAAACTTCATCAGGTTGGCATCAGCCCACCTCACAAGCATGTTGAGGTCCCTCCTGATGGCATTCCTTCTCTCCGGCGTATCAACCGAACCACACAGCTTGGTGTCATCGGCAAACTTGCTGAGGGCGCACTCAATCCCACTGTCCATGTCACCGACAAAGATGTTGAACAAGACTGGTCCCAACACCGATCCCTGAGGGACACCACTCGTTACTGGTCTCTAGCCAGACACTGAGCCATTGACCACAACTCTTTGCGTGCGGCCGTCCATCCAGTTCTTTATCCACTGAGTTTCTCCTGATATCTGACAGCACTGGAAATAAAACCAGAATTCACTTCTTTTTTCATACTCACACCAACTGCTTATCCACTAAACGAATTACCATTTGTTTGTAGACATTCTTCATAACACAGGGAGCAGCTTTTTTTTTCTTTTTTTTCTTTTCAACACTCTAATTTCCTTTCTAGCTTCTGCAAACAAACCAAACAAAACCAGAAATTTATGAAGGATTAAAAAATTCTTTTTTTCTATTTAGCTGACTTACATAAGTCAAGCAAAGGAGTGGTGTCATCCACTTCCTCATGCTGCTGGAGAAGATCTACAGTGGCAACCTTGTAGTTCCTGTCTGTGCAGTATTTGGGACCTGTTGGGGAAACTAAGAGAGAGGCTTATTGAATTTTAATGTTGAACTAATGTTACATTAGATGGGTGACTGCAAGTTGAGAGGAGATAGTAAAAAATGGTTTCCCCTTTTCCCAATGAGTTCAAATGTTCATCCTGTCCTTTCTGTGAACCCACTATTTATGGCAAACTCTTTTAACCTATATATAATTCATTAAGAAATCTGTACAGAATAACATTACAGATAGATGATTGCGTGACAGATTTTTAGACTCAAGAAAGCTTTAAGTTTCCTATGTTCATGTTACTGGATGTAGAAATCCTATGTTTCAGTCAATCCAAAGTAAGCCTCATAATATCTCAGAGAAATCAAGTATAAGTAAATTACAACAAATATGAATTGCCATGTTATTTTGTATTAGATAGCCTGCAATTTCTATGTAAAAACACATTTATGTCCACTCCATACTAGCCAACACCTTACTTACTTAATAACATATGATTGATGCACATTTTATACCATACCTGATATGAAATGCAGCTCAATTGATCCCAGTTGTAGTCCTCAGTACTGTTTCATTGCCACAGTCTTCATCTATTTTTCAGCCCATATGATAGGGCTCATCCCCATACAAAATTGAATTAACTATCTTAAAGAGAAAGCAAAGAAGAATTATTATTAATAGTGCAGCTAATCATCTAAGGAGGAGGTATTCTCAGTGTAAATAAATAAAAATTAAAAAAAAAATATAATTTCTGCTACTAGATTTTATCCCTGTCAACTAATTGTATTCTAGAAAAATCTGTAATAAAGAAAAATAATATCTTTACCTATATGCTGTATAAATATCCCTACATATTGTAATAATACCCAAGAAAGCAAGTTCTGAAACCAATAACAGAATGTTGCTGGTGATGAAGGCAAATTTCCTATTTTATTTATGTATTTCAGGACTTTTAAACCACAAGAATCTCCATAAGAAATTGAAGTGATGACCATTCATCTTCTCATCAGGTCACAATTACCTTATATGACACAGATGTTAGCCCATTTCTGGAAACTCATACCCAAACGCATAATTTTATTACTTTGATTCTTTTACTGCCTTTAAAATCATATGCATATTGTTTTTTCTCTCTCTCTTTTTCACTCTGTGTGTCTTATTAGCTATCAAATAATAAATATTGCACCATATGTTACCTGATGTCTATGGTTATAATATTTTCAATAAAAATACATATAATTTATTAATTTTACAGTTGCTATTTTCTGGAAAGCAATTCTATGCACAAATTAGGTAGGCAAAGTTCATAAACAGAAATAATGTTCCTTATTTCTGATGTTAGAAGATGTGTTTTAGCATTTTGTTTGCAATATCAGCTGCAAAGCTCATAATGGCAAAAAAAAAAAAAAAAAATAGTTCATTGTCTATTTTATATGCTGATATTTAATTAAAGAGTATATAGCTTCAAGTGCACATTATATTTTCTACATATATTACTCATATTAATGAATATCCCTTGAGAGGCAACCAGAGGAGTCATTTTACAAGGATTATCAGTTAAATAAATAAAGACTTAGTTCTGCAGCCTGCATGGCATGCACGTTAAAGATAGTACAGTAGGTTCATAAATGGAAATACGCAAAGAGTAATCACCAGAGCTGGAACCACCCATCCACAGAAGTTTCTCTAGTAAACCAGCTTCCAAAAAGCTAGAAAGGAAGTTGTGAGAGCTAGAAAAGCAGTTACAAGTGCAAGGCCAAAAAATATTTGTGTGCATCAAGAGCTCAACAAAGCTCAGAGTCATTGAATTTCTAAGAACACATTAAAAATTATGAAGATGGTGAAATATGGACAACAGGAAGAAATGCCTTCACTTGCAGACCATATTATTTAACACAAAGCCAAAAGCTATTAAAGTCCTTTTTTAAGTTAACCTTCATGAGGGAGGCTTTGCACGTTCATCACTTTTAACTAGATATGACATTACTGAGAGGTCAGGAAAATACCTGATGTTGGATACTAACACCTTCCCATATAATTTCATCTTTTTCTTCCCCTCAAGTAATTCTCTAAGGTGTCCATAAAGCAATTTTATTAATACTTATATATCTGCCAGTGATATTTATAGGAAGAACACATGCACACTTTTGAGAAAACAAACCCCTACCTTTTTCATTAGATAGAAGGCATGAAATAAACGAAGATTCATAGATTTTAGTCCTAAGACCAAACATAATAGACATCTATTACCCATAATGATTACTGTCATTTGTGGATAAGCTAAAAACAATTTAGAATCATAGAATCCCATGGGCAGGGAAACCTCCCACTAAACCATGACACCAACGGCTCTCTCCAACCTGGCCTTGAACACCCAGGGATGGAGCATTCACAGCTTTCCTGGGCAACCCATTCCAGTGCCTCACCACCCTCTCAGTAAAGAACTTCTTCCTTATATCCCATCTAAACTTCCCCTGCTTAAGTTTGAACCCGTTACCCCTTGTCCTATCACTACAGTCCCTAATGAAGAGTCCCTCCCCAGCATCCTTAGAGGCCCACTTCAGATGCTGGAAGGCTGCTATGAGGTCTCCATGCAGCCTTCTCTTCTCCAGGCTGAACAGCCCCAACTCTCTCAGCCTGTCTTCATACGGGAGATGCTCCAGTCCCCTGATCATCCTCGTGGCCCTCCTCTGGACTTGTTCCAACAGTTCCATGTCCTTTTATGTTGAGGACACCAGAACTGTACACAATACTCCAAGTGAGGTCTCACGAGAGCAGAGTAGAGGGGCAGGATCACTTCCTTTGACCTGCTGGTCACACTCCTCTTGATGCAGCCCAGGATATGATTGGCTTTCTGGGCTGCGAGTGCACACTGATGCCGGCTCATGTTCATTTTTTTATCGACCAACACCCCCGAGTCCTTCTCCGCTGGGCTGCTCTGAATCTCTTCTCTGCCCAACCTGTAGCTGTGCCTGGGATTGCTCCGACCCAGGTGTAGGACCTTGCACTTGTCATGGTTAAACTTCATCAGGTTGGCATCAGGCCACCTTACAAGCGTGTCAAGGTCCCTCCTGATGGCATCCCTTCCCTCCAGCATATCAACCAAACCACACAGCTTGGTGTCATCAACAAACTTGCTGAGGGTGCTCTCAATCCCACTGTCCATGTCACCGACAAGGATGTTGAACAAGACTGGTCCCAACACCGATCCCTGAGGGACACCACTCGTTACCGGTCTCCAGCCGGATATCGAGCCATTGACCACAACTCTTTGTGTGTGGCCATCCAGCCAGTTCTTTATCCACCAAGTGGTCCACTCATCAAACTGATGTCTCTCCAATTTAGAGACAAGGATGTCATGTGGGACAGTGTCGAACGCTTTGCACAAGTCCAGGTAGGTGACATCAGCTGCTCTGCCGCTGTCCATCAGTTCTGTAGCCCCATCATAGAAGGCCACCAAATTGGTCAGGCAGGATTTCCCCTTAGTGAAGCCATGCTGGCTGTCACCAACCACCTCCTTGTTTTTCATGTGCCTTAGCATGCCTTCTAGGAGAATCTGCTTCAAGATTGTGCCAGGCACAGAGGTGAGACTGACTGCTCTGTAGTTCCCTGGGTCATCCATTTTCCCCTTCTTGAAAATGGGGGTTATATTACCCTTTTTCCAGTCATGGGGAAATTCACCTGACTGCCATGGTTTTTCAAATATGATGGACATTTTTCAAACATGATGGACAAATTTAGTTTAATCTGCTAGAGAAGTTAGTGTAATAATAACTTCATACTACAGGAAAAGAAGAGTCTTCATGAGCATTACCCTAATGGATCTACTAAATAGTGTATTTAATATTTGGATGGTGATGAAAAAAAGAATTGATAGGGTTTTTTGAGCAAACTTTGCCATCTTGATTATGGTATCTTAAAAAAGAATAAAGTCTCATTATTTTGGGCTTTAAATGCATGTGAATGACTAGACCATAAGTATATCAAATTCTATTACTAGATGAAAAGCTGAAGACCTTCTCTATTTTTTTTTTCTATATATAGAAATTTTAAAGCACTAAAGGAATATGGGGTTTTGAGAGAAGAACTAATCTAAAAGTTGATTTTCATTTGTTGTTTAAACACATAATGTATAAGTGGTTTTCTTTTGTTAAAAATGTTACGTCAAAAAAAAGTGTTGAAATAAACTTACCATTAACAAAACACAGCTAAAGATCATTTTCATATTTTTTGAAGAAAAATGTTAACCATAATGAAAATTGGGTACAAAACCCATTTATTTTGTCAAAAATTAATTCATCTCAAAAATAATTTCTTCTTTTTTAAAAGATAAAAAATGTATTTAAGTTCAAGCCATAATGAAACATTAAGCACACTATGAATGGGTACTTGAATAAAGTATTTTTCTTTATATTGCATTATTTGAAGCTGGTTTAAAAAGGATTAGCAGCTCCTTACATGATAGAGGCTGCACAATCAGTCAAGTCACTTAGGAAGCAGAGGTATTTCCATATCCCAGCTTTAAACTAGTGTTCAGATTCCACTTTCCTGAGTGCATTAAAAAAATTTACAGACAGATATCTAAGCAGGTAACAGCAGGTGAACTTCTGGCCCCATTACAGTCAATGGGAGGTCTGTCATGATATCAAAGGCACCAGGATTTCACCCTCTAACTCATCTTTCTCATATATCAGAAAAGCACTTTCACCCACCAAACTTAATGACAAAGCAACTAAAAGTTTTGAACAATTTTGAAGTCCACACTGCAAACTTAAATTTCACATTTGTTTGAGAGGCATTGGCAGCTTTCAAAGTGTGGATTATCAGTCAGCCTCCTGCAGTTGACAAAGCAAATCAGAGCAAGCAAATTTGAATGTGTGAATAAAATACATGTTAAAAAAATGTAGTAACAACTACTAAGATGCCAAGAAAATTTCTGTATTTAAATTAGACATCTGTGCCCTATTTTTAAATATTCATCATTGTAAGTGATTCAGCATGTTCCCCACTCCTGTCAGAGTTTTAACATATTTTAAAAACCTTTTCGCTTTAACACCTTCATTACCTATGAATCCATTCATAGGTATTGAATGATTTCATTCAAATTCATATAATATGAATACATTACTAGAATTTTTTCTATCCTTAAACCTATTCACATCTACAGATTTGATCATGAGCTTTAGAGAGCCATGATGTTTCATGAGGCTGGAAGCTTTATTCAGTATTTAATGATGCAAACAGAAACTGCAGAGAAAGCTTGTTTTTTACAGCTTGTGTAAGAAAATAAATGTTGCTATTAAAATGCAATATAAAAAATTGCATTATTCAAACACATGGTCAGTAGGGGCTATAGATTACCTGTTCTTATCCATATATCTCCAGTTCATAATCACTGCCTAAGATGGGAACACAATTACCTTGGATTGAACAAAAATATAAAATTAGTCCTGAATGGGAAATAAAAACTAAAAAGCTTGCTAAGTATCTTGAAAACACAGAGATGAGAGAAAAAATGTGACCTGTTTATTTCAGAGGCACTTGGATAGATGTGCACTTACGTAGAAAAAAATGGATAGGTGGATAAAATTCTGGATGACATTCATTGCTGTGTTTTATGTGAGAGGTCGCATGAGGTGATCACAATGGTTCTTTCTGGCCTTACAATCCATTAATTTATGTGTTATCTGAAATGAAAGGGGAAAAAAATGAGTGTATTACAATAAGTTGGATGAATACCCCAACCCAACAGCTAACCCAAAGTTGACATACATTACGGTTTTATAACAAAGTGCAAGATCATACATTACAGTTTTATAACAAAGTGCAAGATCAAAATGCCTGTGGGTTAATTAAACTGGCTGTCAAAGAATGATGAAATTATTTGGGATAGGGGAGAAATTGCATCCAGTACACCCAGAGTTCATGAAAAGCTGATAAAGCAGGGGACTAAACTTGACTTTAAAAAGCCTTCTGATTAGACTTGATGCATAGAAAAGGGCACAATCCCAAGTTATACTTCTGCCTGAAAATGAACCAGTGAGTGAATTAGCAAGACCTCCATTTGCTTTTATAAAGCCATAATAGCAGAAAATATCTGTTGTCAACAAGCTGGCTGCAACATCATAAGCAAGAGAACATATTGGGGAAATATGAGAAGATGCACCTGCCAAAGAAAGATCATGAAACATAGATACTTTATGAACATGTCACAAGCCTAGCAAAAAATCTGAACATTCTTTTGATAATATGTTTTATATAGATCACATACTAATAGGCATGAAACATTGCCTCCTGGTATATTAGCAAGTTATCATGACACTTGTTACCATCTAGGACTGACAAAATTCTGCATTGAATGTCAAAGAGTGATAGACAACGAAATCATGAAGTATCTATCCATTGACTTAGCTTAATTTTTGCTCTGAAAGACCAGAAGGAAAAAGTGAAATGGAAGAATTAAGACAACAGACAGCCATACTTTGATAGATTTCACTACAAAACTTTCATTAAAGTCTATAACCAGTGAATATATGGATTTGCTTTTTGTTGATTTGAAGGTGATCAGTGTTTGCTTTGTCTGCATTTTGGGAAAAATTGCATTCTGCCTCCCTTTCTTAGATTCACTTAGCTCTTCCAGAAATAGCTTTTATTTCCCTGAGTTCATCTCCCTGAAGATTCCTACAGTTTGCTTAAATCACTGAGGATAGACGATTAAAGAGGCTAATTGTACTGCTGAAAATAATAATTAGGCTTCTTCTTCCTTCTTTGCTTCTGTTTCTAGTTTTGGTCCTTTCATTGTTTAACCAGAGGTGCAAGTCAGAGCAGCCAGGCTTTGAATAGCAGGAAAGAGCTTTAATGTCTACCTAATAAGACATATTCTTCTTCATCAGATTCTCAACTTGAACAGGTGCCATGTGATTCCTGTTCCTCATCATTAAAGTCTCGTAATTTACATAAGGAAAAAAATGAAACCATGGCAAGATCCTCAACAATTTGACAATAAACATTATTAACTTTGGTCAGTATGTGAAATACTTAGGAAACTGGTGCCAGCAGCAAGGCAGTGAAAGATGAAGTGATCTATGAGTACTTACCATGTGTATATCATGAGCCACAGACCAGACATGTTGAATAAAAATATTTTTTAACACCAGCTAAAGGAGACTATCACTCTACAAACGAGACTGTCCTGAAGTAATTTGCTGTCTGCAAATATATATTTTTAAACTATATGTTTCCTCATGCAGCATAGTTCTTATTCAACCTTAAAGCACAGTATTTTTCTCTTCGGAGCATTATACTATAGGTTTGTCCTGAAGTTTAGAAACAGATAGATGGAAATCATGCCAGGTTATACAGATTAATTTCAATCTATTGGTGTCAGTAGAAGTTTAAATGTGCCGAAATGTAAGAATCTAAATTTAAGCGTCTATACTGAAGCATATACCCATCAAGGTTATATCTAGGAGTGCAAATTCAGGAAATACCAGAAATGTCTTTCTAGGGAACTAGAAATATGGCATAATGCCAGATAATGGTATTATAATCCACATTTGTTGCTTTTGTACTCAAAGGCCTCCTAATCAGAACTAGAACTCTGTTGGTCTAGTTTACAGAAACCATACTTGAAAGTAAATATTCATGTAAATAGCGAATAGCTTGCATAAACTATTTAGGAATAAGAATGGCAAATACATCTCCTTAGTTTCACCTTTTCTTTTCTTATAGTGTATGTTTTATTTATTTATAGGTGTTGGAGACTGCTAGTTCAGTATTTCTTTTGCATGTGTCTCTATAGAGCTGTTCTAAGACTCAAATAAACCAGTAAGTAACAACCAAACTCAGTGTGAACTGAGTGTTTACTGATGGAAGCCTGTAATTTTTTACCAATCTATGAATTATTTTGGGCCAATGATGAAAGTGCATTAAAACAAGAATATGATTCCACTGCACTTCACGGTAAGAAAAGAGTTTAGTCTGCTAGTTTAAAAAGTTTCTGCTGGAAGACCTTGTAAAAGGCTGATATAGAGTAAAAGTCTGAGCTAATTCTCCTCCCACTACAAATCTCAAATCTACTCTTTCTAGATTCACTTTATTGTTTGCTTGTTTGTTTTTCTGATATTCTACTTACCACTTAGCAACTCTTCATAGATCTCAGGATAATCTTTCAAATCAAGTAAAAAGACTATAATTTGTATTGGATACAGGGTAAAATTTTAGCCACACTGACTGAGATGCATGTAGTTGAGAAAATACTTTTCAAACACTCATTACTTTACATTCTTGTTTTCAGTATTTATAAAGAAAGGATATGACTAGTGGTGAAGGAAACTTTCAAAGACACTGTGGGAAAGGGAAAATTGTATCTTTCACCAAGCTGATCACACCTTTCTTCCTCAGAATTATAGAAATGTATACATTTAAATTTGCCTACTCTGAAATGCTACCTAGCATCAAAGTTTCCGCCTCTAAATGTTCCTTTCTTTCTCACTTTGCAAACACTTAGCTTTTTACATCCCAGACACTTCAGCTTTAAAATTTGTGACTAATGTTCATTTGAAGTGTAGGCAAGCAGAGTCTCAATGCCCATGGGACAGGCTGGATCCAAGCTCCGGAAATGTCAAAAGATGATGGTTCAAGCATGACAACCAGCATATGTTAATTTGCTCTTGAACCCCCAGTTTCCTTCTCACTTATAATGCTTCAGCAGTCTCACAGTGCATTTTTATCAGTTTATCTGATAGGCACCAGGCACAAGAAGTTTAATGGACCTCCAAAGTGCAGTGGAAAGACTTTTAGGTAATTACATATTGAAACTGATTTAGAAGTAACTCCAAAAATCATATGACCAAACAATTAAAGTCACTCTTTGTGAATGAAGCTTAAAGAAACTTATTTTTTTCTGAGCTGGGAAAAGGTCTGCTGTTCATATTCACACTATCAGCCACACATCATTGAAACAGTGAGATTATAAACCTCATTGTGAAAGTCTCTGATTATCTTCGCTCCCAGTAAAAATCACTGATCAAATACATAAAGCCTTGTTTTAGACAAGGCTTCAAAAATTTGGAGAACATTCCATGAACAATATAAGAATGGACTATCACAGCAGCCTTCCTTAGCTCACCCATGAAGAATCTGCACCCAAGTCTTCCCTTTTCTTATTCCTAATGCCAAAATATCAGTTACACTCATTGCAGTCACACAGCTTTAAACATCTTAGCACAATAGGATATTCTCTTATTTTCTTCCATTATAGATTACATTATCTTCACAACGAAACAGTGTAAACTTGCAGCATCCATCTTATACATGCTCAGCTTTATCATGCTTGCATTAAATTGTGTGAAAACACAACTAACAAGCAGACAGAGAATATTGGGGAATACCCGTGGGTACTGAGGTTAGCCTTACTTGCCTATAATGTTTAATGCTGATTTTAAGACCCTTTTGCATTCTTCCTCCAATCTTTTTTCCTGAGATAACAAAGGAAGCTCAGGTGAACATATACAATGGCACTGCCCTCCATCTGTCTTCTTTTAATTAAATCAGAAGCTGTAGAGAAGGGGTAAAGCAGCATGCTCCAGCTTGCAGCCTGAGAAACAAAAGAAGTGACTTGTACAGTATGGAGGGAGACTAATGGGCAGAAGCATTGCTACATGTAGCAATCTGTGCTCCCTACAATGTTACTCATCATTCTGTCTAACTTCAATAATATTCTTAGCATGAAATGTCTTAAGAGTAATGAGGCATTTATTCTCTGATAAGAAGCTGTCACAAAGAATATTTTCCATCAACATTTTTGCAGTTAAATTAATACAACCAACTTTTAGCAGATATGGGATTCAACAGTGCTTTATAGCAGACGATGTGATGCTAGACCGTCTAGCAGGTTTACATCTTAGGGTGGGTCTGCATTCATTTCCTCTGTTTATGAGCACAGTGCTGCTAGTCAGCACACCCTTGAGTCTCAAACTGCTATCATAGGCATCTACTCCTTGAAACTGCCTTCAGGGCTAGGTAGATTTTGGCCCTGGCCGATGTAGGGGTTTTTTTGGGGGAAGTGTTAATATTAAATGGGCAAAGGACGTCTAAAATTTGTCATCTTTGTCCTGCTATGTGATTGATCTTGAACAGAACTCCTTGAGCCCGCTTCCCTGTCTTTCTCTTCCTTGAGCTAGCAAAAAATCCTCCAAAGGTAGTCCTCTACCATTAGCACTCAAGTACTGATAGGACAACTGTTGGTTTAGGCCTTTTCTTTATATGTTGCAAAATATCATAATCAGAGCTGCATGTTTAAAATAAGGGTGTGTCTTACAGTCTTACAAGGCGAAGGATCCAGATAGCCTCTTGGCTACATTTTTTGCAGACTCACTTTTTCACAGGGTTTTCAGAAGCGGTAGGTAGCTAAGACGTGTGTTGATCAGAACTTTAGAATATATCCTTCCCAGTTGACCATTAAAAGGATCAAACATGAAGGAGTCAATTTCTAAATCTGTTTTGCCACCTTTCATAAAGTTCAGCCACTTCTGGTTTGGTCATCCTAGTGAATGTTTGGTACAAAATCCTCAAGCCTTCCTGCTACAAACAGTGGACATCCTGTGGAAATCTCAGAAATGTTATTGACTTCATTGATTCTATCCTGCTGAGCCTAATCAAGAACCAAGACAGTAGTTAAAAGTAAGTTGCTCTGTGAACAGGGGAACTAATTATGTGTCATGAGTCACCTCCACCCACAAGCACAGCACCACTAGCTCCTGACTGCCCCAGCTATTGCAACCCTACTCAAAAACTTTTGATGTGTTCCACAAAATTAACTTCACAAAGGGCAAATGGAACTTACTTCTAAGATACCCTTTTCTGTTTTAGAAGTCTGTGACTGCCTTTTCTCTCAAATTGTCTGATTGCTTTAAAGAATTAAGCTAAACAAGGAATAATTGGTTTTACCTAATAATTGGTTTGCTTAAACCTGCTGCTTCTTGCTTAGTCTTGTAAAAATGCCTTCATGTTAGGAAGCTTCCCCACTTTTTAGCTTTGTGTCCTGGGTTCAGCAGTAGCAGTCATTTTTCTCCTTCTTAGTAGCTGGCACAGTGCTGTGTTTTTGACTTTCAGCCTGGGAACAGCGCTGATAACACCCATGTTTTTAGTTGTTGTTAAGTAATGTTTGGTCTGACCAAGGACTTTCTGAGTCTCATGCTGTGCCAGGGAGGAGGGGAAGCCAGAAGGAAGCAGAGACAGGACACCTGACCCAAACTAGCCAAAGAGATATTCCATACCACAGCACGTGATGCCTGGGGATGTAGAACTGGGGGGCATTACTCGGAAGGGCTAGATCACTGATTGATCAGATTGGGTATCCGTCAGTGGGTGGTGAGTGGTTGTATTCTCTTCCCTTGTTATTTCCCTTATCATTATTATTATTGGTGGCAGCAGTAGTGGTTTGTGTTATACCTTAGTTACTGAACTGTTCTTATCTCAACCCATGGGAGCTATATTCTTTCGATTCTCCTCCCCATCCCTCTGGGAGGCCGGGGGGGGGGATGGGTAGTGAAACAGAGACTGCGTGGTTCTGATTATGACTGGGCTTAATCCACGACACTTTGTCAGATGGTCCAACAAAATATATTGCCCCCGTGTTCTCATAAAATGTATTTCTATATAAATGATTGCTTGATTTTAAGCATAAGTGGCTTTACTTTTTTTATTATTATTATTATTGATATTGCTGATACTACATTTCCTTCATTTTACTCTAGTAGGTAGAGAAGTTATCCCCATAAGACATGAAAGATTGCAAGTCATAACAATAGGAAAAAGTACATAGAGGGCCAGACAAACAAATCGCTCCTTTTTCTTGACTGAAACAGACAAGTATTTCCAAGAGACAGTACAGAAATATCTGTGGCAGAGCAGTGTAAAGTATATCTTCAGTCACGTATTTATTCTGGATGATCTAAAGACACTAAATTTATTGTTCCCCTATAATATTTGTAGGCATTTTACTTTTGTACCTTTATATATAATAATCTCGTTTTAATCAGAATTACATTTTTAAATCATTTTAGGATCAGTAGCTTATCCCTTATTCATAGTTTTAATTGTATTAAACACACTTTCAGGAACATATCCATAGTAAAACTGTAACATCATTTTTCTCCAGCACAAACTAGCAATGTCATAGAAAGGCAATGAACTCCTAAATCTATGTTTAGAAGTATTAAGTTCTATTTAACCTGAGGCAAATTCATTATAAAAATTCATTGTGTTAATTCTCAACATGAAAAATGTCCCTTGTGCCAATACATTTACAGAGTTGTTGTTTACTGTTGTATTTCAATACCGTTCTTAAAATGTCAGTTCTAACTAACCACAGCTTTCAGAAATTCTAAATTTTCTTCTACTGTGTATCTAGCTTTCTTTCATCATCATACCTTTCCTTTTCCTCTGCATTAACTTAATTAAAAATACATTTGGAATAATTTTGCTTATCAGATTAAAATATTTAATATATAAAAGAATGCTACTTTATGGGCTATATAGGTAAAGATAAAGCTTCAAACAAACTAAGATTAAGTATAATCTCAACAAAAAAACCCTTGAAAACGCATAGATCTACCATGCTACTTGTCATGGTTCAACCCCAACTGGCACCAAAGCCTGACACAGCCATTTACTCACTCCCCCCACCAAGTGGGATGGGGTTGAGAATCAGAAGAATAAAAATGAAAAAACTGATAGGTTGAGCTAAAAACAGTTTGATAGACAAAGCAAAAGCCGTGCACATAAGCAAAGCAAAACAAAGAATTCATTCACATCTTCACATTGGTATGCAGGTGTTCAGCCATCCCCAGGAAAGGAGGGCTGCATCACACACAATGGTGACTTGAGAAGACAAACTCCATCACTGCATACATCCCCACCTTCTTTTTTCTTCCATCACTTTTAGCTGCTGAGCATGATGGTATGGGGTATCCCTTGGGTCAGTTGGGGTCAGCTGTCCCAGCTGTGTCCCCTCCCAACTCCTTGTGCACCCTTAGTCTACTCACTTAGTGGGGTGAGAAGCAGAAAAGGCTTTGACTCTCTGTATGCACTGCTCAGCAGTAACTAAAACATCCTTGTGTTATCAACACTGTTCTCATTGCAAATCCAAAATATAGCCCCATACTAGCAACTATGAGGAAAATTAACTCTATCCCAGCCAAAACCAGCACACTTTCCACCCCTTCCTCATGCCAGTTACGAGTATTATACCATGTTCAAGCATAACAAAAACAATATTTTCTATATCTGTCTCATTTGTTATGTCAGACATGCCTTACAGAACTTAAACATTTAGTCATTTTCTCAAAGTTGTATTCTCTGACAGTTTTAGATGCTATCTGAAGCCAAAAATTTGTTTATTTTCAACTTAACTCTGGAAGCTGTTAGTTTTATTAATCAAGATGTCTTCCATTTTTAAGTGAAGATCTAGTTAACATAAGTTGTACATCTTTCTGTTAATGTACTTATATATAAATGGATAAGGTCTGAAGCAGAGAGCTACTTGACTAGGATCACACAGGTGATCTGTGAAAGAGACAAAAACTGGTTTCATTCACCTTCATTCCCAGGATACAACCACAGGACTAACACTCCATCTTTAACTGATGTTTGATACAGCCTTCTCTGACTGTTAGATTTAGTTCCTAATCCATTTCTTTATGCAATAGGAAATTAACTAATTTTAGGAAAAGACTGAAACCCAATTTTTTTTTTTTTTTTGCTTAATATTTTGCGTTATCATCAACAATTCTGACAGAATTGATAATGTGCATTTCTAATTTATGTTGTAGATGCACCAGCAATTACTATTGGCATACCCCTCAGGAAAACTGTCTTCAGAAAAAAATGCAAGAACAAAGACACTTGCAATCCTTGAATATCTAAAGCACATTTAAAGGAAGAAATGATCTACAAGCAATGTCTTTCCTTTCCCTGTAGAATTTTCAAATACTTGCATTCGATGAAGCGAAATCAAGTGAGACTTTTTCAGCTATAAAACCAAACATTTATAGATTGACATTTACATAGTCACCAATTTATAAAAAGCTACTCATTGAGATTTGTCATGTCTCACTCATCCCACTCATCCCCGTAAAATACAGAACTGTGTTGCAGGGGATCAAACATTCATTTCAAGATGAAAGTATCCTTTTCAGGGATAGTAAAATTAAACTATACAGAAGGAGAAATTATTAGATTTACAAAAATATTGGGTTTGGGTTTTTTCTTAGGTTTTTTTGTTTGGGTTTTTTTGTTTGTTTGTTTTTTGGTTTTTTTTTTGGTTGGTTGGGGATTTTTGGGGGGTTTATTTTTCTTTTTTGGGGATTTTTTTTTTCTTCTCCCAGAAGGTTGAAAAAAGCCTGGAAGTAACAAAGCAGAAATTTATTTTTAAGAGAGATCTTTAATAGATTAATAATCTATCAAATGCAACAACATTTTATCTTGGCCTCTTAGTTGCTTCTATATTTGTTATATAGGCTTCACTTGGAGAAACATTTGAGAGCTAAAAGGGCACTTTATGTCTTTTTTCACATCCAGACATATAGAAGCAGAACAGTGGATGTGGCAGTAATCATGGGAAATGACTGGTCAGCAGAAAAACACACAAGAGTGTTTAGTAACATTATAAGGCAGCTCATTAGCAGAGGACAAAGCTGCTGCAAATATATGAATACAAGGTCACCTTTTGGATGTAACGAAGAGCATGCACTCAGATATTGTACCTGCTGTCTTTTGAAGAAAAAACAGCACGAACAGTTTTAAGTTTCCATTTAGGTGTAGTGGTCTGGAGACCAGTGCCATGCAAAGTCCAAATTCTTCTACCCATCACAAAAAGATAAATTTTATTCTGCAGCTTAATCAAATGACATGTAATGTGCTTAGATACCAAAAGACCATTGTATATATTTCTAATGATTGAATATAGTGGCTATTTGTCACTGAGTTTTTTTAATGCACAATATTCTAAGTGAGAAGGGAATTTAAATTCCAGTGTAGCAGGATATAATATTTCTATACATATTTTTAGTGAATGAATTGCAGATTATGTCTTCCTCTGCTAATACAGCAAAATCTAAGATATCTGGTTGATAGACTTTTCAAGGCCTGGCCTTCTGAATGAGGCATGACAGAGTGTGATCAAGCCAAGGAAAAAGTGGTTTAAATTCTAGAAACCACAATTTGCAAAGACATTACTCACTTCAGATAATGCAAAATAGATTCAAAGACTAAATAAGAACAAAAACTGCCATAGTGAAAAACGTCAGGTTTAAATGTTGTTTTACCTTTAACTCTGTCTTCATTTTTTAATATGAAATCTGCTCTAATGACGTTGTTGCAAATGTCACTTCAACCCTTACCATTACATACTTTTCCAGTTAATTAGGGGAAGCTCAGAGAAAAAGCTCAGATAACTTAGACTATTCAGAAAATAGTCTGCGAAAGCAAACACACCATACAGCAAGTGGCAGTGCAAATCAAATGCACGGAACCAGGTCCCTATTAGCTGGTCACAGCTTTTGATTACTCTCACCAACCAGGGTTCATGCCAGCAATTCTGATATCAAAGGGATTAATAAGCCTTTACCAGACACCTGAAGCCTTTTAATATATTAATTATATCTTTTCTTTTTCTTCTTTTTGTAGAGTTTATTGATTCTTCCTGCTCAACTTTCTTCTCCCTGGCAGATGTTGGAAATAATGATATTAAAATTGATCTGGTATGTTCAAGGCAAACATCAGCTATAAAATCCAGTTTTTAATGGAAGATATATACAATACTAACCACATGGATCTTAATCCATGTCAATCTTTCATTCTGAATGAGATTTGAGAGAGATGATGAAGCGCAGAGCTAGGTACATGAGAGTGCAGTGCTGGCTTTTATGTTAATGGACTCAAAGACTCCAAGTCACAAATGAATCTATATGAATAAGGTACCTTAAAAACATATATTCAAAGCTGTGCCTGAGCCAAAAAGTTTTCTGATTACTAAAAGAGGGGTAGCCAAGTATACGAAAAGACTTTCCTTGCCCTCTATCACCTTAAAAATGAATGACATATATTCCCATAAAATACAGTAATTGGTCCCTTTCCGGATCTTGGGTTTCTCAATTCTCATAGTAGTGGAGAGTCAACGTCTGTCTCGCAAATATCTTAGAAAGCCAGGCAAGCTTATGGAACACAGTAGAAAAGGAGTTTTGCTCCAATGATCTCTGCTATGTCCTTGCATTCAATACTAAATAAGTGTCAGGCAATTAGAAATGGAACAGTGGATGCGTAAATGATACTGCCTTCCCAACAAATTGCTAATACCTGGATAGTGCTGCATGACTGGAAACATACTGTTACAGTAACTGCAGTACCAATTTTTATTTCTGAATAATAGAGAATATGAAGAAGATCAATGTAGCATTGAAACCATGAAACAAACAATATACTACATGATTCTTTTCCTGTCTGATTTCTTATTTTCTTCCTTCCAGAACTGAGACATACTACATTGAAGATTTGCAAGACTAACATGCATTTTCTTTTCTTTCTTGGCAGAATTGTGCTGTGGTGTGCATGGTAGTCTCTGGATAATATTTAATGACTGCCAAACTGTGACATAAAGTTCATGCTTCTTCTTGTAGGGTAAAAATCAACCTCATTTGTAGTGAGCACCTGAAGTTCATTATCTGGGAATAGCTAGAAACACATTAAATAAATTGTTGTTTGGTTTTTTTTTCTAATGTATTGACACATACAGCTTTTACTATAACAATTTGTTAAGAAAAAGGGACATCCACAAGACACATATCCACACTTATTTACATTATTTATTTCACTTGGTTCATGTACTATTTTTTACCATCTGTCACATGGAAGATAGCTTTCAAAGAAATTCTGGAATACTAATGGAATTCCCTCAGCATCACCATTCAGTGCAGGTGGCGTTTTTAGCTCTAAAACTAATTAAAATGCATGTTTTAAAGAGGCTCAGTGTTTAATTCAAGCGGATAGGATACACAAGACATCTCTTCAGCATTTCAGAGGTCACAGCATGAGACTGATTTAGCAAACTTCATCCAAAATAACTGAGTACTTAAGGGAATTTTAAGAATACATAACATGCTGATTTCATACTTAGTAGCAAATTTTACAGCAGCTGTAACTATACACTGGATTCAGCTGCATTTTGTAAAATGGTAAATTGGTAAATGAATGTAAAGAACAAACATGTTCACTTTTTCCCATCTACTAATACTACTACGACGAAAATACAAAAGGACTACTTTGTATCTAACCTCAAATTAGCAACTGGAGTTATATTTTGCTTTTATCTGTACTGGTTGGCAGTTTGGCACCCAGTCTTCTCAAATTAAGGGCTATTATTTTTCTAGAATAAGAACCACACAGAAGGAGAAAGAAGTAATGAACAAAAGACAAGTAAATTAATTAGTTGTGCAGGACACCTCTCATACTGTTCTGCCATAAAATATACTGAGTTTTGCTGCAATTTGCCCTGCAGAAAGAGAAAATGGAGCTCTGACAGATACTGAGCCTTTTAAGAGTGGTCAAAACCAAAATGCTGGACATTTGAAAAGTTTTGAGAAACTTGACTAAATACTGCTTGCTGCTGCAGTCGGAGCCTTTCTTCCCTACTCAAACAGCAAGAAATTCAGAATAGGAAAACAACTCTTGCATCAGCAGTGCAAGTTGTTCACACTACTATTATGGTAAGGAGATTTTTTCTGGGTATAAATTGGAATTTATTGGCAAAATATATTGCTTTTAACTAAACGAGAAACATCTGCACAGTAATTCTAGTTCTGTGTGTGCTGTTTAAAATACCCTCAAATAAAGATGCTTAAAAGATTTGCTTTTATGTTGTTTTTTGCTGAACTGGTGTCATTGTAAGAATATTTTGTACGATTTTTAAGACAAAAAAAGTGATCGAAAAACTCTTTCAATTTTTCTTTTATTGGCGGTATTTTAACTGATTCTTTAAAAAGGTACGAAACCAGGCCCAGTAGGTGTTGGAAAGGCTTATTATAACCCAACAGAAATCTGCCTAATCCTGGAGCTTTAGTAGCTCTAAAGGAATTGTCTTACTTATTTCCATTAAATCATTGGCTGATTTTAATGTAACTTTTGAGCATTTGATAGACTTGGAAATACTAATAATAACGAAATATGGAAGCAAAGGTCTTACAGCTTTTGCATTATACTGGATCTGTGGATGTCTTCAAAGAGCACCTTGGAGTGCTCTATGGCATCCTTTACAATCAGTGATGGGAATGTTACTTATTTTTATCCTGTTAAGCAGATACAGGCAAAAAGATTCTACTCAGGTTTTACTCCATGGTATTAATCTAAAAGCTCCCATACAGTTTTCAGAGAATCAAGGCTAAATTAAACCAAATAGTTAAGAGACAGCCACTAAAATCTGCTGATAGGCATGCAGTTACTATCTCTTTCACAGCAATTCTGGCTAAATGAAGGTAACTACACCTGACTTATTTGTCTAGACTTTCTTCATGATCAGTAGGGATCTACTCAATAATGTCAATGAAGCCTTGGGAGTGACAATACATTTATTTACACCCACTCAGATTAATTACACCTTGTATTTCATTAATCCTATTGACTAATATCACCTTTTCTTGTATTGGAAATGTAGAAAATTATCCCTGATTTTCAGGCACCCATCTGAAAGTAAGGTAAGTCTCACCTTAAATTAAAAATTCATGTCCCAGTTCAGCCAAGTATCAAGGTATACTTCACCTTTAGGAAATTTCACTGATTCTATTTCTTCCAGAAAGGAAGAAAAACCTGTTCTAAGGTTGGACTATATGTTCAATGATAACAATAGTCCACCTATGAAATGAAATCTTTCTGCACTAGAGACTGCAACAATATTTAGCACAAAGGTTGATGTCATTTGTCAGTCTGAATGTCACTGCAATACAAATGAATTGTCTTGCTTATATTGGAAAATAGGCTCATGTAAAGCAGTGAGGGACAGAGAACAAGATGTGACTTGCAATGGCCAGAAAAAGATGAGGAAAATATTTACTATTGATGCATTTTAAAGTCTCTCCTGTGCTGGAGAGGGGGAGTAACATTTTACAGGAACTCTGTGCTGATGAATGAAGCTCAGTCTGTGTAGCTAAGTTTCCTTGCAACAAGAGAAAAGTTATGTATTATGCAATAAAAGGATGTGGTAATATAACTATATTACAGCTATAAATATAACAGAAAAAGCATAGAAAGGCTAAGCAGAAACAATAGAAGAAATATGTGATGGAACAAAGGAGTATGAAACCAGACACAAATACAGAGAAATTCATCACATTAAAAAGAACCATGAGGCATTTAAACAAGGTAAGAAAAAGCACCAATTGTGTAAGTAACAAAGGGTGAAAGAATACACTACAAGCTGAACAATATCCTTGGAAGGAAGATAGAAAATCTGTAAGAAGTTTAGAATGGTCCTCATAAATCTGGAAATCTATCTTTAGATGAGAAAGACAAGATGATATTAAACTGTTAAAAGCTGTTAGTTTTTTAATTAAAATGTTAAAATGTTTCTACATAAACTCTGTAAGCAGATATAAGCAAAAAGAAAGGATTCAGTGTTTTCAGGAAGTCTATATTTATTTCTGTCCTAAAACTCTGCCAACAATGCTGAAGATTATGAACAATGATAAACTCTCTGCACAGAGGTAAGTACAATATTACTGAATATGCATCATGAAGAAGCAAGGATTCAATTAATTTCCTGTTAAGAGACATGAATGAAACAATACTCTGTTATGAAGGTAGAGTAAATAAGAGTAAATAAGAAGCTAGAGTGTGAGATAAAGCACAAAGAACCAGAAAATACAAAGATATCAAGCAATCTTTAAGAATCAGAATCCCTGTAAACCCCTGTCTTCTATCTGGAACTTCTTGCAAATTCAAATCTCCTTGGGGTACAATTGTGGGTAATACCTGTAAAATTAAAAGCCTCATTTCTGTTACCCGAAAAAGAAAAAAAAACCCACAAAAAATAAAAAACAAAGCCTTTTTGACCTCTTAGAACAATTTTAAACACAGAAGGGGTTTTTTTAGGAATTGAAATGTGTTTGTTCATCTATCAGTGTTTGCAGCAAGTAAACATGATGTCAATTAGCCTTGCTAATGTGAAATCATTACCAGTTCCTGGGCATGGGAAAGAGTTCATCAGCTCAGGCATACATCGTGTGTGTTGCAATATATCCTACTGTTAGGTAGGAACAGTACGGATGTTTAATTAGTATTTGTTTGGAACATTCCAGGCCTAGGGCTTGAAGCCTTCAGCGGTAATTTGCTAGTGGGGCACCAACTATCCCCATGGACAAATTAAGAGACATTTGTATTAGAACCTGAACAAATGTAGAATAAAAAAGCCTTTGAGCAAAAAAGTTTAAAATTGAGTGCTATTAAACCCACAATTTTCCAGTGAACCTCAGTATAACTGCTGGATGAGGGGGAAAATCAGATTTTTAATATTGGAAAATCCACTCTAACTCTAATAAAATGTTAGTGCAGACTATTAAGGCTGCTGTCAGAACCAAAAGGAAGGTGGGAAACATAACAACAAGTTTTTGGTTTCTGATCCATCTGCAGAAAATGCTGACTCTAAGCTCATGGACAACATAGATGGGTTTCAAACTATCCTTTTGACGCTTTACAGCGACAACAAAAAAATAAACCAGAAACCCCCATTCTAATTAATAAAAGCGTACCACTTCAGAAAGAGCATGTTAAAATTAGTAGCTGGTTATAAAATGCCAGAGGCCCATACTGGCTCATGTTATCATATTTGACAGAAAAGATAGTGGACTATCAAATCATGAGTGGGTTGGAGTGAATTGATGTTGACTTTCACTGTCTTGTGAGGTGCCATCACCTGAGACCAGTGTGGGTCAGATTAACCTCAAACAGGAGTTGGTTCTTCATACAAATGAGGGACTTGTGGAACTTCTTATCATAAGATTCAATGCATGCAAAATTGTGAGGGATTTCCAGGGAGGAGTAATAAATATTCTGTGGAAAAATAAAATAAAAATTACTGTGGTTACTGTCGTGGTTTAAGCCCAGCTGGTAACTCAGAACCATGCAGACTCTTGCTCACTCCTCCCCCCCACGCCGCTTCTTCCTCTCCTGCTCCCAGAGGGATGGGGAGGAGAATTGAAAGAATGCAACTCCAACGAGTTGAGATAAGAACAGTCCAGTAACTAAGGTTTAACACAAAACCACTGCTGCTACCACCAATAATAATAATGATAAGGGAAATAACAAGGGAAGAGAACACAACTGCTCGCCACCCGCCCATTGATATCCAGCATGACCCGAGCAGTGATCTAGCCTTTCCAGGTAACTGCCCCTAGTTTATATACTGGGCATGACGTGCTGTGATATGGAATACCCCTTTGGCTAGTTTGGGTCAGGTGTCCTGTCTCTCCTTCCTCCTGGCTTCCCCTCCTCCCTGGCACAGCATGAGACTCAGAAAGCCCTTGGTCGGAGTAAACATTACTTAGCAACAACTAAAAACATCGGTGCTATCAGCATTGTTCTTAGGCTGAAAGTCAAAACCACAGCACTGCACCAGCTATTAAGAAGGAAAAAAATGACTGCTATTGCTGAACCCAGGACAGTTACCAAATAAATAAACTATGTTGGGCTCAGGTCAGCCACTAAGCAGAAAAAAATCAGAGGCTGAGTGCTCAGATGTACTTCATATAGCTTACTTTTCCCTAGACATTTCTTATAGCCACTGTTGAAGTCAAGTGACTGGATTAGACTTGGTGAAGCATTAACTCTGTTCTTACATTCTTACTGTATTCTCTTTTCTTCAGTCCACTGTAACTGGATCTATATTTTCAGGACATTCATAGGATGTTACCTTAAGGGCAGACCAGGAGCTGCTGCACTTAAAGTCCTGAGTAAGATCCTATCAACTGTTCTGTTTCATCTACCCAACCTGTCTTCATAAAGTTACCATCCCAACAGCAGTTATAGCAAAACTGATAATTAAGCAACTTCTGTGCTGCCAAAGGTAAAATGCATAAAATACTGATTTACATTAATGTTCTAGGATGTAAACCCATAAACTGCCATGGTTCAGATAGTTTCACCTACTGATCAGCCAGTCTTCCTGTGAACACAGGGTAAATATCCAGGTCAGTATCTTCTCAAATCAACAGATGTAATAAATATGTATGTTTGAGTCAACACTAAAAGAGCGCAATATTTTTAATTAAACTAAATTAAGTAAATTTTCAATTCTATTTGGTAGATCATAGTATATTCCTACTGACAATAACATTGAGTGCGCCCTCAGCAAGTTTGCCGATGACACCAAGCTGTGTGGTTCGGTTGACATGCCAGAGGGAAGGGATGCCATCCAGAGGGACCTTGACATGCTTGTAAGGTGAGCAGATTCCAACCTTATGAAGCTTAACCATGACAAGTGCAAGGTCCTACACCTGGGTCAGAGCAATCTCAGGCACAGCTACAGGTTGGGCAGAGAAGAGATTCAGAGCAGCCCTGTGGAGAAGGACTTGGGGGTGTTGGTCAAAGAAAAAATGAACATGAGCCGGCATCAGTGTGTGCTTGCAGCCCAGAAAGCCAACCATATCCTGGGCTGCATCAAAAGGAGCATGACCAGCAGGTCAAAGGAGGTGATCCTGCCCCTCTACTCTGCTCTCGTGAGACCTCACTTGGAGTATTGTGTGCAGTTCTGGTGTGCTCAGCATAAAAAGGACATGGAACTGTTGGAACAAGTCCAGAGGAGGGCCATGAGGATGATCAGGGGCCTGGAGCACCTCCCGTATGAAGACAGGCTGAGAGAGTTGGGGCTGTTCAGCCTGGAGAAGAGAAGGCTGCATGGAGACCTCATAGCAGCCTTCCAGTATCTGAAGGGGGCCTACAAGGATGCTGGAGAGGGACTCTTCATTAGGGACTGTAGTGATAAGACCAGGCAGAATGGGTTCAAACTTAAGCAAGGGAAGTTTAGGTTAGACATAAGGAAGAAGTTCTTTACTGAGAGGGTGGTGAGGCACTGGAATGGGTTGCCCAGGAAAGCTGTGAATGCTCCATCCTTGGCGGTGTTCAAGGCCAGGTTGGACAGAGCCTTGGGTGGCATGGTTTAGTGGGAGGTGTCCCTGCCCATGGCAAGGGATTTGGAACTAGATGATCTTAAGGTCCTTTCCAACCTTAACTATTCTATGATTCTATGATAAGATTTCTAAGATGTTCAAAAGCAACTCAGCAATGTATCCTTCCCAGATAGACTTTCTTCATGCTGGGCAAGGGTGTTGATAGAATAATGATACTGGTGGTAGATGTATGCTCACAAGTCACTAGTTTCTTCCTAGCCAAGCCTTGAGATCAGTGTGCTCCTTCATGAGAAAACCCCACGTGCCTGCCTGATTTCAACAGTGTTGCTCATGCTCATTATCCTCAAGTTTTGTTTTGCTCTGCCTTCAATGATCATCCCATCTTTCAATTCTCTTATGTCTCCGGCAGTTCTTTCAGCTTGTTCTTCAGAGAAAATCTCTCCTATTCTTCCTAACTTCCTCTGGGAACTTCCATAATATTCAAATGTTGTTCCTGTTTCTTCCAACCCACCCCTCAAAACTCACCATCTGCAAGATTCTCTTCAGAAACAGCTCTGTCTGGATGGTAGACATGTCTCAGTACCACTATCTAGTCCCTTTTGATGCCAAACATCCATGACACCACTCACTGAACAGTTCAAGCTGAACATAATTGAAATAACTCCTTAACTTCAGACATATCACTACCATTCCTTTTCAGTGCTGTAGACAAAACTGCCATTCTGCCAATCAATCATGGTTTTTCACTTCTGATTTCTTAAATCTAAATTATCTCTAATTATCTCACATTCATTCTGTATAAAATATTAATTTATATCTGCCCATTCACACAGCCAAAGATCTGATCCTGTTCACTGAGCACTCTGCTTACTAAGTACACAACAAAAGTAGCCTTGCAGTGCTGTGGAATGCTGCTGTGTATAAGCATTTCCCTACAGATCATGCATTGCTCTGTTTACAGCTTGCTCGTGACTCCTCTTCACTATCAAATTTATGTTATTTGCTTTGTTTTCATAACCTAATCCCACTTTATCTCTCTTTCAGAAACAAGAGATTGTCTCCTGCTTCTAATCAGCTACTGATAATACCCTCCATCATTCACTTCATTCATTCTCAAGCAGTTACTTTCATGTTGTTCATGCTTGGAAATTGTTCACGCTTGGAAAAAATGCTCCAAAGTAACATCATTGCTTTCCTTCAAGTCCCTTCTCCAAATCTGTCTTTTGACATTCTACTTATGAAAATACTTTGAGTAAATAAGCTGTAATAATAAGATTCTTGCCTACCAGTATTGTTTTATTTCCTTTTCTTCCTATACTATTGTTTATCTTCTTGCTCTTGAATATGCTAAATGTGTTTTTATGCAGCATACTTTTGGCTAATGCTCGTTGATTTCTTCGCAAACTAAGTTCAGAAACAGAAATCGAGTTCAGTCTTCTAGTTTCTGGGTCCTACTGTAATATGTACATAATTACAGTAATAATAATCTAAGGTTCCTCACAATGTTTATGCTTATGCTTTTTAATGTATGCACAGACCTGTATTATCTGCTCCATTTTCATAGAAGTTGAGTGACTAGAATGAGGTATATGCTTTTCTTCAGAATACTGTTATCATAACTAATAAACAGTAAACTGAATCATAAAAAGACAAATAACATTCAGAACATCTGTTTTCCAACCTAGACAGTAATTTGGTGGAATGTAAGCATTAAAGTTTTAGGAGAGCAATCTCATCAATCAACATTGCAGGACACAGAGTTCTATCAGAATCTTTGGTTTGGATCACAAAAATCTATAGATGCCCACACACTCACATCCTATCTGAAGAACTAGGTGATAAGCACCACCAGGACCCAGAATTCATTGAGAAAGACTTGAAGTACTTCAAGGACATTAAGTGCACTTTCATCCCTGGAGCTGCCCAATTTGTTTGCTGTACTTGTACTTTCACTAGCACAAACCAGTAATGACTTGAAAAGCAGTTAGTGCAATGACTGTATTTGTTTCCACACCACAATACTGGCCAAGGAGGAGCTGTTGTGAAGGGTAAGACATGTAGCACTGCATAACAATGTAGGACCTATTATCTCATCATAAGGATGCACAAACCTAAATACCCTACTTCCCAGGAGTACAGTCCTGAGCTACTGAGGTAATTCAGGAAAGCAAAAGATGAAGACAGGTTTGAAGTTGAGCAGTCCTACATCTGGGAACACAAAATCCTGGGGATACAAAAATAACACTCTCCAAACATATAAAGCACCATTCTTCTTAAATGGGAAGACGGAACCCTTAAAATGCACTCATCACACTATGACCTCCATAAACTAGGGAAAAAATGTAATATGTAGACAAATTTGGAGGTTTATTAAATTCCAAAAACCATGAACTAAAGTCTTTGTCTCAGTCTATATTCCTTTTCCCCTCAAGTTTCAGTGTGATGCCTCTGCAGTGAAAAGCTGTATTTCTGTAAACAATATTGGGGTTGTGGCTGTCATCATTTCACACAAGACCCCTCTTGCAGAAAGAGCTTTGGAGAATATTGGACTATTTTTTTAAACACCTTTGACAGTCTGCTCTGCTGAGTCAAAAGATTTCAAGGTACATTAACTTTAACAAAAGAGTGTTTGTGCCAAAAGCCCCCATTTCGTTTCAAAATAACGATAGCTGTTTTAAAAACACATATATAACTTAACCCAACTCCTTTATTTATTATTATTATTTATTTAGAAGGTCCCTCAAGAAAATCCAGATAAAGTCTGATAGGATGGGATTTGCAGGAAAAGACAGTTTCAATTTTGCTTTGAATTCAACATAATTGAGACTGTGGCATTTGAAAATGTGCAGTCTGTAGATTAGATCATGTAGTTTCCCACCCATTACTGACTCTCCTCCTCACAGTGCACAATGTGCTCTGCCTCATACACACATTCTATTTCATTCTGCAAATAATCAACGGCAAACTTTAGAACCTGGGGAAAAGGCTTTTTCACAGCACATGAATTGCATCTTTAGTCTTTGCATGCCAGAGGATTCTTCAATTTGTTCCATGGAGATATGTTTTCTGTGTTATTCTGGCATTCATAGCAGCCTTCCAGTATCTGAAGGGGGCCTACAAGGATGCTGGGGAGGGACTCTTCATTAGGGACTGTAGTGACAGGACAAGGGGTAACGGGTTCAAACTTAAACAGGGGAAGTTTAGATTGGATATAAGGAAGAAATTCTTTACTGAGAGAGTGGTGAGGCACTGGAATGGGTTGCCCAGGGAGGCTGTGAATGCTCCATCCTTGGTGGTGCTCAAGGCCAGGCTGGATGAGGCCTTGGGTGACATGGTTTAGTGTGGGGTGTCCCTGCCCGTGGCAGGGGGGTTGGAACTAGATGATCTTAAGGTCCTTTCCAACCCTAACTATTCTATGATTCTATGATTCTTCTAAGTATGTTTTCTCTTTGGAAAGACGAGATTTCTGTTGCTATGCTCTGAATCCTTTACTCTGTTCACAAAATAATTAAGCTAAGTACAGTTAAAAACAGGAAAAAAAATCAATACTTTGTGATCTTTCACTGAATTCCTGTGGCTTCACTTACTATAATTAATAACTTCTTACCTCTTTAAACTTTACTGAAACATGAATTTTGTTCTCCCTTTCTCTTAAATTCATACAGTTTTTTTGACTTTGTGCACTGTTATTGACTTCCTGGAGCTTCACATATGTGCAGTAGAGAAGCTTCAGTAGTTTGACATTGTATCACAACAATTTTCAGCTTTTCAAATTGAACAAGTGTACATATGTCCAGAATGTTCCAAGAAGGACATGGAAATTTGGACATTTTAGAAGAATAAAAAGTCTCAAATGAACTCATTTGTCTAGCATTTTTTATCCTCAGTCTCTCTTTGTTCCATATCATTGCATCATAAGATACCATTCTGATTTTCCTGGAAATGGAGCAGACACTTACAGCAATGTAAAGTGAGTGTAAAATGCCCCCAGATCAAAGTAGCAGTTCTATACTCATTTTGCCTGGTTGAGCAAATATGATCACAGCTGTCTGATAGCCCACACAACCACCCAGCATTCCTGCTCACATCATCAACACTACCTTATGATGAGCAGTAATTTGTGACTGTATCATAAAGCAAGCCTGCAAGTGCTTATTTTCTGGTCCTGAGGACAAAAGGCCACGTCATGTCACTCATGCTTTCTCAAACAAAGTGAACATATTCAAACCACTTACTGAGAATTATCCTTTGGCTGTGCTAACTCCCAAATCATGCTTGGAAATTTTGGAGAAGGTACTAGTTGGCCAGACACCATACCAAAAAATTTAGCATTTAAGAGAACCAGATCCAAAGCTCTGAGATGTTTTCTGGCATTTTTAACCACTAAAACTAGTCCAACTAGTAAATTGCTAATTTGTTAATAAGATCACCTTTTTTTTCATCAGAAAATAATCTCTACCAAATGTCAACTATTTCTCAGTCTCTTGTGTTTACCTTTCACTATTTTGATCTTCTTTATGGTTGCTGTGGTCTCTTGGTCTCTTTTTTTTGTCTTTTGCCTTATAGTTTCTTGACTTAATTTCTGGTGTGGCCTAACTGATCATAAAAGCTGAGTGATACGTACACTGTAAGTTAAGTTAGCAGATTATGTTAGGATATTCCTCTCAGGTTTTAAATGTACTTCACTTAACCTGCTCTACAAGCAAAAAAGTTTTCCTTCCATGATCTATTTTATTTGTGCAGTTTAGTCCTCTCCCTAAATACTGACTCATGAACTATCTTTTCTTTTCCATTTGAGGTTTTCTCTGTACATTTCTCTGGTAAAATATTAATAGAAAGAGCAATAAGTAATTAAAGTCTCCATCAAATTCCAAATTTGCTTCACCCTGTCAAAAATGAATCACAAAAGTTAAATAGCAAATAAGGTGAAGTCTTTGCTGACTGTTCTGGGATTGTCTGTAACCCAAATTGATTCTCCACCAGGTGTCTCTCGCCAGAAAGTCACTCCCCAATATTCACAGAGATTTTTCCTGCAGAGGTGGTACTTTGCAATGCTAGCCTTGTAAATAGGGATGAAACCCTAACATTTATACACTTAATTCCACCCCCGCTCCCTCCGCCTCAGACATTTAATTCACAAACTGTAATGCAAACTATTTTCTTAGTTCATATTAACGCGCATATCTTCATAAATGGGTCAGAAGCTCACATATTCTAGTGGCTTACATTTACTTTAAGGTTTATTTAAACTGCCTAATTCAAAAGAATGTAAAAAATGATGTTCAAAGCAGGTTATCAGTGTTAGCTTCACAGTTTGGTGTATGACTACACACAAGTGTATGACTAAATCTTCTTGAGACACAGCTCTAAACACAAGGTGCTGACTTTAATTGCAGTATGTCAGATAAGGGTTGGTACTCAAATGGCAAAATATCCTCCATCTAGATTCAAATTTGCTGACACAGTGACAACAAACCTTTGTCAGGCCATATACTATTGTATCCCAGTTCCATTTCTTCTTTTTTTTTTTCACACCCCCACTCTAGTTTTTTTATATAATTCATTAAAGTCTCTTAATGCTTCTTCTTAAATACTTAGATGCCAACTCAGCAGCAGCAATGACAGCAGGTCCTAGATTTGAAATGGAAACTTTTACTTATGTGGTCTTAACAATAGCAATGGATGTAATTTCTAAGTACCACAAGCTGTAAAAGTATCATATGAATCTTATGTACCATTATTGCTGTAAACAGAAGCTAAAACCCAAAACTAATGCTAGTGAGTCAATGGATGTTTGCTTAGAACCATGAAACTGATTTTTTTTTTTTTCAGAGATATTTTCTCTAAATAACAACCTGATGTACAAAGTGCTGATTTTTGGGGTGTTAAAAGAACAGATCCACATCTAAAGGCATGTGGTTCAGACTTGTTTCTAATTAAGAAGTGTCCTGAAGTGAACAAAGGGCCACACAGTAGGAAATATATGCTTGCAGGCACCAATTCACACCTGTTAATGATTAGTTTGCAGACACTACCAGATGTGCTATTTATCTGATGATCAGAGTAATTTAAATTAATTGCTCTGAATCAGTCATGTGAAATTGTCCCAGTTAAGTAGATGTGCTGTTTCTCCTCTGCTTTCATATGAAAGAGATGGAGCTGATAATTTTAACACTGTCCTTTACTGTTTTATGCAGAGTGTAAAGTGCTCCCACAAAGAATCTGAGCTGCATGCTATGCCCTCCTCCAAAAAAAACCCAGTCAATATTGCTGTACAGAAAGTTTTTAAGTCTGACCATGGATAAGGGTTCAAAAAGACATTAGTTAGTGGTAAAAGTAGGTCGCAATTTTCATCACACATCTAAGAGTATGCAGTTCAGCGCTTACAAGGTCAAAAAGTGAAACCCTGCTCATGAGGATTGCAAACATTTAGAACTCACTGCTAAAGGAGTTTAGTGGTAGCAGACAGTACCAGCATAGTCCCCAACCATGAACAAGTGAGAAAACAACTTCATGTGAGTACAAAGGGAGAGTACAAAGGGAATGGATGCAGCAAGCAGACATATTCATGTGCTTTCCCTTCTTTTTTTTTATTTTCTTGGAGACAGGGGTACAGCACTGATCTGATCCAGAAGGGCTTCTCTGTTTTCATGTTGTTTTGTTGGCATGCCGTGTTAACAAGCTTACTTCCTTTCCTGAAAACCTAAAACCAGCTATAGCATCAAAACCTATGTGACCACTGAGATGTGGTCTATGAAAAAACAAGCAAACAGAAGGAAGGCCACTTTGACTTTTCTTGTTATTTACACCTACAAGACAGATCGATCAGAAATTCAGCATGTGTTCATAAACAGATAAGAGGTTCCGATAGGCTAACGTGTATGTACTATCTAGGCAAACATAAAAAGTATGTCATTAAACACAGAACTGACGCAGTGGCATGGGTTTAAATTCTTTGCTGCAGTGCAAGGGGTGTTTTATACATTGCCCCAGGTCTGGTAATGCCTTTAATTTCAACTGTGGCCACTCTTCTGGCCTTTTGCAATCTGTTATTTTTCCTGCTATCCAAGTAATCTTTCTTAAGTTTGTCTGTGGCAGATTTCAGTTTCTTCTTATATCCAGCACAGCCTAAAGAGTGCTAGTCCTGCTCTGCCAAGGAAAATAAATAAATAAATAAAACACCACAGAAAATCTAATTGGAGAGATCAGACAACTGACACTAAGAATGGACCAGAAACACAGGCATTAAAAGGCTTTGAAACTATGGTTTCCTGTAGATTTTCTCAGGGACTTTGTGCACATTGGAAGTTCTAGCTGCAGTCTTGATAGTAATGACTTCTAGTTCAGTTTCCTGCAACCTCTTGCCAGAAATACTTGTTTGGTTCTATTTCTGGACTTACAACCCCAGGTCTGCAATTGAATTTCCCTCAGGCTCATGACCCCATGTCTTACATGAGGTCGCAACACTTCATTTGGGAAGGTCACTGTTCCTATCTGAACAAGAACAAAGAAAGTTTGCTCTCAATTTTGGTGTATTTTTTTTCCCAGAACACTGCACCTCCAGCACTATTTATATGTTACTTAATGATCTCCATTGTACTACTGTGAAGCTGAAGCTCATGTGATCTATTTAAGCTGTTATGCAGCAGGAATGTGAGAGCTAGAAAAAGAGCAGAATTCTCCTAGCTTGCTGTGCAGTGTGCTGTCCACTGGACTACCAGCAGTAGTTGGCAGATATAACTAACAGTGTTCAGCTTTCTCTTGGTGAAGATTGATTAAAAATTCTAATGATTTGTGGTTTTGTCCCAGGTTATTTATCTTATTTTCTCTCTCTTTGAACATTTGAAGGAGGTAGTCAGCATCATTACACCCCAGACAATTGAGTTGATTGCTTTTTTCATAATAGTATTTGAGAACAGTTGTGCAATTTTCAGTAGGCGACAGAATAGACAGGAGAAAAAGCAAGTGCTTTAAATAGAATTACTACAATGCTGCTTGCAAAATGTTCTTCATTAACCCTTAAACAGCCCATGCTCAGCTATTGGCACAAATGTATTCATTAAGGTTAGTAGTTTTCCATCCCTAGGCTTTGCCACACAGATATACCTGTCTTCTGTGTTTCCCTTTCTTAACTAGTCTGTGGTGAGTTGCTCCTTGAGCTGTGCCTGTTTCTTATTTCTCACTGACACTTCTTTTCGCCTTCACTCACAAATAAATTTTTTCTGTATATTTCCTTCTACTCTTTCTTCTTTCATTTTTCTTTCTGTAGTATATGTCATCTATCTACTCAGAATTAAACCCAGTGATAAGCCTTAAAAAGATACATTTTTGAAGCATTACACTGTGTTTTGCTAAGGTAGGATAGATACTCCAATATTTCTCACAAATTTGCTTCCTAAATCCACTAGTTATACAGCTTCCACAAACATCTTAGTTCACCCACTGCCTAACTAGTGTTGCCTTCAAAAAAATTTTCTTAATGTCAGATTTAAGTCTTCATTGTTGCCACTGAAATCTATCACTTCCTAATATCTCAGTGGGCAACATAAAGTACATAAACATGCTTGCAAACATAAACCAAACTAGGAACCTTCTTTTGTCCCCAAGGACAATGGGTGCTGCATGGATTACACCCATATGGCAAGAACACTCTTTCCAAAACAAGCTCCTCCAAAAAGTCTGCTGGTCCACGGTTCATGTACGCAACCAAACTGTCCACAACTACAGAGGGACTTGGGGTGGATCCCAGGTGAAACTGTACCACATGCCAAGCTAAAAGTTGAACACTGTGGACAGCCAAGTGCTAGTGCTCAGCCTGTGCCCTGGTCCTGTTTAGTTTACTTATGTGTGCCAGGAAAGAACGTGTTCTTGGGGAGCAGCAGGAGCAGATGTGCTCCAGGAAGCAGACAGAGCTGGGAGCTGAGGACCACCTTTGCAATGGCAGCATCATCACTGACCAACTACAGTCTCACAGTATCTCAGCAGAGCCAGGTTAGTGACACTGTGCAGGGCCAGGGCATGGGAGCACGAGCTACAGGAGGCCTGCAGACACAGCTAGTTCTGAATTAAAATTACCCCAGCACATAAGTAAATGTGCTGCAGGGAATTCACACCTTTTACCTCTTGCCCCAGGTATGGAAATGACGGTAAGACCACAAAGTGATAGATATTGCACTGTTTCTTCTGCATATATTTATTTGCTGTTTTGCTGACGTATAGCCTGACAAGCCGGGCATGGTGTGTTTTAAGTTACCTGCTATTCTCATCAAAGCACACATCCTCTATTTGTAATGCTTCTTAACTGAAGAAAGGGCTCAGTCAACTCCTTTAGGGGTGTCACTATTCACTTTGCCATGACAAAAAACAAACAAACAAACAAACAAACAAAAACACAAAGGCTGTCTAGGGATTTTTACCAATAAGCAATGTGTGGCAATGAAACTTTCCCTTCCTTTACCAATAATTTTCCACAGATTTTGACATCACTGCCATTGTTTCAAGAAGCACATAAACACAAGTAATAATAAAAATTGCATATAATTTCCTGTTTGAGTTTCATCTGCCTTTTTTGGCTAGGATCAAATCTTCTATGGATGTCTTCTTGCTTTGAAAGTCTGTTCATATTTATTTTCCACTCCTACACAACACTTGCACATCTCTGAGAGGTTTCCTTAGTTTACATACCCAACCTCTCCCTCTTCAAACCCTTATCGTCTTTCTTCTGTTCCTGATAATTTTCCAACCTCCAAATACTAGTCCCTACAAAAAATTGAACAACAATTGTCTTTTTCTTAAAAAATCCTAATACTGTAAATGTTGTCCAGTAACTATAACTTCACTTGTCACTAAGCTCATCTCTTTTGCCATTGTATCAAGTTCATGAGAAAAATATAAGTTGCTGTAAGCAGACTGCATGCTCAATCTGGAAGAAGCTTCAAAAATGTCACAATTTTATTAGTTCATATCATAAGTAGAATTTTGTAATTTGACAGAAAATTTCTTAAAAATTCAACAAATAGTTGGTGGCTTGGTAGTATTTTGGTAATTCGTTAGTGCTATGGACTTGTAATGCAATTCATCCTAGAAATCACCCAAATCTTCTCAGTACTGAAGCTGGCTCCAAGGCTCACATACCCCGAACTTCTCTTCCACTTAAGAGAACGGCAGAGATCAGGCCCCGTGTATTACATTATTCTCTCACGACTCCTCATTACTTTGCATTATACTCATTACTGTCATTACTGGCCATTTTACTACTCTTCAGCTGCTTAAAATTCTTTCCAAATAACCCTTCTTTCAAAATATGCCAAATCCAACTGCATAAAAATACAAGAGATTTTAAAATAGTGGGGTTTTTTTGCTAGAAACATGGGAAGCCATATATAGCAAGAAATGGTATAATCAAAATCAAGCTCTATTGACATTACTGCTCTAATCCCTAAATAAGTGTTACATACATAATGCTAAGTTATGTGATAAAGCTCAACTGCACACCCACAGAGGAGTTCAGAGAGAAAATGGCAGGAGGAGGAGCCTAAATAATGCCCTGCTAGGCTACTTCCAGGCCCATCACAGGCCCATTAGCCCATCAAAGACTCATCTGCACAAGCTCAGATGAGGACAAGCCTTTGATAGCAGGAAACCCTAATTACATACTCCTAAGGAACAACTACATTGTACGAGCTCCTCCTAGGGCCATGTCAGCAGAGCCATCGACCCCAGTGTCCAGGCATGAAACCCATCACCACAGGTCACTGGAAGTAGCTCTCCAGATGACCTTTTGGACCATGGGTGTTGCTGCTTAAAGGTGGGGCATGTTATAGGATGCAGGAAAAAGCAGTTAAAATCATACTTATGGTATGTTTAGGGGAGGAAGCAAAGGCAGGACAAGGAAGGGGTTTAGATGATTTTGGAAGGAACAAAGTGGGAAAATAGAGGTGTAAAGGAACAAAAAGGATCAGGCACATACAAATAGTTTGCAGGTCAGTGTGCTTGTCTGGCCATGCCCTGCATTTTTATGAGAGCAGTCTGTTGCGTCCTACTACCTTCCCCTCAAACTCTTTCCTGAGTGAGGACTTAATGTGGGCATATGTGTTTATGGTGGTCTTTTATTGCAGCAATTGCAATCAGACCATCCTGCGTGTCCGTGGTGCCAGTGAGGGGAAAGAGCACAAGTCTGCATGCACTAGTGACGATTAAGCTTGACCAATCAGTGAGTAGGTGAAATGATGTGGGAGCCAGGGACCTGAGTGGGTTTCTAAGGGTATGCGAGTGCCTTCGTATATCTAGGTGTTAGAGAGAGTATTCTACTACTCTCTAGTAAGACTGAGTCCAGCTACTGGAGGGATCCTGCATACATACTGAACATACGTATATACTTTCACTACTGGACTTTCACTACTTTCACTTCCTGCCCAGCCAGAGAGGGGAGCAGAATGATGCTGTTAGTGTTGTCTCTGCATGGGTGCTCTGAGTGTGTGCCTGTGATCTACATGGCTGGCCACGTGTACATGTGTATATAGGAAACAGACACATATACACCCAAGATGCACCAGGAGAGGTTTAGATTGGATATTAGGAAAAATTTCTTCACCAAAAGGGTTGTCAAGCATTGGAACAGGCTGCCCAGGGAAGTGGTGGAGTCGCCATCCCTGAAGGTATTTAAAAGATATGTACATGTGGCATTTCAGGACATGGTTTAGTGATGGACTTGGCAGTGCTAGGTTAATTTTTGGACTTGATACTAAAGGTCTTTTCCAACCTAAATGATTCTATGGTTCTATATGTGTATATGTGCTTGTGTGTGCATGTATATATATGTTCATGTACTTCGTATTTGCATTTATGTTCATGTACATTGTATTTGTATTTATATATATATGTAACGTATATTCATGCTTTATGTGCCGGTGCCTGCTGGGATTACTTCTTCACTCTTGCTACCAGTTGTACCAAGGAATACAAAGCATCAGCACCCTCAGTTACCTTGGGCAGTTGGATCTGGCATGATATATTTTCCTTTAACACACATAAATATGTATGTATCATTTATACATACTGATCCTTTTTCTCTATGCAGGAGTGTGAGTTTTGGAAAAGCACACAGCTCATATAGCATCAATTGTCCCTAGAATGAACTAATAATGGGTGTGTAGAGTGATGTCTGCATGACAGATGAAGGTGAGGGGCAGAAGGTTAGGATCATGGTTATGTTCCAGGCTTATAACTTCTTGTTTGTATCAGTATGTCAGTCTCCTACCATAGTAACAGAAAAAGTTGAATGAGGAAGCAATCTTCATTTCATCCTTGCTTTTTCATAACATTTTAGGTCTGATTTTTTTCTTTTTACTAGCCACATTGTGCTTTTTTGTTATCTTTCTGCAACCACGAAAGCAGTAGTATATGCATATTCTAATGTAGACTGAGCTTCTCCCATAATCTCATAACTCCAAGAGGATTTAACATAATTCTCAGTGATTATTTCCAGTGCCTGTCTTTGCAGGTGGTCATTGATTTCCTGAGCTTCAGCAGAGTGAAATTGATGTCTAGCCTACACTAGTAAAAGGTTTACTGGAATAGATATATCTCTCAGTACAGCTAATACCAGCAAGCACTCTATTATGGATGCAGTTCTATTGTGGAGGAGAAAAAGGTTTTCATCCGTTGTTTTTCTTGAGAACTGCAACACTGCCAGGCTTTTTGCTAGCATTGAGATGCTATTCATAATTTCACCCCTAAATGGTATCAGTAAGTTTTAGTCATAAATCTGGCCTGATTTTTCTGTCTCTCCGTTCCCCATATGGAGCTGGAAAATGCAATGAGAACTGACAAGTCAGCTTTAAATCTGCAGAATGCAAGGCAGCAATTCTCTTTGCTTCCAGTCGGAGAAGACAAACAGAACAGCTATTTAGCCTTGGCCTGAATGTGGAAAGCTTTCTCCAAATGCATGCCACCAGGCTGCTGGATTTTAAACAGAAATTTATGGCTTATGTTACTTGGGAAGTTGGGGAGATGTCTCAAGCATCTTTTTTTATCCTGAATGAGACAGCACTGTGACAGGTAACACGACAAGGGCATAGTGGGTGATGTGAAAAAGGAGGAACTACTGCTCAAGCCTTCATGTGAGGAGCTGAGACCCTTGGAGGAGGGGATCCTGTCATCTGGCAGAAGGGCCAGCAGCAGCCCAGCACTGTGACCTCTCCAGCTCCATGTTTCTACACAGAAAGTGTCAAGAATGAGAGAACTGCACAACCTCAGGAACCTTGACAAGTTTTATTAATGGACAGCATGCTAAAGGATAAATTTAATGTGCAGTAACTATTTCTGCCACATTTGCTGTGTGAACATTGATAGAAAGAAGTGGCATCATGAAGAAGATGGGAGCTCTAGCCAAGCAGAGTAGTTCACATTTAGTTGATTATTGATCCTACCCCTTAGCATGCATTTGCGTGACTTGCTCTGGACACAAATGACTGGTATAGGTAAGCCTGGTCATAATGTTATATATAATTTGTTCAATTATGGTTTAAATTAAGAATTGTATTAGGAGATGTGAAAATGGCAAACACAGGTTTATCCTTACATAAGCATTCAAGGCGAAACACTCCTCATAAATAATTAAGAATGCCATGCAGAAACCACACTGGGAGAGTTATTAAGGGTATTGTGTGGATTAAATGCCTCTTCTTTGCCTGATCCATTCGATCTTTCTGTAGTGCAAAACAGCTACACAACAGGATAGTTAATGATTTGGGTCTACATAAAATCTCAGGCTCATAGCTCATTGAGTCGGTAGGGAAGAAAAGCGGGGGAAAGCATACCAGAGGGGCTGGCATTGCTCATGAATGCAGAACGTAACCTGAGTTAGCTGTTAATCCTCTTGCTTGGGAATTGCTGCAGGATGTCTGTGACCACAGAGCACACACAATGGGTTCATTGTAGCTGTACTGATTTTTTTTGTGTAGAGTTGAATGTCCATGTTACAGATGTTATGCTCACAAATGCAAGCTAATTCTAATATAACTGCGCAAGCTATGCCATATTTCATCTGCAGTCCAAGAGAGTTTGCAAGATGCTGTCTTTTAGGTTAGGGCCATGGTGCACTGCTAGAAGATTTTGCTTTATTTTGAGTGTTCTTTTGTTTTTTCTTAGCAGATATATATGTACATCTATTGTTTAAAGAATCAAAATCCTTGTAAAACTTTTAAGTTGAAAATTGGTACCAACAACAGACCTAACTCTATGGCAGTACTTTCTTTTTAAAATAAAAAATCAGATTGGAAAATTGTAAATTCTGCATGTATTTGTCACCATGCCAATGGTTCCCAAATAATTTTTTTTGACCAGTGAAGAACAGAGTATACACATGAAGCATTAACTAAAACCACTATTGAGAGGTAAAGATGCAAATGTTATGCCCTTTTTGTTAGACCATTTGCTGTGACTTTTTTAACCAATGCTTTTGCCCAAGTTGGGAAATTCACTGCATTATACTGTACTCCAGTTTATCTTTAAATAAAAGACAAAACCAAGGTTCTATAGCCCTACATCCACTAAGTGTCTAATGAAAAATCAATAGCAACAGGGTACCTTATTCCAAGAATTGCTTTTAGAAATTCTACCTAAGGAATATTTGTGAGAGGTAGGCTTAGTGTCTTAATTCCCACAAAGTATGTAATTCCAGTCTGTTTCTTCTTGTTTGATATTCATTACAAAACCTATAAGAAACTTAAATCAAGTGTGTTCATAAAAATTTAGTAAAGTTTTATAAGCATTACAAGAAGAATCTGTGGACCACCTCTTGCATGTACAGTAAAGAGAGACCAAGAAAAATCACCCATAGCAGGCTGTGGCATTCGTCAGCAGACACATTAAGCAGTGTTATGTTTTGTTACAGTACTGTAATTCACTGGATTTTATTCTGAACACTTATTAGAACGTTCAAACTAGGCTTTGAATGTGTGCTCAAGAAAGCAAAATAGTTGCTCATGGAAACTGATCCATAATCTTCAATTTATTCTGTAGCAACAGGACAAGGGGTAATGGGTTAAAACTTACTCAGGGGAAGTTTGGATTGGATATAAGGAAGAAATTCTTCACTGTAAGGGTGGTGAGGCACTGGAATGTGTTGCCCAGGGAAGTTGTGAATGCTCCATTCCTGGGGGTGTTCAAGGCTGGGTTGGACAGAGCCTTGGGTGACATGGTTTTGTGTGAGGTGTCCCTGCCCCTAGCAGGGGTGTTGGAACTAGATGATCTTAAGGTCCTTTCCAACCCTAACTATTCTATGATTCTATGATTTTAATCAGTTTATTATATTTCAGATTTTCTCTGGGCAGCACAGATAAAATAAACACTTAAAAAATAAATATAAATGCAGTTGGCTAAATGTCCATATAAAAATGCCTAAGGGGCATTAAATTTGAACGCTCAAAAATACATGTTATGCAAAGACAGCATTTATGTACTGTTGAGAACCATTTTGCAACCTACCTGAAACTTGAAAGTTTTCTTTTTTCCTAAACCTAGTAAATCTGCAGAACTTGTCAAGTTTAATTTAAAATCCTACTTCTGAAAGCAGTCATGGCTCAGTGACAGCCCTGTGGGCCAGGATCCATGGGGCTTCCCACTGGGATGGCAGGGCCCAGGCATAGAGCACCTCCTTGGGGTCACAAATGATTGTATATATTGTTCAGTAAAGTATCCCACCAACAACTGATAATCATTGGGGAAGTGCCGCTGCCATTGGGAATACCTTAAAGGAGGGTCTGTTAAACAGCTACATAATCAAAACCATATCTAAGGTTAAATTTTCAATGAACTACCTAGGAAAGTTGCTAAAATAATATGTCTATATCACACACTGTAGTCTGTTAAAAAGATACCCGTACCAACCATGCATGGGTTGGTTTTAAATAAGAAAGTAATCTAACCTAAGGAGTGCTAAGCTTAACCATGTTAAGAAATCAGATAAATTAGCTCATTAAAAGCTTCCCAGTGTGCTAGATGGCCAATTCCTATTCCTAAGATACTTTATAGAGCTCTAACTCAGATATCCTGGCAATCCACTGCAGTATGATATATCAGTTGTTTGTTTAGCTTAAAGTATGTAGCAGG
Organism: Psittacula echo; assembly: GCF_963264785.1. Classification (NCBI taxonomy): domain Eukaryota; kingdom Metazoa; phylum Chordata; class Aves; order Psittaciformes; family Psittacidae; genus Psittacula; species Psittacula echo. The sequence continues at coordinate 100,518,954 of NC_137738.1, forward strand.
GTGTTTTTATACACCTAATGCTCAAAAGGTATATAACTCTTTGCAGAACATGGACTGCAACCGGACAGGTGTCTTCCTTCCAATACTCAGGACATCAAATAGGGAATCTAATGAATTTCATGTTTTAATTTCTCATTTAGAAAAAAAAAAAAAAAAAGAAAAAGAATTCTCTGTTGGGTTCATTTGAGTTTCATGATAAATTGCTGGTCATAAACTCAGAGCTGCTCAAGCTTTCTCCTGATTTTATTTTCATGAAGAACTCTAAAGGAATCTTGCTGTACCAAGTTATTAAAATTTAGAACATAATAGAAGCATAAGCTCCTATGCAGCAGCAGCCATATCTGCCTGCATTAAAATATCTGACATTATTTGCTCAATCTCCAATTTACATTTATCTACTCAAACACAAGAAAGGTCTGCAGGCTAAAAGAAAGGAAAAGCATTCCACTGCTCTGACATGCAGAACACACAGACAGAATGGAGTCCTTTTTCTGTAATGCTCTGCATTTGTCTACTAATGATTCTGACAAAACCAAATATAACCCAGCCCAGGACCTGAAAAGCTAATTTGAATAAATTTAAAGCAGGCATGGGGTGCATGCTTATTATTCATAGCTCCATTACACATTGCTTTGCCTCTCTACATTCCCTTTTTAGAAGAACTAAGATTCAAACTGTATATTTTTGCCATGAGTTTTAGCATTTGTGAAGGTTATTTATGCTAACCAGAGTAATTGTCTCAAGAGTACTGCTTTGATAGTGACATTTCCCCAATGACTCATGCCACACAGCCCTAGACATGCCTGTGTGGCAAAGGAGGCTAATGGCATCCTGAGCTGCATTAGTAGTGTTGCCAGCAGGTTGAGGGAGGTAATTCTTCTTCTCTACTCAGCACCAGTAAGGCCACACCTAGAGTACTGTGTCCAGTTCTGAGCTCCCTAGTACAAAAGGGACATGATGCTCCTGGAAAGAATCCAGCAAAGGACCACAGAGAGGACTGGAACATCTCTCCTGTGAGGAAAGGCTGATAAGAGCTGGGACTGTTAAGCCTGAAGAAGAGAAGGCTCATGGGGATCTCATCAATGTATATAAATACCTGAAGGGAGGGTGCAAAGATATAGCGAGGCTCTTTTCAGTGGTGCCCACTGACAAGACCAGAGGCAATGGGCACAAATTGAAACACAGGAGGTTTCCTCTGAACATCAGAGGAAACTCACAGAGACACTGAAATAAGTCAACTTTTCAACTCAAAATTGTTACAGAGCTCACTATAAGTCCACATATAAATTTACCATTGTAAACAAATAACGTTTACATGCAAGTGATTCAGATTTATCCCAGATGCATTCCGTAATTTATAACACAGATATACAGTATGTTTTGCCTTTTCATCAGTCTGCAGAAAAAAGAACAGGAATTAAACCCAAACTCCAGGATTGATGTCCAGTTACACAGCAGTAAGAGTATTCTTCATGTAACTTCTCTGCCCAAACCCTCTAGAAGCAGTTACACTCTCACTTTGGACTTGTCTTAATCACTATATGCTTTTTCTGCCCTGGTGACAGAGTACGGAAACATCCTCTTATTTTTTTTTTTGAAAAGTCACTGGAAAAATGTTTTTCTGTTGTTGATTAATTGGGTTAATTGGCATCATATCAAATTCGTTTTTGATGTTAGCATGATATCATTTTATTAGGGAATTTTGAAACACTGCAATTGGCAAGACCCTGTTTGCAATGTAAGAGTTAAAGACATTTCTTTCCTCTGAGGTATTCAGACTACCTCATTACAATTCAGTAGGAGGATGACCTCTGGTTTAAGGCTAAAAATCTGGTTTACTGTCTGATTGGGTTTTATATAAAGTTACACATAAGTCTAGTTAAACCATAATTTGTAATGCTATGGCAAATTATCATTCAATTAGACCTAACTCTCTGTGAAATATCTATACATAGGAGGTATTGCAGATTCATGAAGGAAGCTGTACAGGGTATGGATCATGTTGCCTTTATAAACACAGATGGACATTTCATTACAAATCGATAAGATGTGATGCCTGAAACAATTATTTTAATATAGCTAATTCGCAAAAGCCCTAGCTAGAGATAAATGCTTGTTATTTAGGCAGGTTATGTCACCTTGATGAACATTGAGCACTCCCTTGGTTCCTGAATTAGGAAAGACTAAGTTTTTGTTTAGTTACACAAAGTAGGTACAGGTAGACATACTTAATGAAAGGAAAGTGCTTTTAGGCTTAATCTTTACTATACTTCAGAGGCCTTGGGTCATGATCCTTTGGGATTATCACAGAACTGAAGTCTCATATAGATGACCTTTGTTTTCAGTGTTTACATAGTTAATGCTAAAAACATGGTAATGGCTTGATCTTTTCTCATAAAATTCATGTGTAAAATATAAGTTGACATCAACAACTTGCTTAATGTCATGGCAATTAACTTCAATACTCCTGGAAACTATGCCAAGGGACATGGAAAATTGAGGGTTGTGAGGCACTGGAACAAGTTGCCCAAAAAATACGTAAATGCTCCATTCCTGGCAGTTTCAGCCCAAGCTGGACAGAGCCTTGGGTGACAAGGTCTAGTGTGTGGCTTCCTGCCCATGGCAGGGGGGATTGGAACTGGATGATCTTAAGGTCCTTTTTAACCCTAACCATTCTGTGATTCCATGAAAATAAGGAGGTGATTGGTGATGACCAACATAGCTTCACTATGGGCAAATCATGCCTGACATTTGGTGGCTTTCTTAGAAGGTGTTACGACATTGGTGGGTAGGGGAAAAACAACTGATGTCATTTACCTGGCCTTGTGGCAAAGAATTTGACTCTGTCCCACATGACATCCTTGTCTGTAAACTGGAGAGACATAAATTTGAAGGATAGACCACCCAGTGGATAAGGAATTGGCTGGATGGCCACATGCAGAGAGCTGCGGTCAATGGCTCAGTGTTGGAGACTGGTGACAAGTGGCATTCCTCAGGGTCCAGTATTGGGACCAGTGTCTTTGAACGTCTTTGTTGGTGACATGGACGGTAGGATTGAGTGCACCCCCAGTAAGTTTGCCGATGGCACCAAGCTTTGTGGTGTGGTCAACATGCTGAAGGGAAGGGATGCCATGCGAGGGACCTTGCCAGTCTGAGAGGTGGGCCAATGCAAACATTATGAAGTTCAACAAGGCCAAGTGCACCTAGGTCAGGAAAATCCCAAGCACAGATACAGGCTGGTCAGAGAATGGATTGAGAGCAGCCCTGAGAAGAAGGATTTGGGGGTGTTGGTTGACAAGAAGCTCAGTATGACCTGGCAATGTACCAGCCCAGAAAGCCAATTTTATGCTGGGCTGCATCAAAAAGAGAGTGGCCAGCAGGTCAGTGGAGGTGATTTTCCCCCTCAACTCCGCTCTCATGAGAACCCGTCTGGAATACTGCATTTGGCTCTGGGGCCCAAAACATAAGAAGGGTGTGGGCTTGTTGGAGCAAGTCCAGAGGAGGGCCATGAGGATGATAAGGGGGCTAGAGAATCTCCCATATGAAGATAGGCTAAAAAAATTGAAGCTGGAACACCTCTCCTATGGAGAAAAGCTGAGATTGCTGAACTTGTTCAACCCGGGGAAACCTTAAAGCAGCCTTCCAATACTTAAAGGGGCCCACAAGAAATCTGGAGAGGGATTTTTTACAAGGGCATGGAGTGATAGGACAAGGGGGAATGGCTTTAAAGTGAAAAAGGGTACATTTAATTTAGCTATTAGGAAAAAGTGATGAGACACTGGAACGGGTTGCCCAGAGAAGCTGTGGCTGCACCATTCCTGGAAGTGTTTAAGACCTGTTTGGGTGAGGCTTTTTACAACCTGGTCTAGTGCCAGGTTCCTCTGCCCATGGCAAGGAGTTGGAACTAGATGATCTTTAAGGTCCCTTACAACACAAACTGTTGATTCTATCATTTCTTAGTTAGTTTAGTCATTGTTGGGGGATATTAAGTCTACTCTCCCCTACAGAAGCTACCAGTTCTGTTTTATTTTTTGATTTATTTTATTCCACTGCATATGTGCACAGTCCTTGGAGACATTCTTAGCTTCTTCATTTTAGAAATAAGGATGTGTTTATTAATATTATTTTTTAAAAATGGCTTGCCAACTTTAGCTGAACTAGGTGCATTACAGGATACAACAAAATGTCTTTATTTGTGTTCAATTCTAGGTTTTAGGCCCATCATTAGAAGATGTTATCTGCTTAAAACTGGTTTCCTTTATCAGTGAAAGGTCAATAATGTGCATTGAATTGTATGAAAAGTAGCAAAAAGGGTTTAGTCAGGCCATCTTATCTGTCTGATATTCTATTGTCTTCAGCTGATATTCTTTGTGGGATGCACACAACAAGGCATTTTGTATGCTGAAAATTAGGTCAGGTTCTAAATTTTGGCTTGTCTTTCTTGAAGACGTGACATTACTATCTTTTAGGTGCAATTTTTACTTTTGAAGGAAAGTAAATGCTATTTTACTGTTGCTATCTGTGAAAGCTGTGGAAGTTTTGCCGTACCTATGAGGAACCCAGATCTATGTGCAAAAGTTCACTACACTTCCGGTTTATCATTAGTCAGAAGATTTTCAGTAGGAGGGTACCCTTTGAGCAAGTTTGTCTGACCTCCTGTATATTGCAGACTAAAGACCTCCACCTACATATTTTAACTGCTGTTTAAGAAACAACGCTGCTGAGAAAGCTTTTGAATTTATTTTGGGTGTATAAGCATCAATAAGATGGCAAAATTTTACCAGCTAACTCAAAAAAGCTGGTTATCAAAGTTAAATTGAAGAAGTCAGCCATCTTCGCATTTGAGAATTTCAATAGTCTGTCTATATCCTTTGTGATAAAAATAGCAAAAAGGTAATTCAGACTGTTGGCACTTGAAAACTGGTGACAACGATATATGTGAGTTTACAGATGCCCAAACCTAAGCAGTCCCTGCTGATATCCAAAGCGGGTTTACGCTAACTCCAGTAGAGGTTTTTTTAGGTCTCTCAGGACCATATACATTCCAGATGTAATTGAGATTAACTCAGTAATTTCAGAGAGAATGCGTATTTAATAAGAAATAGTCAACATTCATGTTGTACTTAGAATATTAGATAACTGAATTTAGAGCTGTACTGATAATGTTTCTTTACATGTACTTTACATGTGTTTCTTACACACGTGCTTTTGCAAGTTATCTAATAAAACAACCACACAAAGATCTTTTCCTAACTGTAAGAAATCATTGCACTTTTATTACAATGCAAATGTAATATTTTCAAGGTTTGCTATACAGAATAGTCCCAAATTGTCTGAAAGAGTCTCTTTATTCAATTCAGTTACCAGCAACGGTTTCAGCTCTCCACCCTTGCTGAAAAATATCCCAATCAGCACCCAATAAATCACTTTCTCTCCTTCTATAGTTTTCAGTCTCTATATATCCAGACAATATTTAAATTTCTTTCCTAATGCAATAATATTTTTATCACAGACACATCAAAGTGTATTAATTCATTTGCACAATTTAGACTGCAGACTTTTTAGTGAAAAAACCCTGTCATTGGCATAAATGTAAGGTGAAAAGTTGATGAGCATGGCAAGGAACTCAAGTAAATCTAATTTTTCATTAACATTAATAACGCACTATCACTACCAATATACCCTAGCCTAAAGAACTAAAACTAAAGTTATTGTTAGCACTGATTATGTTCTGCCCTGGAAACTCAGCATAGGATTAGACTCCCTTTACACCAATGTTTAAATCTACGGGGCACAGGGAGAGAAATGCCACCTATGCTAATGAACTCTTATTTTACCAGCTATATCCCAAGTTTATTACAAATAGTCTAAAAATCTTGTTGAGGTTTTTTGCTAGCCACTGGTATGAAAAACAGTTTGGATTTATTCTATGTTGTAGTCATGATTCATCAGTTACTATTAAAATGAAAAATCTCTTTGTGAGATGTAGAAATGCATACCAGACATGAGGATGAGATTATTTCGTGCATCTAATGGGAGGAATTGGATGGTAAAAAAATCTTTGTGATTTATCAAGTGTTAAAGAATTGTGTTCAAAATAAGACAAAAATTCCTGGTGAAAACTGACCTGTGTGATTCTGAAGGTATAAAAAGCTCTCTTACTCTTACTAAAAGTGTAGTTTGGTAACAAGGGCCTTGAAAATGTGGGCACAGAATAAAACCAGACTCCAGGTCTGCTAACTCCCTAATAATTGAGTACTGATCATTCAAACTATAAAACGACATGCAACTTTGTGTGTATAACTGGTTTAAGCAAAACAAGACGAACATATAAGAAGAAAATACCCACAAATTTGTTCAACACTCAGTGCATACTGAGGGGATTGGAGGCCCATGGCTTATGACCTGTCTAGATCCTCAAACATCACATAAAAAGTATCGTGTAGCCGCCTGACTTATCAAAGAGCTTTTGGCTTGGCCAGCCAGTTGTCCAGCTCTGTTGAACAGCATGGCTGTGTGCATTCTCGCATATGAGTACAAATTTCTTGTGCATTCTACACCAGTCACACCTCAATTTAGGTACTATCGATAAAATTAATTCAATGTGAGTTGCACTTGGCTAGTTAAAAACAACCATGCCATCTAATCTCGTATAACATTAACCTTTCCAGACTTACTTCTTCTAAAAAACCTCAGTCATAACACCTGATTCTCCTAATAAAGGTGGCTAATCATAAGTGGTGGCACAAATTCTCTAAGTGCAGCCTAGCCTCTAGATTAAGAATAAACAAAACAGAATCTTAAAAGTAGCAAAACAGTAGTAAAAATAGTATGCGAAACAGTATATAAAAATAGTAATGGAATAACATGTTTATATTCATCAGTCTAAAATAATGGGGTGCCCTGTATATTAGTACTTTTTCTATTGTAGTTACAATGGAAATAAAACTGTACTGGCTCAAAATTTATATATCACACTTCATCTTACTATACACAGAAAAGCTGTTTTGCAGAGTTGGCTTTTCCTGGTAAATTTTCTAAACTACTCTTTGTCCTTGGCATTATTATTATTATTAGTGCTTTTTGCTTCTGACAACTATATTTATTTAATCATAGCTTTCAGAACATCAACTATGTAAAAAAAAAAAAAAATTTCAGTCTATTTTAAATTCTCACATGTGGATGCACATGCCACAGCACAATATATTGTTTTGGGGTGTCTGACACTTTTAGCAAAAAAATACTTATATATTGTGTTACTCTGAAAGATACCCAAATTAACAGTGATCCATCCACGCACATTCCCTACCATTTTTGATGCAAGGACTCTCTTACACTTAATTATCTACATGTCAGTGTGAACAAATTTGGCTTATGGACACTGTTAAGTGTTTGGTATGTGTGGGTACAGTTCTAGCGTCCTCAACATAAAAAGGACATGGAGCTGTTGGAACAAATCCAGAGGAGGGCCACAAGGATGATTAGGGGACTGGAGCACCTCCTGTATGAAGACACGCTGAGAAAGTTGGGGCTGTTCAGCCTGGAGAAGAGAAGGCTGCGTGGAGACCTCATAGCAGCCTTCCAGCATCTGAAGGGGGCCTATAAGGATGCTGGAGAGGGACTCTTCATTAGGGACTGTAGTGATAGGATAAGGGGTAACAGGCTAAACAAGGGAAGTTTAGATTGGATATAAGGAAGAAATTCTTTACTGTGAGGCTGGTGAGGCACTGGAATGGGTTGCCCAGGGAAGCTGTGAATGCTCCGTCCCTGGAGGTGTTCAAGGCCAGGTTGGACAGAGCTTTGGGTGATATGGTTTAGTGTGAGGTGTCCCTGCCCATGGCAGGGAGGTTGGAACTAGATGATCTTAAGGTCCTTTCCAACCGTAACTATTCTATGATTCTTTGTCATCTGAAAATAATACCTAGGACCTGGGAGAAAGTGGAAGGTAAAAGTGAATCTGCTGTTGTGATAATCAGTTGTATTAACTTAACTTTGCATTCAAGAGTAACACCCACATTTTTAGAAATAATCTTTTCTGCAAAATCTTTTATTTTCATCTCTCTGGAGACATTGCAGTATAGCATTTTTTGTCAGATTTGAACAGCAGTGATTGACTGTGATATTTGTAGGGTTCATCCACTATAGATACCTCTCCTGGGAGGAATCCTATCTTCCTTTTCCCTAGACAGATTGTTATAAGTTAGAGCTCCTGGGGATTTCTTTGATTTATGTGGAAGGAAGTTTCAATACAAGCAGTCTACAATTAGGGGGATGTAGTGTGAAAATCACATCTTGATACCTCCTCTTTGAAGTGCTAAATACTCTTGGATTTTAAAATAAGAAATGGTACAGTCCTTCCAGGTATTTCAATATTCCTACTGCAGTTTAGGATAAATGACTAGGATTTTAGTGAACACTACATGAATTTGTGCATGTGAAGTCATGCCTGGTAAACTTTCTAGTTGTAAACCTCACTACTGGAATTCATACCGCTTTGATTTAAGAGTTCTGAAGCATGACAGTGAATATGTAGGTAACAAATATTTTCAGAGTGACTATTGTCAGGTCATCTGTTCTGGCACCCGCACAAAATGTTTCAAGAAGACACAAGGTACCTATTTAATGGAATAATCACAGCCTGGAGGTTGTACTCCACTAATTACTAGTTAATGCATTCATACTCAAAACATTGTTAAACAAATTCCCTTGGTCTCCAATAGATAAGAATCTTTGTGAACTTTTTAGAGATGTCTTTCAAATTTTTTGCCTGTCCCCTTTTCTTCTATTAAAGAAAGGACAGATTTTCTTCTATTGCAGAAGAACATCTGGCTTACTCGTATTCTTTTTCTTACCTTTGCCTCTTGATGGTTTTTTTTGTGTCCAAAATAAAATTCTTAAATGTCCAATGCAATTAAATATATAACATTTACAGTGCCTTTTTATATGAACATTATTCCAGAACTCCATCCACTTTTATAGTACCTTTTAAAACTTCAGCTACATTTAAATTACTTAGTGGGAAAGGAGACATAAATCCTGAGCTATATGCAGAGAGATATGAACCTTTGTGTTGGCTTTGTGTATTTCTGAGAGAACATCAGATACTGTATTGCATAAGGGACATGAGTGTGGGATGTTCTTGAAATCAATTTCAAAGAATATGAAGAAAACATTAATGGTTTTAGGTGAAAGCTTGTAGAATCATCTGACTTTTAAATATTGTAAACTAAAAGCAAAGGAATCTGTAACTTTAGAAAGATTTGCCCTTTGAGGTTTGAAAATCCTTTGAACCCGCAGAAAGCTGTCGAAGGAACCCTCAGAAAGTGGCAATGACAGAGACTGATACAACCGTACTTCTCTGTAACCTTTTGATACACGGTAAGTTTCATATATATTCATATATATATGAATATATATAAAATATTAATATATTTCATAACTTCATGAAGTTATACATGGTTTGCCATGTGGCACAGTATTTTATGAAAGATGAAGATATAGATAAACTCAGGTTGCCATCAACAATTAATACATTACAAAATGATTGAAAAAAGAAGTGTAACACATGACAATATGACATACTGTGATATATGACCTGAAAGTTAGCTGTTTGTACCACTGTTTGCAAGAACATACCCCATAAATTAAATTTTGGCTGGGTCAAAGCTATGCCTGTCTGTTCCTTTCCTGTAAAACGAATGGTTTCAGAGGGGACTATTCCCATTCTTACTTTGACATTCACTATTTCAGTGCTGAAAATCCACAACAATGACAGACAATTCCTAAGAAGTATTACAGAGATACCCAAGAAGTATTACAGAGATAATGTGTCTTCTCACAGTGAGACATCATCATGTTAAACTCTAATGCTACTGTAATTAAGTGAACATAGTATCCTGCATAGTCCATGATCTCATCTTTCTTCAGTTTTCTAGTGGCAGATGAAAGATGCATTTTTAATCATTTGTTTTAAATCTGATTTCTAAACATTTGTGTTCTCGATTTCACAGTGGCAGGGAGATAGCTGCCACTTCATATGTCACAGCATATCCCTTTAAATTAGATGAAGGACTTATACTTCAAAATTTAGACCCAGAACCAGCATTCAAAACAACTCAGATTTGGTTCACAGTTGGAAAAGATCATTAAATGTCCGAGGAAAAAAAATTCACAGCTGGATCCAAGTTGTGATACAAACAATTGTGTTCTCTTTTCCCATTTACCCAGGGTCAATGCACATTTCTGTGCAAATATTTCTCTCCATTACCTTCTCTAAGGTTCCTTCCAACCCAGACTATTCTCTGATTCTATGATTCTCTGTAAGTGTGCTGTGATGAAGGTCCTTCCACTTTCCAATACATGTATAGTATATTCAAGTTTACTGTGTCCGTGGAAGTAATGAACTCACTGTTAATTTTTATTCCATCATCTAAGTCATTAATAAAAATTATTTAACACCACTGGATCTATGACAGATTCTCAGTAATCTTCATCTATTTATCAGACTAGTTTGGTGAATGAAAGACTGGAAACAATTGTGTAAATGCCAGGTCTTTTTCTACCAGTTTTGTACCATCCTTGTGGTATTTGTACCCTCCTGCTATGTGGACCATGTTTTTCTGGCAATTTTGTTGGAATGTTATTGCCTCCAACACCATAAGTCTCTCTGAAATTAAACCATTTGCAGTCTACTCTTTGACAACTTACTAGGCTTACTATCGTTACAAGATGAAATTAATTTAATGTGGGTTGTATTTTTTTTTTTTTAATCTGTGTTGTCTGTTACTTAGTATCCCATTATTATCTAGGTGTTTAAAGTGTGATTATTTGTTCCATTTGTTTTATCCCAAGGCTGAACTGAAGTAGACTCTGGTTCTTACATTTGTCTGGTTTTGAAGACAGATTTGTTAGCATATCACAGTATCACAGTATCACAGTATCACAGTATGTTAGAGATTGGAAGGGACCTATTCTGCAAAACTCATGTTATCTTTCAACCATTATTAAACATAGTTAATTTTATCAGTAAATTTACAAGAAAACCTCAGATGAAACATGTAAAATTAGTAGTAGTAGTAGCAGCAGCAGCAGCAGTAGTAGTACTAGTAGCAAGAGTGTAGACAAAAATTAAAGTAAAAAATGGGAGTGAAGATGCTTTCCCCATCCTCTGCCAAATATGCCAAGGAGATCTTAGAATCTTCACAGCATGGTTAGGGTTGGAAAGGACCTTAAGATCACCAAATTCCAACACCTCTGCCATGGGCAGGGACACCTCCCATTAGACCAGGTTGCTCAAGGCCCTGTCCAACCTGTTAAATTACCTTGAAATTTGTTTTAATGAAATTAGGAGAAAAAAATATTCTGAGAATAACAAAATTCTTTATGTTAATTACCTGTTCTGAAGTGGGCATGCTTTGATTTTACATTTTTTATATATGTTCTTTTCCATCATTACATTAAAGAATTCAAATATTAAAATTCAGTGTTTTGTTAAATGCTGTATTCTTAAGTATTTTCCAAAATATTTAACTTTCATTTTTAAGTTTTCCAGAAATAAATGAAATTGTTTTGACATCAACAAATCCTATTTAAAAATCTCACACTTTTTCTATCCAGCTCTATTCTTAGCAAAAACTCTTTCAGCTGCTCTTCCAGCCTCAATGTGATTACTATTAAACTTAAAGAAAATAAAAGTGTTCAAAAGTTGTCATCAGATCTGTAGGACAGAGACAAGTTAAGAAAAACAGCTAGTATACCTGAGGTATTGGAGTTTGTCAAAGACTGCACAAAGTAGACTAAAAGCAAGCCAAGAGTCAATTCAGAAGCTCAAGACCTCTCTCTAGAATTTTACCTGTCTTGTCCTGAAATTGCAATCAATCAGAAAATAGTTTTTTACCTGCAGGAAGCCAAAACTTTATATTTTTGGTTTTACACAGTTATAAGGATTCTTGATTACAAGAATGTTTGGCAGGTGGCCAAGAGTAACTAAAGACATAATAAAAGGACAGGAAAAGTGAGTGACAAATTACTGAAGTGTTGAGGTGGGGTATGGGAAAAAAATGCATTTTGGCATGAAAAAATAAATTAATTTTTACATAAAGAGATGAGAAGGATTCATCTTGAAATGTATCCAAGTAAATAAAAGGACTTATGATAGTTAATATCTGATTACACAGCTTTAAATAAAATGAGGACAGCTCGGTTTTCAAAGAGAAAAACAGGAATGCTAGACCTGAAGAGTTGCATTCATCAGCAAAAAGAGGACAGTGAAGCACAGAAGAAAACAGGAAGGCCAAAACAACAGGAAAAGAAACTGTTCTCCATTATGATTCACTACTTGCTCTGGATTGCCTTCAGCCCTTCCTCATGTTTTGTTTCCTCCATCTTCTCCCTAGTTCAGTCTTTTCTATCTAGAAATGCCTTCTATAACTGAATAGCAAAAGAGAGGACATAATCCGGATGCAGTTGATGTGATTGGGATAAAGTAATAGTGGAAATTAGATCACTTGCTGGCTGTTTAGAGCTCTGTTTCAATTTAAAGACTCTCTGTGCCAGCTCACAAGCAGATACACTAAGTTCCAGACTACCTTGCTTTGCTGCATGCGCTTTCAGGGGAGGATAGCTGCTAGCTAAGGAAGGGACTCTGCGCCACTCTCCACACATGGTTAACAGAAAAAGAGCTGAAGTCCAGGGTCATTCAGCCCACTGAAAATCCGAATTTGCTTTGTCTTCCTCCTTCCATGTTCTTTGAGTCATCGTGTGGATCTTGGCCAGAAAGGCATCCTGAAGAACAGGATCTTCAAAAATTGCAATGAGGATCTCGAAGATGTGTCCAGAAGAACACGTTCTGACTGTGGGACAGCAGGTTCTGGATGAACAACAGGGCTTAACCTACATGAATTGACCACTGTCCACAGTGACAAGTTAGAATGGGATAAATCCTAACCCAACAACATTCAAAGGGAGAATAGAACAGTTTTTATTGTAATCAAAAATATAAGGGCAGAATTTAATTGAAAAGATGAATCTGAGAGTTTATTGTTAATTCCAGCAATGAATATAAAACTGAAATGTTAAGAGATGTTTATTAAAATATCTTAAAATACCCTTAAAATATCTTTCCATGGATCTCTTTTGTGCTAGGACTTACTTTTCCGAAGAGGCTGATAAGCTAATCATCCCTAGCTCTGGAGGAATAATTCTAGTTATCATAACATTTTTGTAGTCTTTGGGGAAAAAGGTAGAATGGTATTGGTATTTGGTCTTGCAGTCCCAATTCTGAGTAATTATTTGTTTTTCCACTACTGTGATCCTGAAAGTCAATTCATCTCTCCTGTCTATTCAGATTATACTCCTTTGCAGAATAATGAATTATTAACTTGCTGAACATATAATATGTTCATTGTCATAATATACATTCTCAAGCAAAGCTATGGATGAAATGGGTGTGGCTCTTTGTTACTTTTCTCTAAATTGTCCAACAACTGAATCTCATGAATTTTAAATGAACCTATTTGGATATGTGTCATGGTTTAAGCTCAGCCGGTAACTCAGAACCACGCAGCCGCTTGCTCACTCCCCCCCCACGTTCCTCACCCAGCTGCCGGAGGGATGGGGAGGAGAATTGAAAGAATGTAACTCCAGCGGGTTGAAATAAGAACAGTCCAGTAACTAAGGTTTAACACAAAACCACTGCTGCTACCACCAATAATAATAAAGATAAGGGAAATAACAAGGGAAGAGAATACAACCGCTCACCACTCGCCGACCGATACCCAGCATGACCCAAGCAGCAGTCTGGCCCTTCTGGGTAACTGCCCCTAGTTTATATACTGGGCATGATGTGCTGTGGTATGGAATACCCCTTTGGCTAGTTTGGGTCAGGTGTCCTGTCTCTGCTTCCTCCTGGCTTCCCCTCCTCCCTGGCACAGCATGAGACTCACAAAGTCCTTGGTCGGAGTAAACATTACTTAGCAACAACTAAAAACATTGATGTTATCAGCATTGTTCCCAGGCTGAAAGTCAAAACCACAGCACTGCACCAGCTACTAAGAAGCAGAAAAAATGACTGCTACTGCTGAACCCAGGACAATATGTTTCTTTTCACCCTCAGTTTCAGGTTTTCTTGTCTTCTATCTCCATACGAATGTCATTAATAAAGAGATGCAGAGGAGAGTTAACAGTGGGGGGGATAGTAGTTTTTCTGTTCTTATGCATGATTTCCGTTAGCAGTAATAAGTGTTTTGTGTGTGAACTGAGAGAACAGAAATAACTTTATTTGGAGGAAATGACATATAAAGGTAACTATGGAAAGAAAGCAAAGACCTAGAATATGTTTTATTATGGATTATATCTCTGATTGATGTCATAGAATCATAGAATCATAGAATAATAGAATAGTTAGGGTTGGAAAGGACCTTAAGATCATCTAGTTCCAACTGCCCATGGCAGGGACACCCCACACTAAACCATGTCACCCAAGGCTCTGTCCAACCTGGCCTTGAACACTGCCAAGGATGGAGCATTCACAACCTCCCTTGGCAACACATTCCAGTGCCTCACCATCCTCTCAGTAAAGAATTTCTTCCTTAGATCCCATCTAAACTTCCCCTGTTTAAGTTTGAACCCATTACCCCTTGTCCTGTCACTACAGTCCCTGATGAAGACTCTCTCCCCAGCATCCTTATAGGCCCACTTCAGATGCTGGAAGGCTGCTATGAGGTCTCCATGCAGCCTTCTCTTCTCCAGGCTGAACAGCCCCAACTCTCTCAGCCTCTCTTCATACAGGAGGTGGTCCAGTCCCCTGATCATCCTCATGGTCATCCTCTGGACTTGCTCTAACAGTTCCATGTCCTTTTTATGTTGAGCACACCAGAACTGTACACAATACTCCAAGTGAGGTCTCACGAGAGCAGAGTAGAGGGGCAGGATCACTTCCTTTGACCTGCTGGTCACGCTCCTCTTGATGCAGCCCGGGATATGATTGGCTTTCAGGGCTGCGAGCGCACACTGATGCCGGCTCATGTTCATTTTTTCATCAACCAACACCCCCAAGTCCTTCTCTGCTGGGCTGCTCTGAATCTTTTCTCTGCCCAACCTGTAGCCGTGCCTGGGATTGCTCCAACCCAGGTGGAGGACCTTGCACTTGGCATGGTTAAACCTCATCAGGTTGGCATCAACCCACCTCACAAGCATGTCGAGGTCCCCCTGGATGGCATCCCTTCCCTCCGGTGTATCAACCAAACCACACAGCTTGGTGTCATCAGCAAACTTGCTGAGGGCGCACTCAATCCCACTGTCCATGTCACCGACAAAGATGTTGAACAAGACCGGTCCCAACACCGATCCCTAAGGAACACCACCACTCGTTACTGGTCTCCAGCCAGACATCGAGCCATTGGCCACAACTCTTTGCATGTGGCCATCCATCCAGTTCTTTATCCACCAAGTGGTCCACCTATCAAATTGATGTCTCTCCAATTTAGAGACAAGGATATCATGCGGGACAGTGTTGAATGCTTTGTACAAGTCCAGGTAGATGATGTCAACTGCTCTACCCCTGTCCATCAGTTCCATAGCCCCATCATAGAAGGCCACCAAATTGGTCAGGCAGGATTTCCCCTTAGTGAAGCCATGCTGGCTGTCACCAACCACCTCCTTGTTTTTCATGTGCCTTAACAAGCCTTCCAGGAGAATCTGCTCCAAGATTTTGCCAGGCACAGAGGTGAGACTGACTGGTCTGTAGTTCCCTGGGTCATCCATTTTCCCCTTCTTGAAAATGGGGGTTATATTTCCCTTTTTCCAGTCATCAGGAACTTCACCTGACTGCCATGATTTTTCAAATATGATGGCCAGTGGCATAGCAACTTCATTCGCCAGCTCCTCCAGGACCAGCAGATGGATGTCTTCAGGTCCCATGGATTTGTGCACGTTCAGGTTTTTAAGATGGTCTCGAACCAGATCCTCTCCCACAGTGGGCCTAGGGTCTTCGTTCTCAATGAATACAATAAAAGTAGATAATTTAAAGATAAGTTCATTTCATACTAACCAGTTGACTTATTGTACAGAATGTAGAGCTAAACTATTGGTGGGGAAAATTTGAAGTTGAATATTTTCTCCCACCATAAGAGATTTTCAAATGCTTTATTTCAGTTCTATTAATAAAGAAAACCTTTATAACACTATTTTTAATACTCTTCTCTCAGCAAATGCAGAAAACTAAGAAACAGAGGTAAAAGAGGATTTCTTTCTTTATTTATCACCATCAAGAATACTGTGGTGTTTTTAAGGAATGCAGTTTGTTGGGATTTTGGGGGTTTTTGGCCTTTTTTGTTTTGTTTATTTGGGTTGTTTGTTAGGTTTTTTTCCGGCCAGTGAGTAAAATTAGCAGTCAACAATTTTCCAACTTGCATGTTACATGGCAATTTCTTAAATCAAATGAGAAACTTTTTTTAGCACAGGACACTCAGCTCAAGAGAAAGTTGTCAGATTTAATAAAGTACAATGCTCCCAGGGAGGGTTTTTTCTGGTTTTATTTCCATCGGTGCATCTGTTTGTAGCCCATGCTTTCTCCAGCAAATTCCAGTATGCCTACAGCACTTGCAATGAACTTTAATTGTGTGCTTTAGTAGAAAGTCTTCATTTTGATCTGACTCGCTTCAGGTAGCAATGAGTCAGCTCACATAATCACACCTCCCTGTAGCAGATACAAATAGCTGTCTTGATTTTCCCTCCTTCCCCACTTTTTAGAAAATGGTTGTATTTTTATGAGTTCTCTCTCACAGTGAGCAGTGATCTATAAGCCTTGGAACATAAGATGGTTCTGCAATAATAGCTATTTCTAAACCATTGCAATAATTAATCACAGAAGGAGCTACTAGAAAAAAAATCCTATAATTTTGAACGTATAATTGAATTTTTATTGCTTTTAAACTAAAGTGTTTAGACCTTGAGAAAATCAGCTCAGCAGGGAAAAAAAAAAATAAAAAAAATCAAACCTTCCTCTCTGCTCTCCTTCCTTCTGTGCTTTAGACAAAGCTTGGCAAAGCCCACAAGCTAAGTAGGAGCTGATTTAATATTTCTTTATTTCAGTCTACCTCTTACAGAAGAAAAGGTTGCTTAAAAATTATTCTTTTAATAAAATGTACTGGTCCACTGCAGGAGAGTTGGGATACAAAGTGAAGACTTTCACATTCAAAGCTAGCACTGGCACCTTGCAGAGGAAGAAATCCACGTGTTCAGAAGAGGCAAGTGTTCTTTGGTTGCCAGTTAAGCTCACTCATATTAAGAAAGGGTTAAGGATGAAGCTGAGCAAGGTGCAGATGAGTGACAGCAGGCAAATTTGACTCATCCAAGAATGAAGTAAGAAAAGCATATCGGGTTTATTGAAGCATAGTATTTGGTGAATAAGAACTTCAGCAATGGAAGCTAAGCAGGGTCGGGCTCGGTTAGTACTTGGATGGGACACCGCCTGGGAATCCCGGCTGCTGTAGGCTTTCAGAGCAACTGGCAACGCAGAGGTAAACCCATCTGGGCTGCTGCACTGTGGCAAGATATCGCTGCCCGGGTGCAGAACCTGGTGGTGAAGGTACGCCATGTAGACGCCCATGTACCCAAGAGTTGGGCCACTGAGGAACACCAGAACAACCAACAAGTGGATAAAGCTGCTAAGATTGAGGTGGCTCAGATGGACTTAGATTGGCAACATAAGGGTGAATTATTTTTGGCTCGGTGGGCCCATGACACTTCAGGCCATCATGGCAGAGATGCAACATACAGATGGGCCCATGATCGAGGGGTGGACTTAACAATGGACACTATTGCCCAGGTTATTCATGAGTGTGAAACATGTGCTGCAATTAAACAAGCCAAACAGTTAAAGCCTCTTTGGTATGGAGGACAATGGCTGAAGTATAAATATGGGGAGGCCTGGCAGATTGATTATATCACACTCCCACCAACCCGCCAAGGCAAGCGCCATGTGCTTACCATGGTGGAAGCAACCACCGGATGGCTGGAAACATACCCTGTGCCCCATGCCACTGCCCAGAACACTATCCTGGGCCTTGAGAAACAGATTTTGTGGTGACATGGCACCCCAGAAAGAATTGAATCAGATAATAGGACTCATTTCCGGAATAACCTTATAGACACTTGGGCCAAAGAGCATGGCATTGAATGGGTATATCACATCTCCTACCATGCACCAGCCTCTGGGAAAATCAAACAGTATAATGGGCTGTTAAAAACTACACTGAGAGCAATGGGTGGGGGAACTTTCAAGCATTGGGATACACACTTACCAAAGGCCACCTGGTTGGTCAACACCAGAGGATCTGCCAACAGGGCTGGCCCAGCCCACTCAGAACTTTTACATATTGTAGAGGGGGACAAAGTTCCTGTGGTGCACATGAAGAATTTGCTGGGGAAGACAGTCTGGGTTATTCCTGCTTCAGGTAAAGGCAAACCCACTCGTGGGATTGCTTTTGCTCAGGGACCTGGATATACTTGGTGGGTAATGCGGGAAGATGGGGAAGTCCGATGCGTACCTCAAGGGGATTTGATTTTAGGGGAAAACAGACAATGAACTCAATTGTACGCTGTTGCCTGGTATAGCCATCAACTAGAAGTCTGCAGGGCACCAGCGACTGGCCCTGACTTCCCTCCGACCATCATCCCAACAGAGAATGAACTTTGATAGAACCGAACGAGTTCTACAGTAAAGGAATGATCAGCATCAGCAGGCAACGATCCAACACTGCACACAGCTTCTCCTGCCCTGAAAGACTGTTCCAAGAGATGGAGCCCAACATCATGAACCGAATGGACTCAGTAGCTTTATAGGAATTGGTCTGTGCACTAAGATAACAGTGCACTGAGATGAGAGTGAGGGTATATGGAAAATGTGGGATCTGAGCATGACGTGAATGGTATGGAATAAGGGGTGGATACTGTCCTGGGTTCAGCAGTAGCGGTCAGTTTTTCTCCTTCTTAGTACCTGTTGCAGCACTGTGGTTCTGACTTTTGGCCTGGGAACAGCTGATAACACTGATGTTTAGACTGACCAAGGACTTTGTGAGTCTCATGCTCTGCCAGGGAGGAGGAGGGGCCGGGAGGAAGCAGGGACAGGACGCCTGACCCAAACTAGCCAAAGGGGTATTCCATACCACAGCACGTCATGCCCGGGGATGTAACTGGGAGCTACCCGGAAGGGCACGTCCTCTTTTCTGTCGGGCTCTCTTTTCTGGCGGGCGGTATCGTATTCTCTTCCCTTGTTATTTCTCTTATCATTATTATTATTGGTGGCAGCAGTAGTGATTTGTGTTATACCTTAGTTACTGGACTGTTTTTATCTCAACCCGTGGGAGTTACATTCTTTCGATTCTCCTCTCTATCCCTCTGGGGAGTTGTGGGGGGGGGAAGTAGACTGCGTGGTTCTAATTTACAGCCGCGGCTTAAACCACGACAGTCTATTTTTAATTTTTTTTTCAAGTTTCAGATAAAAGAATAGAAAAATTTGTGCCGAAAATACCCCAAACCCCAGCTTTCGAGACCCTATAAGAGGAGAGTGTTTAGTGTAATTTTTTCTTTTCTGTGAAAGACTTTTCCAAATTCAAGTAAATGTTTTAAAATGTTTTCAGACTTGCCAAATTTGCATTTTCTTAAAAAAAATAAACTATTTCTTAAAACATCATCTTCTTTCTCCTTAGAGGTCCCATGACTGGATGCAAGAAAAAGAGATGATAGGTGTGATGAAGGTAATAAAAGATACATGAACCTTCTTCCCCTTGTTCTTCCTCCCCCAAAATGTTCCTTTGAATGTCAAACTTTAATTCTTACATTCACCAATAATAACTAGTTACTGTACCAATCATTGTAAGTTTTAGGCAGGAGTTAAGAGGTGAAAAGAGCTGAAAAATGATAAGGAGCTCAAATTGCCATATAGTCAGTTGTGTACTTAATATAGTCTAAATGTGTCTAGGCAGTTTGAGATGGATTACCAGTTTCATTTACCTATCAGGTGAAATGCAATTCTTATCCCTCATTTTTAACTAGTGTGACAACATGTTAGATTAATTCTTTGCATGGAAAGACAGGGATAGGACAGGGCAGAAGTAGCTATGCAATGTCAACCACTCTGTGATTCTGTCATTCTGTGAAAAGGTGTAGGATAGCAATGTGCTAAAAATACATGGGACTGAGCTAAAATACCAACTTAGCAAGAAACGTGTTAAAACAATGATTCTGATTCCAATGCATTTAATTGCAAATAACCTGACAGCAACCGGACTTTGACAGCTTTGTCCAAGGTGATGATAATTAAAACAAAATTATCTACGAAGCCTGAAATGTTCAGACCCAAGATGTATAAAATTGTTATAAAAGAATTTAAATTGTCAGCATATACCTTCTGGTTTATAAGCATCACCAGATATACCATTCAAGAAGGTCAAAGTTTCCAAAGAAAACTCATAAAATTTTGCAAATCAAAGCAAATTAATGAAGTAAAAGTATTTCTTTTAATTTTAATTGTTTAAGTTGGAAACTTAAGTTTACAGATTTAAATATGAAATTTTAAATTTTGTTACTGGAAAAAATGTCAATAATATCCCTTAAAGTTTTCATTCCCTTAAATTTCCTCCGTCTTCCACACTTCCTTCTCTATTGCCTAGTGAGGGAATTATTAAACAACCTCTTAAAGAAAGTTTGTCAGACCTACTCTTCGTTTGCCTGTATTTCACAATAATTCTAAATCATATTAGCTGTGTTTTAATTAATGTTGCAAACTTCTTCACCAGAGCTATGGCAGGAATGCTCATAGAAGGTCTAATGTTAGGTTTTTGAGGACAAATAACATTTAAAAGTATCAGCATAAATGTTAATAAAATTATACCAGCCCTACTCCTTCAATTTCTGAGTAGCATTTTTACAATCACGTAAATATCCTTTCATGCAGTGTTATTTAACATCTTTCCTTTCCCATGCCTGTATTCAGTCATTTCCATGTTGAACGGCAGAGATGGTCCCATACCAGTTAATGTTTGAAAATCATACAAAATCTCTAGTTAGTGCAGAAAGCAACATACAAGTGCTTCATACAAGTAACATACAGTGCATGTTACATATGTACTGCTCAGTTAAAGATTTTAGTTCTTTTTCATATGAAAATTCAAAAATATTTCCTTAAACCTCTAATGTTCTTCGTGGATGAAGGCTTTGCCAGATTGGAGACTGTTCAATGCACTTTTTTTTTTTTTCCTGCTCTGACAGCTGTCAGTTTTATTTAAGAATACACTTGCTTGATTTGTTTTCTGTTAAAAAAATCATGTCTTCTCAGTAGTACCGGTTTTTGTAAGATGCCTTTATTTCTTCTGCTGAATTGTGTTTGGTTTTAACACTGACTTTCACCTTATAGAATCATAGTCATCTAGGTTGGAAAATACCTGTAAGATCATCAAGTCTAACCATTAACTGAGCACTGCCAAGTGCACCACTAAACCATGTCCCTAAACTGTCACATCTATATGTCTTCTAAATACCTCCAAGGGTGGTGACTCCATCACTTACCCGGGCAACCTCTTCCAGTGCCTGACTAAACACAGGATTTGTGGTGCCAAGTACAGGGGGTAAATAAAATAGTCACTTCTTTAGTCCTGCTGGCCATACTGTTTTTCATATAAGCCAGGAAGGTCTTGGTCTTCTTGGCCACCAAGGCACATGCTGGCTCATGTTCAGGTGGTTGCTGACAAACTACCCCAGGTCCTTTTCTGCCAGGCAGCTTTCCAGCCACTCTTCGTCAAGCCTGTAGCTTGACACAAGGTTGTTGTGACCAAGCTGCAGGACGTGGCAGTGAGCCTTGTTGAACCTCATGCAGTTGGTCTCAGTCCATCAATCCAGCCTGACCAGATCCCTCTGTAGAGACTTCCTACCCTCAAGCAGATCAACACTAGCACCCAACTTGATACTGTCTGCAAACTTTCTGAGGGTGCACTTGATCCTCTCGTCCAGATCATTAATACAGAAATTAAACAGAACTGGCCTCAGTACTGAGGCCTTTGGAACATCACTTGTGATCAGCCACCAGCTAGATTTAATTCCATTTACCACCATGCTTTGGGCCCAGTCATCCAGATAGTTTTTACTCAGTAAAGAGTGCACCTATCCAAGCCATGAGCAGCCAGTTTCTCTAGGAGAATCCTCTAGGAAACAATGCCAAAGGCTTTACTAAAGTCTAGGTAGACAACACCAACAGCTTTTCCCTCAGCCACTAAGTGGGCCATGTATCATAGGAGATGAGGTTGGTCAAACAGGACCTGCCTTCATAGAGCCACACTGACTGGGCCTGATCACCTGGTTCTCCTGTATGTGCTGCATGATGGCACTTAAGATGATCAATTCCATAATGTTCCCTGGCACTGAGGTGACAGGCCTGCAATTCCCTGGATCTTCCTTCCAGCCTTGGCTGGACATCACATTTGCTAAGTTCCAGTCAACTGGGACCTTTCAAGTTAGCCAGGACTGCTAACTGAAAGTGGCTTGGTGAACATTTCCAACAGCTCTCTCAGTACATTTGTGTGGATCCCATACAGCCTCGTAGCCCTGTATGTGTCTAAGTGGTGCAGCAGGTCATTGACCATTTCCTCTTAGATTACAGGGGCTTCATTCTGCTCCCCATCCTGTCTTCCATCTCAGGGGGCTGAGTACCCTGAAAACAACTGGTCTAATGGTTAAAGACAGAGGCAAAGAAGGCAGTAAGTACCTCAACCTTTTCCTCAGTCTTTGTCACTATGTTTTTCCCAGCATCCAATAAAGGATGGAGATTCTCCTTGGCGCTCCTTTTGTTGCTAATGTATTTACATAGACATTTTTTATTGTCTTTTACAGCAGTAGTCAGATTAAGGTCTAGTTGTACTTTGGCCCTTCCAATTTCTTCCTGAAACACCTTTGTAGGCCTCCTGAGTTACCTGCCCCTTCTTTCAAAGGTCATAAATGCTCCTTTTTTGCCCCCTGAACTCCAGCCAAAGCTCTTCCTTCAGCCAGGACAGTCTTCTTCCCTGCCAACTTGTAGAGAGTGAAGGTGATAAGATTTGCATGAAAAAGAGTTTGGGAATGAGCTCTGAGGCCTTGGTGCTTGACAAGCCCTGGGGTGATGAGTTGGAAGGTTGAAGGACAGGGAAGGTAAACAAGCAAGCCTTGGGAGGATGGGCCAGGAAGTAGTTGTGGCAGGAATCTCAGTTAGAGGCCAGAGGATGTGGGGGTTGTGAGAGGGTCTGCAACATTGTGATTGGACTATTTACCTGGAGAGTTTTACAGGGGCCAATGAGATTGAATGTTGTATGTATGTGCAGGTTGGGAAAGTACCGAACAAGTGGATAAAAAGGGCTTGGTGGTAATAAACGAGGATTTGAGTCTCTGCATCAACTTGAGTACGTGTCATGAAATGCCACACTAGCTCATTTTTCTGCACATGGGGATGGCCTCCTCCTGCACCCTTAAGATTTCCTTCTTGAAGGATGTCCAGACTTCCTGGACCCTTTTGCCATTCAAGACTGCCTCCCAAGCGACTCTGTCAACCAGGCTCCTAAATAGGCCAAAGTCTGCTCTCTGAAAGTCCAACATGGCAGGTCTGCTGTTCCCCCTCCTTACTTCTCCAAGAACTGAAAACTCTGTAATTTCATGATTGTCATGCCCAACATGACCACAAGTCACATCACCCACAAGTCCTTCATGCCTTCCCTAGTTGACTCACTTACCAGCTGTGTCAGGAAGTTATCCTCCACACATATCTCCTAGTATGCTTCCTCTCTGCTGTATTGTATTTCTAGCAGACAGCTCCTAAGTTGAAGTCCCACATGAGTACTCCTGGCTTCTTATAGAATACTTCTTCTGGCCCTTCATCCCGGTTGAGTGGTCTATAACAGACTCCTACCATGATGTCTGCCTTGTGGGCCTTTTTCCTGGTACTTATTCATAAATACTTAGCCCTACTGTTACCATCATTAAGCTCTAGACAATCAAACCACGTCCTAACATACAGGGCTACCCCAATCCTTCCTTGCTTATTCCTTTTGAAGTTTATAGCCATGTGTTGCAGCACCCCAGCTGTGTAAATTATCCCAATATGTTTCTGTGATGGCAGCTACGCCATGGTTTCCTGCTGCATGATGGCTTCCAGCATCTCCTGTTGCCTGTGCTCTGCTCACTGGTGTAGATGAAGTTCAGTTGGGCTATTGATTCCACCACTTCTTTAGGGGGAAGAAGCCCTAATTCCTTCATAACCATTCTTAGGCACTTTGGTGGTTTCTAACACATTAGGAACCCTTGCATCTTTGCTGCCACATGGATCTCCATTCTGTTCCTTCATTGCAGCAACAAGCTGAAGTACCTCACTAGCACACTGTCCCTCAAACATTATCCTTAGCAAGCCTGGGTTTATCCTTTCTTCCTTCAATCCGGTTTAAACTCTAGTAGAAAAAGAGGAAAATATTTCCCTGGAGTTTGTGACAGTAATTTTAGCAAATTCTGATCCCAGACTCATAAGATTCACAAGACATTAATGATACAGGTAGTCATACTCCATATTCTTTATTTCTTTATTTTTATTTCTGGTATAAATGTCAGAGCCTGTCTTGTTCGTTGCATTGAGTCTTTAGCAATAATGTGGATAAATCTCCTAAAATGCTCTCTTTACAATTAACCTGAAGCGTCTTCTTCCCTAGGTCAAAGTTATTGAGGATAATTCACAAAGTACAGTTCCCGCATGACTGCAAGAAACAGCAAAAGCCATGTTGCAACCTTAGCTATGATCATGTTGGCTGATTGATTACCCTCCAGTGCTGTCATAGATGGTGGATAAATTCTGTACTGGCTGCTGTCACAGAGAAGCAGAAGACTTGAGGTGGTTGTTCAACTCATCTACCCTTAACACTCACAGCTGAGCAAATTATAATTTTCTTTTCATTGACTCAGAGGAATAAACATCTTGTTTATACTGAACATCTAACTTGAAGAAAGTTCCTTCTTCCCATACTGCTCATATACAGAAATAGTCATATATATTTTGGGAATATATTAGCATAATTACAAATGCTATCCTTTAGTAATTTAACATTTATCCTACTCTTTTCATGTGTTACAAAATCCTGTGGTCTGTAGTAAAGTCCTGTATTCTCAAAATTTGCATCTTCCTAACTTGTGTGATAAACATAAACCACATTTTAGATGATTAGGCAGTAATCAAGCTATATTAATAATTATATGTAATTAGCAAATTTTAATGAACTATCAACTATTAACAAACTTTAAGCTCTTTAATAAAGTAACTGAGACTTCAGACATAGCTCCACCAATCCCCATATTTCTTCTACAACTGATTTTCACTAAACCATCCTATTAGCTCCAATGATTTACATGTATAAAGAACACCAAAGACTGCATAGCTCCACAAATATGACTTTAAAATTATAATTTTACTAGTAAAAGGTGACAGGCTTTGTAGTGACCTGAGAGTACAGGGTCTCAGTATTTGTCTGGACTTGCACTGGCCTGAGGTAAATTTAACTTCTTTTAGCTGAGGTGGCAGTCCTCTAGTGGTCAGGTGACTATTGCCTAAATTTGTTTTAGCTTTAATTTGTGTCTATGCTACTGTGTGGTATAACACCTACTGCTTGTTAGCAGAGTAAAACCAAGCAGCTACTATGCATTGAGTGAACTGTCTAGGACTTTAGGATTAAAATACGTTATAGAAGACTAGAAGTATCAGATGGCATCAGAAATCCCTGAGCATGACGACAGGTCACAGTGGTCACTCATTTTTCACAAAGAAAACAACCTCATCTTGTTAATCAGGCAAACCCTAAAGGGTAAGAAAGAAGGCATGTGAAACTGTGAAATAGTGGGGGAAAAGCTAGTAAGCAACTGTCAGAAAATGTGTAAAAAGAATGCCAGGTGGCCCCAAGACAAGAGGAGGAAACCATCACAATCAACCTCATATTCCTCTCAATGGAGAACTCAGGATACTGCCAGCGCATTATGACTGACCCCTTTTTTATTCTTGTGGATGACTCAAACTATTAACCTCTTACCGAAAGGTAGGAGGGAGAGTGTAAATAACAGCAGGGAATAAAGTTAGACAAGAAAGTTCACATATATATAAATATATATATTATATATTAAGTAATAGTGTGGGTTTCCTATACTAATTTAAAGTGTTCATATCATGAAATCTGGACTAATAAAACTATTTGTTGTGGTTTGAGTAGATTGTTAATCTACATTAAATTCTTGGCTTTGTGTAAAACTGTTCTCTTTTGCCCATAACAGGATCTAGACTGCAATAAATGCCTTTGGTGAAATAAAAAAGATATGGAAAAATCTTAACTTTTCCTTCATTCATTCAAAAAAACAAAACAAAACAAAACAAAACAAAAACCACAAACTATTATTTTCCTTATTGTTATGTAGTAATGACATTGTATTTCAAAGGGCAAAGTCAACATAGTGTCTTACTTTCCATTAATGCATAGTTGGAAGTCTTCTTGGTAAAATGTCTGTCCTGGGTTCAGCAGTAGCAGTCATTTTTCTCCTTCTTAGTAGCTGGTGCAGTGCTGTGGTTTTGACTTTCGGTCTGGGAACAGCACTCATAACACCGATGGTTTTAGTTGTTGCTAAGTCATGTTTACTCTGACCAAGGACATTCTGAGTCTCATGCTCTGCCAGGGAAGAGGGGAAGCCGGGAGGAAGCAAGACAGGACACCTGACTCAAACTGACCAAAGAGGTATTCCATACCACAGTACATCATGCCCAGGACGTAAAACTGGGGGCAGTTACCCAGAAGGGCTAGATCACTGCTCTGTTGGGCTGGGTATCGGTTGGCGGGTGGCGAGCGGTTATATTCTCTTCCCTTGTTATTTCCTTTATCATTATTATTATTGGTGATAGCAGTAGTGGTTTGTGTTATACCTTAGTTACTGGATCTCAGTCCATGGGAGTTGCATTCTTTCGATTCTCCTCTCCATCCCTCTGGGAAGGGGGGGGAGGAAGATGGGGAAGTGAGCAAACAGCTACGTGGTTTTTCTGAATTACTAACTGGACTTAAGCCACAACGTCTTATCTGAACCTCCTGATTTGGGCATGTCTTTTTCCTCACTCCAGACTTTAATTTAATCATTTTTTAAAGTTATTAATCTGTGCTGGTTCTTATGTCTAGATTTGTACCTAAAGGCTCACATTCTTCCATAGACAGCTTTGAAATGTCAGATTTTGACAAGAGTTCACATCTTGTTGAAGAGAAAATATATTATTTGATATGGGTTAATGGGAAAAGCAGGCCTATACTCATATATTTGTATGTATCTCAATCACATAGAAGCATTTGTACTTATATACCCATTACATATACATTTACATTGTAAAATTATTGTTATTTAGTCTGAAAGAATTTTTTTTTTTTGTGCAAGAGAAATGTTGCAATACTATATTTGGTGAAATCCAAAGAGTCTTAAAGAATATAAGAATACAAGTACATGTTAGAGACCACTTGCTTTAGATTTCTCTGCCTTCTTACCATGTGTGAATGTTGTTAAGCCGTACAGGAAAAAAATAACAAAAAAACCCCAAAAACCCCACACCAAAAAAAAAAAAAAAACCCCAAAAAAAAAACCAAACAAAAAAACAAACAAAAACAAACAAAAAAAAAATCACAACTTCATGAGGTTTTCAGCTACTGTTTGCTAGAAGGTAAACAGCAACAAGGCATATGCCAGAACATCAGAAAAGAGGGTGTTTTTTTGAGGTTACAATATGTAGGAAAGCAAAAACATAAAACTGAAAAAAGGCTTCCTGGCTAATCAAATCAGTCTTTTGCAATTGCCAGCATTCAAGTTTTATAATTGTGTTCATGAATTTACCCATTATTTTGACTTTACATTGGTAGGCAGATGGTGCCAAAAAGCAGCGGATGGCCCTTTGCCCAGGAATCTAAGGTTAGTCTCACAGACCTCTGGAGTACCAGGAAGGAGCTCTTCCTTACATCATGCAGCACTGGAGGGCAGTGTATAATCCATCTTCAATAGATCATATGTCTAACTCTGCAGCATAATGCAATTGTGGGTTTGGAGGTGATTTCAGAGTTTGGTGCAAGTAAAGAGAGAAATGAAAAGAAGCTGCAGAACTACTTTTTCAAACATCTGTTTTGTACAACAAAACTCTCCTACACCTGCTTCTTACCTATTGCGCACAAATTAAACATAAAGTTTTCTTGGAAGAGGCATAGAAAACACATAGAATATATATATGAAAAAAACACATTAAACAGAATTTTAAGCATTTAACTTTGGCTGTTATCAAGAGTACAGCTCAGTATCATGAACTCTTTCACCCTCTCAATACAGATGTAACACAGCAAGTAACTAAAAGAAAAATTTTTGTTTCCTTCGCCATAGCTCAAATAATGCTCCAATTCAAAAAATGACACAAATAATAACAAATAATAGTAATAATAATAAAAAACCCCTTATAATTCAAAGACTGTTCTGTTGTGGGTTTTTTTGTTTTGGGGCATTTTTTTGTTTGTTTTTTTTTGCTGTTGTTTTGTTTTGGGGTTTTTTTGCTTGGTTTGGTTTGTGGGATTTGTTCTGGGGGGTTGGTTTTTCTTTTTTTTATTTAATAAAGAGTTACTTTAAAGTTTGGGACTCTTAATTCTCAGCATTAAATTATGGCTGCTACATGTACACGTAAGAATTCATATGTTATCATATTTACATTACTTAATTAAAAACTTCTTTGGAGGAGTTCTGACGAAAAAAACTATATTTGAGTTAGATGTTATAACACTGTTTTTACTTATAATGGCAAATTTTTTCAGGCTGTTTAGCTGTACATCTTACAGATATAAGCATTCACCATATGAAACTTCAATTAGCAATGATTTTCAAGATATAAAAAGGTGCTTATTTTAATGGCATAGTGAGAATGTGTGGTATATGCTCATTTAAAATGCTGTTAATTCAATTGCTTTATCTGATCCAAAGTCACTTAGATTATATTAAATTAGCCATCTGTTTGGCTTTCACCTTGGAATATCTGCCAGATGCTGAGTTTGTTTATAGACAATTCATTTGCAGACACAGCCTTAACAACAGGGTGTTTGTTAGGGACTATCTCTGATGGAAGAGTTTACCTGGAAAGACGGAGCCCTGCACTCCAAGCAAGAAATGTATGCTTAAAGGGGTAAAAACATATCGAGCATTTTGTGTCCATCACTCTAATACACAAATTATGTTCTCTTATTAATTTCTGTAATCTCTGTCATGAAGAGACTTAAATGGTTCCACAAAGCTGCATCATTCTATATAGTGCCCATTTATACATTTTATGGTTTTCTTTTTAATTAAAGTCTGGCACTAAAATTAATATAACATTTTGTTATCTACTGGGCATGAAAGCTTTTTAGTAAGTCTCCAGATAGCTTTTAAAAGTTTATTAAAAAGCTGTATGTCATTCCACAGTTGTTACTCATGGGAAAAATATTTCTTTAAGGGGATAGTCAGCTTGCTTTCTCTCTCCTCCTTTCACTCCCCCCAAAATAGCACTTGTTCTCCATCACAGAAATGATACAAAGCTGCTCAGGAAGATTCCAGCATTAGGCAGCATTTAATGAAAGTGCTTTGATTGGGTTTGTTCATCAGCTATTCAAGACTAATCCTCCATGGACTACAAATCTTAGTCACTGGTCCAAATAAACAGGGTAGTATGCAATCACTGAGCAACAATCAGAAATGGTTTATGCTTGTCTGGAAGGATATTTGATTAAATAACAGTCTGAATCCAGCCTGTAGTTGTCAAAGATACTCAACAGATACTAACATCACTACGATTAGACATAGAATTATGTACTAGTGACTACAGTCAGCAGAAAAATAAGAAATTGTCTTTTGCAAGCAGCAATAAAAGGTTATTTGTATAATAAAAATAACTAATATTTGTTGTATAGAAAAATTAAACATGTTAATATATATGAAATAAAACTTTAGGGAGGTATATAAGTACTTTTACTTAGTGGTTAAGCATATTTCTAAATAACAGGGCTTATAATATTTCCTTTTCTTAGGGAAAATTTATACCACCTTTGTTTATTGCAGGTTCTTAAGCAGAGGCTTTTTTAATCTTCCTATAAAACATTTTGTTCTGATCAATGTTGAAAACAAGATAATAAATTGGATGGATGATGATCCAATCTGATTCAATATGGAAAATCCTAAGGTCCAACTTTGATATTTGATTACTTGAACCCTGGTACTTATCCATTCTAGAAAAGTACTGGGATTTTGTATACTGCTGCTTCCAAGGTTTTTTAGTAAATATTCTTTACATGAACTAAATAAATGCATAAACATATGGTATGTATCTAATTGAACAAGCCAGTCATTTAGGTCACTTAAAGAAAAAGTACCTTATTAGATATTAAATGGCAGATTGCTAAGAGCAACCTAACTAAGGAAAATTCTACCTGCACATGAGATGTCTCCCCCAAGTTTGCACTGCTTATGATGCAAAGAAATTTTTTTAAGACGAGTAGGAATCTGGGTTTATGCACAGGCTAATCTAGAATCTCACAGTACTTTTTCTAAACAGTCTAAATATTAATTTTATACACATTCATCAGTGGTTTCTCCATCTAAACTGTATTTTATAATGTCTCTGGCAAAGAGTAATTCACAAAGCATTTTTCCATTAACCTTCTATATTCTTTAAGAGGCAGGAAAAGGACTGACATTTTCTACATGGATACAAATTTATGTCCTTTGGGTCTCCATCCATTGACTGCCAACTTCTTAGAGCAGAGTGAACCACTGACATGACAAAAAGAATGGGCAACATGAATGGGTCAAACAGTGAGGATGGGTTTACCACCAGAATATTTAAGTAAACTAGGCTGGTCAAAGAAACAGAAACCATGGTCAAAAAAATGGGAAATTCTCATTGTGAAGATGTAAGCAAATAGAGGCTTGAGCAAGATGCCTGGTATTCTAAGAAATTATTAAGGCTAAATTCTGTAAACATTAGAAAGAAAACTAGAATGAACTGAAGACATCTTGAAATTATGATCAAGTGAAAGGCAACATTAAAACATCAGACTGTGAGGCAATGTTTACAAGACCATTTTTCTTGAACTGTTTAACATTAATATCCTTTTCTACCTTCTTTCATAAGATCATCAAATACTTAAAAAAGTATTTTATACTTAAGATATGGAATAATAACCAAAATTTTTGTTTCAAGCCCGTTTTTCAAAATAAAGTGAACATTGTTGCAAAGTAAACATATGATGGATTAAATTAGAAATTTTAGAAATTAGAATTAGAAATGCTTTTTTTTTCTTTTTCATTTCAGTATTTTCAGGTTTTATGTGATGTCTTTCAGTATTCTTTTTTTATTCAAAAGAAAAAATTGTGTTGAAATATCAAAATTTCCCACTGGATGAAAATTCCATTTCACAATAAGCTCTAATGAGAAGTATAATATCTATAGTCATGACTGAAGATGTGATCAGACAGGAAGGCTTAGGAGGCAAATTAATTACAGTTTTAGCTGCCAAAATAACAATTTATAGAAATAGTGAGGATTTTCATTTTATTGAAACTTTCTAATTGGATATATATATACATATGTGTATTTCAGAAAAATGTAAGCTTCTGTTAAAAATACGAAAAGATAATATATATGCTTCTAGAAGAACCTGTAATTTGGAAGATGCAAGTTTATGTAAGGCAAATCAGGGAAAATACTATTATTTGCCTTTTAGATGATTTCTATAATGCTCAGGTTATTAACTATTAGAAATAGTTTCTATACAGACCTACCTTCACAGTAAAACTCAATACATCTCTTTCTAGCATCAAATAAGAATTTAAAAAAAAAAAAAAGCCTGAAACAATTTTTAGAAGAGAGCCCTTGTTTTAAAGGCAAAGCTAGGCATAAGGATATTTCATGTTATGTGACTATATGACAGATAAACTAAGTTCTACTAATCATAAAGATGAGATATAAGTCACCAGGAAAGGAGATCCAACCCAGTAACTGCAGATTTGATAGAAGATCATTGAAGTCTGTGGATAGTTCTTTGGACTAAACTTTAAGTAAAAGACATACCTATTGTCCCATCCGGCCCGGCAGGTTTGGGGGGAGGTTAATACCACACTCTGATCAGTTAACAGGAGAAACCACGGCCTCTCCAGAGGTTAAAAATTTAAACAATTAAGTTTATTATAAACTTCCCTAAAACCGTGTCAGAAGGAACAAAAATCTTGGCAGGTTCCCATTCTTACAAAAGATCCGAAATAGAAAGGAAATAAAGAAAGAAATAAAACAGAAACAGGCTCACCACCCTGTAGATCCAGCTGCGCCTTCCCGGTCAGTGAGTGGAAGCGTTTTCAGTTATGGTCCTTGTGGTTGGTGATTCCGCTAAAGCCCAGAGTGGAGGTGTGCTCGCAACCCGGCTTGCATGACAGCTGTCTTTTTCTAGGGCCAGGCTCTCCTGGAACCATCCCCCAGGTGAGACTCATTCGCAGGGGATCTGGTGAGCCCCAGCCCCAGCTCACGTTGTGCCCTGAAAGGCGTCGCCGTGTCTGTGCCGCTGTTTCCGGGCGGTTCGTTGTCGGGCAGTTTGTTGCCGGGCAGTTGATCTTCACTGCCTCAGAGCAGACAACACAGTGAAGCATCTCCCACCTTGGAGGAGCAGGATCCTTCCCTGCCTCCCTGCCCTTTGCCCAAGCGTTAACGAGCTGTCAGTTCCTTCTTTCTTTTGAGTTGTTTTGAGACAAACACAAGGATCTCTTGACCATCACACCTATATTAATACAAAACTGCAGTATTTATAGCGAAGTACAGGTGAAATGGTTAAAATTGGAAGCAATTAAAAAACGTATATAATATATATATGCATAATAGATGTAGGATAAATATTATATGTGTATGCATACTATATATATGAATTTTATATATCTATATATAATGCAAGCATAGGAATATTAAAGAGTAAGATCCAGACTGGTTTTGGACTATATAGATACGCCAGTGTTGTGACATGGAGTTTATCCTTCAAAATCATGACCTAGATCAAGCAATCTCCTTTCTCCTTCAAGTCCTTGATTAAAGCTCCCTTCTTTACGAGCCTTCCTACTCTGATCTGCTCACCAAGTTTATCTGTACTCCTTGAAAAGTGCTATCTAGCATAAACCAAAATAGATTCTATAAAATTGAGAATCCTCAGTTGTAATATTTGCAGTGCATATACTCTGTCTTTCATGTTTGTAAAGTATCTGGCACACATATGGCATGCTATAAACACATCAATTTAGTTTGAATTAAATTAAATTCATCCACAATTTGATATTGCAGGTCAATGTGTTGGCTTCTGTTACTGTAAATGTGCTCCTGTTTTCAGAGAAATATCATGCATGTAACTTCTTTCCGTAGTGTATTTCTTCATAAGCCAACTGGCAGGAAAAAAGTGAATAGAGGGAAATGCAAAGAAAAAGCAAGGAGCAAAAGGGAATAGAAAGCAAGCAAAGATAAGAGTGTATAAAATACCGATACGAAAAAGGATGGGTTATAAGGGAACAGGCCAGAAAAAAAAAGTGAGATCATAAAGAGAGGGCCAAACAGATGAAATATGGGTATAGAACAAGAGATACATAAATTGAAAATAGAGAACTTGGCAGCTAAATCAACACAGGAACCACGGAAACAAAATAGAAAACAATGTGCTAAAAAACTTAAACAGTGAGACAGGACGCTTAAATCTTTTTTGAGGGTAGAATAGTGTTGCAGTACTGTTTTTCTTGCTAGGACTCCCATCAGATTAAAAATATATTTCTCCCTCTCTGCCATGGTCATGTGGCCAAAACTCCTAATGTAGACCCTGTCTGACAGACTTTGTTTTTTTTCCATGCTGGTCAAATACTAACAGTATAAGTCATGCCTTCACTGCATGTCTAAATCTTGAGTGCTCTTTCTTCTTTTTAAGAAATAAAAATACTTTAGACTCCTGAGGTATCTGCAAGTGATGAAGTCTGGCCAGTAAAAACAATAATGCTTATAAAGATCCATGTACGTAGATGAACTATGGAGCAAAAATTTCAACATGAAATAGCCCTTTCTTAGCTGTCACCTCGCTTTGAAGTTGGTTTAAATTGCTGAGCATCTGATGGCTAAATTGTACAGTTTGCTTCTTTATACTATGGATTTTACTTCCCAGCTTGCCCAAGCCTATGCATCAACTACTCAAGACCTAACAACAGACAGGATCCAGAAACTGAACTTTAGTATGCTTATGTGACCTGATGGGTCCAATCGGCTAGTAGCTATTTTGAAATCAAACTCAGCATACAGGGACATTTATCTCAAAAAATACAGCTACAGTAATTTCCTTCAAATTACATTAAAATTAGAAGGCCCAGTTGTTTGATTTGTTTGGTTTTATAATTACATTTACAAGCAGAACATAAACTATGAAGTTGGAAGCATGGATTTAGTGTATTTTCCAGTGTGACCATACTTAAAACTGTCTCCCAACAGCTCAAAGCCCAACCTGACTTTAAGGCTGTAGACTAACTGTAACAAATCACAGCTCAATTTTCCTAACATAACTGCTGCAGTGTTGGACCAAGCAGTCACGATGACAAGAGCTGGAACATGAGTGGGGCCCTTGGCTGACAATTATGGCAAGTGGATAGAAATAGGAAATAACAGATTTCAACTGTTCTTCTTGTCCCACTTCTGTATCTTTTAATGTCTGTATCATTGACCTCAAAATGTATAAATAGTATTACAAACAAGCTCAGGCGTCATACTCGAGCCACCTTTCCAATGCCTTGACCATTAGATCAGAAGAAAAGTTATCTCCACTTACTGCTGTCAAGATCATGTAGATTGAGACATCTACCTTTATTATTTCTGCATGAGGATGAAGACACTGCAGTTTAGGATGCCAAATCCTCAGCTTTGAAGAGCGTGGAAAAGTGGTATCAAATGCAGCCCAAGAAATTACCATTTGCTAATGCATGCAGCAGTGGTTAGTGCGTTTAACTAATATTAGTGCAGTTCACTGGATATGACATAATCTTTGTTCCCAGGTGATAGAGAGATATCCTGCACTGCACATCCTTGCTACTCCTATGAAAGCCAGTGGGAATGTCAGGCTAAGTATCAAGCAAAAATGAGCCTAAGGGAAATGTTTTATTTGAGAAAACTGTAATTGTTAGTGACAAAATGGAATATAAGTGTGTCTTACTGCTGTCTATTTAAAGCCTTAGATTAAAAGAAAGGCAATTTCTCGATGCCTTAGGACTAATGCCTTGGAATAGTGCATTTAGAAATGTATACAGAATAAAAAGTTGCTGTTGACTAAAACACATTGCCATCTGCTTCTTTATTTCATTCCACTAGAGATTAATTGAGTTGATCTGAGTTAGCAGATACTCTCAAAGAAATTACAGACTTTGTTGATGAGGATTTCAATTCAGCTACTGATTACCTTGTTAGAATACCCAGGTGAGGTCATAATAGTTCCACGAAACTGAATACAAAATTTTAAAACCATGTTACTGCTTGTTGTTGAAGGTTGTGCTGACTTAAGGATTTTTTCTCATTTCTGTCATCACCAACCATACTTGGAAGAATTAAGCACTATGTATCATAGAATCATAGAATAGTTAGGGTTGGAAAGGACCTTAAGGTCATCTAGTTCCAACCCCCCTGCCACGGGCAGGGAAATCACACTCTAAACCATGCCAAACAAGGCCTCATCCAACCTGGCCTTGAACACCGCCAAGGATGGAGCATTCACAACTTCCTTGGGCAACCCATTCCAGTGCCTCACCACCCTCACAGTAAAGAACTTCTTCCTCACATCCAATCTAAACTTCCCCTGTTTAAGTTTTAACCCATTACCCCTTGTCCTATCACTGCAGTCCCTAATGAAGAGTCCATCCCCAGCATGCTTATAGGCCCCGTTCAGATATTGGAAGGCTCCTAGGAGATCTCCACGCAGCCTTCTCTTCTCCAGGCTGAACAGCCCCAACTTTCTCAGCCTGTCTCCATACGGGAGGTGCTCCAATCCCCTGATCATCCTCGTGGTCCTCCTCTGGACTTGTTCCAACAGTTCCATGTCCTTTTTATGTTGAGGACACCAGAACTGTATACAGTACTCCAAGTGAGGTCGCATGAGAGCAGAGCAGAGGGGCAGGATCACCTCCCCCCACCTGCTGGTCACGCTCCTTCTAATGCAGCCCAGGATACAGTTGGCTTTCTGGGCTGCAAGCACACGCTGAAGCCGGTTCATGTTCATTTTCTCATTGACCAACACCCCCAAGTCCTTCTCTGCAGGGCTGCTCTGAATCTCTTCTCTGCCCAACCTCTGGCTGTGCCTGGGATTGCTCCCACCCAGGTGTAGGACTTTGCATTTGGCATGGTGAAACTTCATCAGGTTGGCATCAACCCACCTCACAAGTGTGTCGAGGTCCCCCTGGATGGCATTCCTTCCCATCAGCCTATCAACCGGATGACACAGATTGGTGTCATCAGCAAACTTGCTGAGGGTGCACTTAATCCCACTGTCCATGTCACCAACAAAGATGTTGAACAAGACTGGTCCCAACACCGATCCCTGAGGGACACCACCACTCATTACTGGTCTCCAGCTGGACACTGAGCTGTTGACCACAACTCTTTGTGTGTGGCCATCCATCCAGTTCTTTAGCCACTGAGTGGTCCATCTATCAAATTGATGCCTCTCCAATTTAGAGACAAGGATGTTGTGTGGGACAGTGTTGAATGCTTTGCACAAGTCCAGGTAGATGACATAAATTGCTCTACCCCTGTCCATCAGTTCCATAGCCCCATCATAGAAGGCCACCAAATTGGTCAGGCAGGATTTCCCCTTAGTGAAGCCATGCTGGCTGTCACCAACCACCTCCTTGTTTTTCATGTGCTTTAGCATGCCTTCCAGGAGAATCTGCTCCAATATTTTGCCAGGCACAGAGGTGAGACTGACTGGTCTGTAGTTCCCTGGGTCATCCATTTTCCCCTTCTTGAAAATGGAGGTTATATTTCCCTTTTTCCAGTCATCAGGAACTTCACCTGACTGCCATTTTTCAAATATGATGGCCAGTGGCATAGCAACTTCATTCGCCAGCTCCTCCAGGACCTGCAGACGGATTTCATTGGGTCCCATGGACTTGTGCACATTCAGGTTCTTAAGATGGTCTGGAACCTGATCCTCTCTTACAGTGGGCCCAAGGTCTTCATTCTCACAGTCCCTGCATCTGCCTTCAGAGACTTGGGTGGTGTGGTCGGTCATCTGCCAGTGAAGACTGAGGCAAAAATGTCATTAAGAACCTCAACCTTCTCCAAATCCATCGTAGCCAGTTCTCCTGATGGCTTCTGGAGAGGGCCTACATTGTCCCTAGTCTGTCTTTTATTTGCAATGTACCTGTAGAATCCCTTCCTGTTATCTTTCATATCCCTAGCCAAATTTAATTCTAACTGGGCCTTAGCTTTCCTAACCTGGTCCCTAGCTTCCTGGACAACATCCGTGTATTTTTCCCAGGCTGCCTGTCCTTGCTTCCACCTTCTATAAGCCTCTTTTTTCCTTCTAAGTTTCCTCAGCAGCTCCTTATCCATCCGAGGAGGTCTCCTGGCTCTCCCGCTGCACTTCCTTCTAGTCAGGACGCAATACTCTGTGCTTGTAGCAGGTGATCCTTGAATATCAACCAACAGTCTTTAGTCCCCTGGCCCTCTAGGGCTATATCCCATGGAACCTTACTAAGGAGGTTCCTGCAGAGGCCAAAGTCTGCTCTCTAGAAGTCCAGGGCAATGAGTTTGCTGCACTCTCTTCTCACTGTCCTGAGGATCTCAAACTTGGCCATCTCATGAACGCTGCAACCAAGGCTGCCCTGGAGCATCACATTTCCAAGCAACATCACATTTCCAACCATTCACATTTCACCCTATTGGTGAGCACAAGGTCAAGCATGGCACCTCTCCTTGTCAGCTCCTCTACTACTTGTAGGAGAAATTTGTCTTCCACACAGTCAAGGAACCTCCTGGATTGCTTGTGCTGGGCCGTACTGTCCCTCCAACTTAATATATGCATTATATCAGTTTATGTGCACACAATATCTAATATCTTTGAATCTCTATATATGTTTAAATGTGTGTGGATATATATACACATATATTTATTCAGATATATATGGAAGTCCCAACCATTGCTATGGCAGGACTTTCACATCTGTCTGAACTGTAGATTTTTCAAATTACTATGACAAGCAATGCTCTTATTGATTAAAAAATGCTTAATTCTATAAATCTGCTTCTGGTATCCCAATAATGTATGTTTTAGTAATTTTAGTACATTTAAAAATTTTGCCTTGGGTCTCTCTTTAAAATGGGGGTTTAATTCCAAGTAATTAACCTGAACAACATATAGTTGAATGAGCATATGTTATGAAATGATTGAATTAAATGAATGACAGAAAAGAGAAATCAAGGAAGTTACTATACAGCCAGTGCACAGCCACAGGCTCTGTGTTGTCAGTCAAAGTGATGTAATTTTATCCCTCACACACCATCCTCAATGTCAATGCTAATATTTCTAAATAAGTATCAATTATGACAACTCCATTAATTTCAGTAGGGCTCCAGTTGGGTGTAAGGCTACACACATGTCCAATTGCAAGTTGAAGGCAATGTTTGGAATAGATAAGTTGTCCTGTTGAAATTAATCTTTTTTTTCTACAGCAATATTAAAATTCTCATCCAAAAAAAAAAAAAAAAAAAAAAAAAAAATTACAACTGGAAACACAGTAGAGAAGGACGGTGGTAGTATAAATAATTCCAAAACTTTTATCTAGGGGTGAATGTTCTGGTTTTGACTGGGATAGAGTGGATTTTCCTCATAGTAGCTAGTACAGGGTTATATTTTGGATTTGCAATGAAAACAATGTTGTTAATACAGGGATGTTTTTGTAATTGCTGAGCCATGCTCACACAGAGTTGTGAGCAAAGGGGACAAAGAATGTGTGTTCAAGGGGAACAGGAAGTAACAATGTAGCAGTAAGTGGTAGCAGAGAAACATGTTTATATATCTAGTTAAAAATAGTTGCTTAAGCAAAGATGTGGACAGTAATATGATTGGCTGAAAGCGTTTGTGATCAGTAAGGTCATTGGCTGGAGAAGCACATGGTATGCATGTGGAGAAGGAACACTGTTTTGTGATGGAAAAGTACCGAAGGAGCTAATCGCTACTAATCACTAGGCAGAGTACTAAAAAAGCCTGTAAACTCGCTAAATAAACATCTTTAGTTGCACCACAACTGGAGTCTGTTCCTCATACGCCACACAGAGTCAAGACCTTTTCTGCTTCTGACACCACCCCACTAGTGAGCAGGCTGAAGATGCACAAGAAGCTGGGAGGGGACACAGCCAGGACAGCTGACCTCAACTGTCCAAAGAGATATTATATACTATATGGCGTCAAGCTCAGAATATAAAGCCGGGGGAAGAAGAAGGAAGAAAGGGACTTTTGGAGTGATGGCGTCTGTCTTCCCAAGTAACCTTTAAGTGTGATTGAGCCCTGCTTTTCTGGAGATGGCTGAACACCAGCCTGCAGATGGGAAGTCCTGAATGAATTCCTTGTTTTGCTTTGCTTACATGATTTACTTATTAAACTGTCGTTATCTCAACTCATGAGATTTCTCATAGAATCATAGAATGGTTAGGGTTGGAAAGTATATTAAGTTTCAACCTGCCTGCCAATGGCCTTATACTAGACTATGTCACCCAAGTCCTCCTCAGGGCTGCTCTGAATCACTTCTCTGCCAAACTTGTAGCTAGAATTGCCCCTACTTAGGTGCATGGTTTTGCACTTCACTTTGTTGAACTTCATGAGGTTGGCATTGTCTCACCTCTCAAGTGTGTCAAGGTCCCTCTGAACAGCATCCCTTACCTCCAGTGTATCAAGTGAACCACACTGCTTGGTGTCATTGGCAGACTTGCTAAAGGTGCACTCAATCCCACCGTCCGTGTCACCCACAAAGATGTTGAATAGGACCAGTCCCAACACCAGCCCCTGAGGGACACCACTTATTACTGGTCTCCAGCTGGACACTGAGCTGCTGACTGCAACTCTCTGTGTGCTTCCATCCAGTCAACACTTTATCCACTTCCTTATGAATGGTGGTCCATCTATCAGGTTTATGTCTCTCCAGTTTAGGATGTCGTGCAGGACAGTGTCAAAGGTTTTGCACAAGTCCAGGTAGATGACGTCAACTGCTTTGCCCTTATCCATCAGTTCTGTAACCTCATCATAAAAAGCCACCAAATTGGTCAGGCAGGATTTCCCCTTAGTGAAGCCATGCTGGCTGTCACCAAGCACCTCCTTGTTTTTCATGTGCCTTAACAAGCCTTCCAGGAGAATCTGCTCCAAGATTTTGCCAGGCACAGAGGTGAGACTGACTGGTCTGTCTGTAATTCCCCGGGTCATCCATTTTCCCCTTCTTGAAAATGGGGGTTATATTTTCCTTTTTCCAGTCATCAGGAACTTCACCTGACTGCCATGTTTTTTCAAATATGATGCACAGTGGCTTAAAAACTTCATTCACCAGCTCCCTCAGGACCTGATCCACTCCTACAGTGGACCTATGGTCTTCATTCTCCCAGTCTCTGCATCTGCCTTCCAAGACTTGAGCGGTGTGTCTAGAGCACATGCCAGTGAAGACTTAGGCAAGGAAGCCATTGAGAACATCAGCCTTTTCCAAAGCCAGGCTAGCCAGTTCTCCTGTTTCCTACGGAGAGGGCCCACATTACCCCTAGTCTATCTTTTATTGGTGACACACCTATAGAAGCCCTTCCTGTTGTTTTTGACATCCCTGGACAGACTCAGTTCTAACTGGGCTTTAGCTTTCCTGACCTGATCCTTAGCTTCTGGGACAGTGTCTCTGTATTTCTCCCAGGCCGCCTGTCCTTGCTTCCACCTTCTATAAGCTTCTTTTTTGCTTCTGCGTTTTCTTAGCAGTTTGTTATCCACCCAAGGAGGCATCCTGGCCTTCTTGCCCCATTTCCTTCTTGTTGAAATGCAACACTTTTCCAACTCTCTCTCCCATCCAACCAGGGGAGTGAGTGAGAGACTGAGTAGGGCTTAGTTGCCAGCTGGGGTTAAACCAGGACAATGAAATAACATAATGTGAGTAACAGTCGTTTTAGGAGTGAAAGCAAATTCCAGTTCTAAAGCATGACCAATAAAAAGATACCCACTGTTTCATTCATTATTTCATTGAACTCACCATAATTCTGTTTCACAATTTTGTGTTCCATATAATACAATTATACACACCTGAGACTTGACATTTGAGTTCCATAAGTATTTTTATATCTCCAGAGGAAAGTATTTTGTGAATTTACAAGCAATTCCTGCAGCAGTGGTCCTGATAAAGTACACCTAGTCATACAATAGGCAGAAAAAATTGTTTTCCTTAATAACAATGCCTCGTTATTCTATATTAAACACATCAGCACTTATGTTAAAAGGTTAAATGTGAAATGCACTCTGCTATTTCAGGGTGAGCTTTTTCTGTCTTTTTCTCCTTTTTTTTTATCCTCAGTACTCTAAGTCAAGCTGTGAGGAAAATCTCTTATGCCTGCTATGCAATTTTATCTTAATCCAGGGAAGTGGGAATCTAGCAAATGAATAATAATCCAATAGATAATGTGGAACAAAATAACTAGGCACAAAATCCTTAGTGCACAGAAGGTCTGAAGGAATATTCTGTCTCTCTTAGTTGACAAGTAAGTATGAAGATAATCAACGAAATTTTTTATTTCTTTATTATTAATATTGCTTTTTAATTTGACTGTGAAGCAATTTCTGTACATTTATGAAGAAAGTGCAAGTAAATTTTAGGGAGTTGCTTTTTCATATATGCTCTATTAAAATATTAAATCTTAATGCAAATGAAGATGATGGCCTCAGTTCTGCAATGTGGAATGCAATGGTAAATTCTCAGTGTCTTTGTAAAGCCCGGTAAGTCTGAAAATCATAGTTTATGGTTACTCACATATTGCTATAATCATGTTGTAAGCTGACGAAATGTTAGAACTCTTTTGTCCTATGTATATATAACCTTCCAAGCTCTCATTTTTATTTAGGTTCACTTACTTCAGATTTGAAGATGTCTCACTGCACCTCTTGGCAAGAAAGTTTTTGACAAAGGCTTATTCATAGTATTTTTTAATATTTTTATTTTCTTGGGGGGAAAAAGATGATAGTCTTTTTATTTTACTTTAACTAAAAGAAGAAAGATTAATTACAGAAAAGGGATAGATAGCTGTTATGGCAATTATTACCTTGACTTGGGAGGAGTCAACATAGAAGTCATGGAAATTACAGAAAACAAATCTGAATAAGATACACCAACATAACTATGCCAGTTATTTTTATTAAATCAGGCTGCTTATAGACCAGGTTTTGATTCATGGGTAGATGAGGACTGAGGTTCTTTTTTTACATGACATTTCCTGACACTGTCTCACCAAGATGGAATCTAAACGTCAGAAGTGAGCGTTCAACACAGATCTATAAGGAAGTGCTACTTGCAGGTTCTGATGGCAGCTGACAGACAGAACTTGGATTCTGTTTTCAGCAAACATTACATATTTACCATAATTTTCTGTAAATGGTGGAACAACACAAAGCAGATATACTGCAAAAGGGTAAAAGTTTTTAATGTTTTGTAAATCATTGGTATGAATTAGTCTTCTTTTTTTTTTTTTTTTTTTAACATGCAAGTCTAAATCAAAAACCCCAACCATGTTTTTTCTTTCATTAAATAAACATTTGTCAGTGGTTAAAGACAGTCTCAGAAGTAAACTGGAGCAATGCCAATAGGTTGAGTTTTCACTATTGATATCATCCTGCAGAAGGGAGACATTTAGATTATTAAATCCTGATGAATCCCAGTGGTGTTTATGAATTCAGTCATTTGAAAATCATTGGTTATGTAATCAAAGGACCTGGTCTCTAGTCCAATCTCCACCTCAAAGCAGGGTCAACACTATGTTGAAGCTATGCCACCTAGGACTTCGTCCAGTCAGGTCTTGCAGGTCTC
This sequence comes from Psittacula echo, assembly GCF_963264785.1. NCBI lineage: Eukaryota > Metazoa > Chordata > Aves > Psittaciformes > Psittacidae > Psittacula > Psittacula echo. Next base: position 100,562,121 of record NC_137738.1, read on the forward strand.
CAAGAGAATTTACAGATTCTTTATGCAAACTTTCCAGTACAAAATTATCTGCAGAGTGGAAATGTACGGAGTTGAATCCAAAAACAGCTGCTTGGACTGATACAAACCAAACTTTTGTTCAAAAAAGTACTTTTCACTTGACAGATGTTTCCTGAAATAAGCAGAGATCCACAAAATTTCCATGGATTGAAAATGTGATCCATGAAAAATTCTGATTCTGAAGTCTTGAGCAGGATCTTAGTTTTCTGGACTTCACAGTGCTGTGAAGTGTCAGCTCTGTCACGGCTTCAGGATTGCTTGGCGTGAAACTGCACATGACAAAAAGGTAAGTGGTAGTAACTCGTAGTTAGGACTGTGGGTTGGAATTGGGAAGATGAGATAGCTCAGATCTGTTCCTGGACAGGACAGATCATTTTGATGAAATCTTTGTGGTCTTCTACAGTGGTTCAGTTTCTGCTACTGACTTTCACTTTCAAAAACCGTTAGCACTCTGTGTCTCATTGGTAATCTAATAGTTGTGATCTTCTCCCAAAGCAAAATCATAAAAGGTCATTTAAAATTAAATAAATCATATCAAAAGAGAACAGTTTCAGATGGTGAATAAACTACTCCTACTAAAAATGAGCAAATTATGCAGTCATGCCTGGCTTATTTTTGAAAGGCTTGTGCCTGCCTCTCTCAATGACTGTAAGGTAGAATGGTGAAGCATTGATGCTTACAAACCAGTTCCTGTGCTTTTATTTCATTGCTAAAGAATCAATTTTTCTCAGGGTGTGTTGAGATAAGAAGTAATGAAAGTAGTAGTAATTTAGTACTTATTTCAATAAACTCTTCCTTCACACTCATTCAGACCTCACTGCTAAGATATGACATTGGAAGACTGCAGTTATTGAGGAGATTTACTTAGACTGTCTAAATTATACAAAGACTCAGCTCTGGCAAAGAACAGATTGTACTTCTAACTATATAAGTATTTCATTCATTAAAAACCAAACCAAAACAAAACCCAAACAACCAACCAAACAAAAACACACCAAAAAAACCCACCCAACAAAAACTTCCTTTTCAGTGTATTTGAATAGATAGCAACATTCTTCCTGATAGTATCCCTCAAAATCCCTTAGACTATAACTAACAAGAGGCACCCTGCAAACCCTGTGCTTCTGGAACTGCAATCTTTTCTGGAAATCAAGTAATTTTCCCCTGAAATCCCTCTGCCTTGCAGCTAACATTGTATGGTTGCCTTGCTCTTCCAGAATAGCAGATGGAAGGAAGACAGCTTGTTAAAAACCCTACCTAGGGAAATCATATGTGCAAAAAAATGTTTGTCACAAAGGTGTTAACAAGGGATGACTTATTTATCAAGAGCACTTGAACTTCATTAGGAAGGTCAAACAGACTCCGGAGTGCTTTTCCATGGAGAGATGTATGAGTTTGGTATGCAGCAGCAGTTGATGATGATTGGTTTCATTTCACCACATAGAATGGTTAAACACCAGAATTTAATGCATGCACATTGATTAAGTTCATTTTGATTCATTGAGTACTTTTTTGTAGTAGTGCTGGCAGTTATTGTGTTACCAGTGCTCCCGAATTATCAATGATCTCAAAGAGTAGTGCATTGGATGACACTTCTGTATTTCTCTGATAAGACTGGCAGTCTTTCTGAACATGGCAGTAGCTGTATCTGTACAGTCTTCTGCACTTGAGGTAATCCACTATTCCACTACTCAAACTCCTAAAAAATAATACAGATTTCTCCACTAGTCATTCAACTGCTTCCTTTAAAAATGCCATGTTATTTTTTCCTTCACTTATTTATCCCTTATTCTACTATAAATCTTGGTAGGTAAATTAAACCAAGTTTGAAATTCTTACTGATTCATTCATGGACAGTATAGACCGAAATTTTTCTTTTTGCATAGTCTACTTTCTTGTCTTCTCTAAGTTCAGTCTTCTATTCAATTCTCCCTTTCTGGACTCCCTGCAGAATTCCAAGTCTTTGTTGTACTTAGGAGACCAAAACTGGGTGCAATACTCCAGATACTACACAGGTACCAAAGTGAGGGGAAAAAAAAACTCCCCTCGAGCTGCTAGCTACACTAGTGCTATTATAGCCCCATACACAATTGGTTTTCACTGCTGCAAGGCCACACTTCTGACTCATGTTCAGTTTGTTGTTCATCAAGCTCCCACATATTTTACTGCAAAATCCCTGTACTTCTGTGTGTATATAATGGCATCAAAGATGTCTTTGAGAAGATTTTTTAGCTCAGTAGACTTCTATCAATACAGATTTCAAGGTTTGGTGGAAGCATTGCCTGTGCAGTCATTTGCTTCACTTCCAGATACTTTTACAGTTCATAGATTCTCACAGTATCATTAGCTAAAAAATGAAACCAGAACACATTGAATCTGAAATTTGTCAGAAATTTTGACAAGGCTCGTGAATGCAGTCTTGTTGCACCTTTAACTCTACTGTCTGTTTAGCAATTGTACTTTATTCTGAAACTCTGTTTTTTAAATATGGAGTTACAATTCTACTACTTCCTTCTATCACAAAATAAAATCCACTAGATTCACAATAATAGCATGATGTTTAAATAAAAACCACAAGAACCATGTTAAACACCAATGAACAACATTATTCCAAAAGAAGCAGTGTTTATCAGGAAATTCAGAGATACTAACTTACACACAGCTAGAACCATTCTTAACTAGCCTATCATTGCTTTTGTCTGTCGTGGTTTAAGCCCCGGCTGTAAATCAGAACCACGAAGTCCACTCCCCCCCCACACACACCTTTCTTCCCTCCGCTCCTGGAGGGACGGGGAGGAGAATCAAAAGAATGCAACTCCCACAGGTTGAGATAAGAACAGTTTAATAACTAAGGTATAACACAAATCATTACTGCTACCATCAATAGTAATAATGATAAAGGAAATAACAAGGAAGAGAATACAACTGCTCACCAACCGGTACCTCACCCCCACCCTGCCATGATCCAGCCCTTCCGGGAACTCCCAATTCTACCTCCTGGGCATGATGTGCTGTGGTATGGAATACCTCTTTGGCTAGTTTGGGTCAGGTGTCCTGTCCCTGCTTCCTCCTGGCTTCTTCTCCTCCCTGGCAGAGCATGAGACTCACAAAGTCCTTGGTCAGGATAAACATTCCGACCAGTAACTGAAAACATCGCTGTTATCAATATTTTTCCCAGGCCGAAAGTCAAAACCACAGTGCTGCAACAGCTACTAAGAAGAAGAAAAACTGACTGCTGCTGCTGAACCCAGGACAGTATCCACCCCTTATTCCATACCATTCACGTCATGCTCAGATCCCACATTTTCAATATACCCTCACTCTCATCTCAGTGCACTCTTATCTTAGTGCACAGACCAATCCCTATAAAGCTGCTGAGTCCATTCGGTCCATGATAGTGGGCTCCATCTCTTGTAACAGTCTTTCAGAGCAGGAGAGGCCCATTGCAAAGTCCACCCCTCGATCATGAGTCCATCTCTATGTTGCATCTCCGCCCTGATGGCCTGAAGTGTCATGGGCCCATCAGGCTCAAAATAATTCACCCGCCCCTGCAGCAGTCTCTGCAACTTGTCGGGAACTCCACACAGCTGCCTTCCATCTCCGACGCTTCCAAAGCACTGGAGGGGCCCAGTGGATTAGATACTCGCCCATACTGTCCCCCACACCGTGACACTCATGACTGTCCAGCCTTGGGGAAAACCTCTCGGTCCCCCTGTATTGTCTAACCCCAGACAAGACCCAAACCTGACTCTGCTTAACTCTCGGGATCAGACAAAATGGTCGTGGGTAGAACACACTCTGTGTGTGTGCCAACATGGTGATCCCCATCACAATCAGCAGGCAGGTCCCAAGGGTACCCAAAGGCCATTCAAAACCTTCAGAACTCTCAAATGATGCTGCTGTACTTGTCACTGGGGCTGTAGCTCCTGTGCTTGAAGGCTCTCTCACCACCAGCTCTACTTTTTCCGAGTCCAGATCTTCCTCCTCTGCCTTGCTGGGAAATGCTGCGTGGTCTCCTGCATCCTCCTGCGGCTCGGGCTCACGAAGCTCGGCGGGCTGCTGCTGAGGAATGCTCTCTGCCGCCGCGGGGCTGGGCTCGGCTGTGGGGCTCGGCTCCTCCGCCGCCTCCTCCCGCTGCTCGGCAGCCGCCTCCTTCCCCTCCTCGGCAGCCGCCTCCTTCCCGGCCTCCGGCCCCGCTCCCGCCGCCGCTTGGTCCCCGGGGCCGCTCTCCCGGGCCGCTTCGGACGCCGCCGGCTCCCGGGGCCGCTCCCCCTCGGCTCCCCGCAGCCTCACAAAGACGGAGGCGAGGACGAGGGCCAGGACAGTGAAGAGCAGCGGGACGGCCAGGTACAAGTCCATGGCCACATCCATCCCGCCCTGTTGCCAGAGCCCCCCCGTATCGCAAGCCATTACCATAAAGTACAATGAAACAAGAACCTTAGCCCAAGGCCCACACTTGATAAACACTAACACAGCAAATACCGGCTCCAAGCAATCTACGACATACAGAAACTGTGGTATCAAAAAGAACAACTTTGAGAGCCCATAAATCAGCATTGTGCCTAAGTCAGATCTGTCGTTATCTCAACCCTTCAAGCCCCACGTTGGGCGCCAAAAAGAACTGTCATGGTTTAAGCCCCGGCTGTAAATCAGAACCACGAAGTCCACTCCCCCCCCCCCCACACCTTTCTTCCCTCCGCTCCTGGAGGGACGGGGAGGAGAATCAAAAGAATGCAACTCCCACAGGTTGAGATAAGAACAGTTTAATAACTAAGGTATAACACAAATCATTACTGCTACCATCAATAGTAATAATGATAAAGGAAATAACAAGGAAGAGAATACAACTGCTCACCAACCGGTACCTCACCCCCACCCTGCCATGATCCAGCCCTTCCGGGAACTCCCAATTCTACCTCCTGGGCATGATGTGCTGTGGTATGGAATACCTCTTTGGCTAGTTTGGGTCAGGTGTCCTGTCCCTGCTTCCTCCTGGCTTCTTCTCCTCCCTGGCAGAGCATGAGACTCACAAAGTCCTTGGTCAGGATAAACATTCCGACCAGTAACTGAAAACATCGCTGTTATCAATATTTTTCCCAGGCCGAAAGTCAAAACCACAGTGCTGCAACAGCTACTAAGAAGAAGAAAAACTGACTGCTGCTGCTGAACCCAGGACATTGTCTCAAAGTGAAAACTGACCTCTATTCATTGCATTCTCCCCCACTTAACCATCTTCTCTCATTTGAGGAAGAGGTTGCTTCTCAGTCAAGAAAGCGTAAGTTATTCCAATGGAATACAAATCTCTGTGGTGGAAGAGAATAGGAACTGATAAACACTTTCTTTTGTGACTAGAGGGATACTGTACACTTTCTTTACTAAAAGGGTGAAGAGATGTGTATGGACACAATTATAGTAGCTTCCCCAGACCTTCATTTCACAAGGCAAATACTTCAGGAGAAAATATATTATTAATGATACTCCCTTCTCAGATGCCACTAATTCAAACCAACAACCCATCTGCTAGATATCTGTCCACAACATGAGTGTGTGTCCTTACATGGGGCAAAGTAGGAAACACCTTCTCATTCTCTATATACTTCAACACCATACTTTTGCTGTGACATGTGGATGGGGCAACTGGGAAGAAGGCAACAGATCATATCTAAACTGGCACAACATTTCACCTCTCATCTGAGAAGTGGCCAGCTGAAGGTGTCATGTTCATTAGATAGGATTCTCAATGTACAAGCAGAACAGCTTGATTTAAGTCTGTTGGCTCATGGCTTCAAAACACAAATGAGTTACTTCTGGGTAACATGCTACTACATAAAATCATAGAATTATAGAATCATAGTTAGGGTTGGAAAGGACCTTAAGATCATCTAGTTCCAACCCCCCTGCCATGGGCAGGGACACCCCACACTAAACCATGTCACCCAAGGCTCTGTCCAACCTGGCCTTGAACACCGCCAAGGATGGAGCATTCACAACCTCCCTGGGCAACCCATTCCAGTGCCTCACCACACTCTCAGTAAAGAATTTCTTCCTTATATCCAATCTAAACTTCCCCTGTTTAAGCTTGAACCGGTTACCCCTTGTCCTGTCACTACAGTCCCTAATGAAGAGTCCCTCCCCAGCATCCTTATAGGCCCCCTTCAGATACTGGAAGACTGCTATGAGGTCTCCACTCAGCCTTCTCTTTTCCAGGCTGAACACCCCCAACTTTCTCAGCCTGTCTTCATACAGGAGGTGCTCCAATCCCCTGATCATCCTCGTGGCCCTCCTCTGGATTTGTTCCAACAGCTCCATGTCCTTTTTATGTTGAGGACACCAGAACTGCACACAATACTCCAAGTGAGGTCTCACAAGAGCAGAGTAGAGGGGCAGGATCGCCTCCTTCAACTTGCTGGTCACGCTCCTTTTGATGCAGCCCAGGGTATGGTTGGCTTTCTGGGCTGCGAGTGCACACTGCTGGCTCATGTTCATTTTCTCATCGACCAACACCCCCAAGTCCTTCTCTGCAGGGCTGCTCTGAATCTCTTCTCTGCCCAAACTGTAGCTGTCCTGGGATTGCCCTGACCCAGGTGGAGGACCTTGCACTTGGCAGGGTTAAACCTCATAAGGTTGGCATCAGCCCACCAACTTCGCAGCAGCTGTCTGAAGCTGTGTATATATAGCAAATGTGAGATCATTTAAGATTTATCAGATATTTTTCATGGTTCAGAACAATACAGGGAGATGCTGTTTCTGACTCTGTGGTTAGTACATTTACTAATAAAGCACAGATGTGGTTGCTAATTCTTCCTCCTACCTACTTTTGAGAATGCCCAGGTATATTCCTATATCTGAAAAATCAACTCATCTCCAAAAATAAAGTTTGCTTAATATTGGAAGAAGAGATATACTCATAGGATGCATCAATCAAGAAGTCTCAGAGAAATGCACATATGTGCATTTACCCCAGATTTTAGAGTTCTCATGTCACTGATAGAGAAGCATTAAGTCAGAAAAACTGAAAGTGGATTTCATCATAATTTTCTTTTATCAGCAGAGTAGTCAATTTTGTATCAATGCTGTGATAGTAGTTCAGCTCAAGCTTTTAATTGGCTACATTTGCTTTCTTTTCTTTTTCGTTTGCTTGCTGTTCAGGAGCATTAACACCAGGAGAAATACAGCACTCAGGTCTATAAACAGAGCTAAGAGAAAAAAAAAAAGAGCTAGCATTGGCTTGTTGAGTATTCTTAAAGGATTAGTATTGTGTGAACAATTAATGGGTTCACTACAGAACAGAAGTGATCCAGGGTTACATTCTGACACTATTGTTATTGGTTCTAGCAAATTATTGGACACATAGGAAAGAATAGTAATTTGCAACAATTTACTTCTTATTGATGTTTTAAATTGTGTGTAACTCCTGCATAGTGAGAGCAATACACAAGGTAAGGAGGCACTAATTATTCCATTGCAGTCTCTTTAACAAAAATACCCTTTCTCATTGTATGAGAAAGGACAAAAAAAAAAAAAAAAAAAAAAAAAAAAAAAGTGGTTTCTTTTTGGTAGAAACTTTATAGCACTAATACAACCATGTACATGGAAGAATTAAAAGGATCGCATAAAGATGCTGATTCTTGCTCATCTGAGTATAAAGACATACTAGTACCAATCTGTACTGACTTCATGTGCTTTATTTTTTGATATATACAAGCTGAGGAGTAGGCGTGAGATAAAAGTTCATATTTTAGAAAGGGCAGGTCAATACAAATTATCCTAGTGTCTGCTACAAATGAATGAAGAAGTGTACAGAAACTTCTTTAGACAAATGGAAATAGCCTCATGGTTGCAGGCTCTGGTATTCATGGGGAACCTTAAACACCCCGCTGTCTTCTGGAAAGGCAACATGGATGGAAGCATTCCTGGTGTGTGTCAAAGACTCTTTCTTGCTGCAGGTGATAGATGTGCTAATGCTCATCAGATAATCTGCTGGATCTGTTACTCACTAACAAGGAAGACATGAAGATTGAAGGTGACTTTGTCAGCAGTGATGGTGCCATTTTAGATTTTAACATCTCAAGAGAAACTGCAGGTCAAATAATTGAAATATATGGACTCCAAGATCCAGTCTCAGTTTGCTGAGGGATCTGCTTCACAGCATTCCATGAAATCTGCTCTGGAGGACAAAGGGGCCAGAATAGCCAGCTGATCATCAAGGACAGTTTCCTCTGAGCACATAAATGGTCCATCCTGATGTGCAGGAAGTTACAGGGAGTGCAGCAGAAGGTTTTACAGATAAACGGGAATTTGATCTTGAATTAAAAAAAAAAAAAAAAAAAAAAAAAAAGGTAGGGGTGGATGGGATTCAGACAGAAGGTGAAAATAAAAGAAGGGTGCCCAGAACTACAGAGACATTACTCAAGCATGCAGAGATGGAGATAGAAAAGTTAAAGCTCATCTGGAAATCAACCTTGCAAGGGATTTCAGAAGAAGAGCTTCTATAATCATATCGCCAGTAAAATAAAACTAAGGAGAGTGTGAGCCCAGTGGTCCTCACTGCTCAGTGTATCAGGGAATCCACTGAGTGGAAAAGGCCATAGACAAAGTTAAGGTACTGAAAGTGGTTTTTGCTTCAGTTATTACTGGTGTGTGTATATATATATATATATATATATATATATATATATTATCTGTCTTCCGGTCTTCCAGGTCTATAATGCCCAGACAGAAATACAAGCATATACAGTATATAACTTTTGTACAGTGAGGCAAATCCCTTCAAGAAATGCAAAACCAACTGGGCATGAACAAGCCAGCTGGGGAGTTTACACACAATGTGTCAAATACTGTACGATCGACCAGATTTACAGGATGGCTGCAAAGGAAGTGTATCGCCACAGACCTGATAATCTCAGGCTTCAGAGAAACAGTTGTTGCATATGCCCATGCAAAATGAATTTATTCAGCTTACCAGAAATCTTAAATAAACTTTGACAAAGTTACCTTACAATCTTTCAGTAGAAGCGTAGGATTAATTTGCCCAAACACAGACATCTAATACAATTTGAGATACCCTAAGATACCCTAATGTTTGAACTGTCTACACTGGGTTGATAGTAGTAGTAGATAAACCTATGTCCTTCTGAAGGTCAAATGGAGTATTAAATTACACTAGATATGATTTAAGAAGTTTATGTAAATGAATCCATCCCTTTCATACTTAGCTTTCAAGCCAAAAGACACAGGTTCACTTCTGCCGTAGAAAGAATATTACAAAACTATCCTTCTGTGGTTTCCTTAAACTGTAATTGAAGATACACATTAGGAACATTACTGCCACTAAGTACTACTAAGATAAAAAATAAAAAAGGCTTAGGAAAAAACTTTAGCCCTAAGAGTTTTTTTCAACAAGTCAAACAGCTGCCAATTTTGAAAGAACCTTTCAATATGCATTTTTGCTATCCATCTCTTCAAGAATAGGTATTTTTTTTAGGAATACTATCCACCTTATCTGCTTTCCAAGTCCAACAGTAATCCACCTGAAAATGTGGATGTTACACCTTTGAGGTCTTATGTGACTAGTTCCAAGTTGTAACATACTTACATTGTGCCTTTGAAACCACACTGAACTACACATGAAAAGCTAGGCTCCACATGAGACAAATGCTCCCGTGCTATGTTCGAGAATAAGATATCTGTGGAGGAATTACAGGTGCTTTTTGATGCTGAATTTTTAAGCTCTTGTTTCCAGGGCTTTAAAAAATGTGTTTCAGAACCTGGATGTGAGATATCCTTTGAAATCCAGGAAGGATCTTGTTACCTTCTAGGCTTAATTTAAGAACCTGGGGACATCATTAAGGCAAAATGTTTTCTTCTTCATCTGTGCACCAGTTTTCAGTAATTTCATCAAAAGCAGCTGCCACTTTTTATAAGCAGTTATTTCCCAAGCCCGCAAAATATTTCTGATCTTTGGCCCCTTCTTTAAGGCGACTCAGTATCTACCAATCTATCTTTCCACTCCTTTCTGAAAGCTTACTTGTTTTCTGGTATCAAAGATTTGGTGGTAATGAAACTCCGTAAAATCAGATCATGCCAGTTCAGGATGTCTTGTCTTTTATGAGAGCAACCAGTGAAAGAATGTTTCTGCTTCCAGCTACATCAGAAATAAACCCAAGTCCATTTGGAAACAGCTGATGTTAAAACCTGTCTTATGCCTCAAACTTTCCATGCTCAAAGGGTTAGTGGTACCAAAAGCTGTAGATAACTGCTGGAGATCTTGCTTTCAACAGGGAAAATAGTAAACAAAAGGCTACTTTGTTCTTTGCATCCTACTGCCACAGAGGTTTACTGTCACCCAGGTTCAGAATTACAGGTCTTCTTTTACTTGTAGCATCTTCAACTTTCTTATCTAACATAATGTTGTCCAAATGAGGCTTGTCTTATCCTGCACCCCTGTGATGGATACTCACACTGTTGCCAGAATATCGTTAACTTGTTCAGATACAGTTTATCTAGATAACATACACAACTTGACATTGCTCTCAGAGGACTTAAAAGTATTTTGCAAGCTAGTGAGAATGTCAAAGAAAACAAAACAGAAACCACAGTGGAGATGGTTACAGTATAAAACATGTTTTAAAGCAGGCTATTTTTTAAACCTGGATGAGAGAAACCTACTGGGAAGTACATAAGTGAATATACAGGAACATCTATGTAAGCTTGCTTTCCCTTGTCATACATGGAAAGCATATATTGTTGTGTTTGCTTAGTAAAGTCATAATTATTTACTTATGTGAGAGGAGGAAACATTTTTAATGTCTAAAAGAACCACAAACAGATTCCTAATGGTAAAAAATGCACACTTGTCTTTTACTCCTCCCTACTTCTACACATCTAGAAAGAACAAATGAGTTATGAAACTCACAGCAATATTTGATATGCAAAATCCTTCTTAGACTTGATTTACAAAAGTCCATGATTGTACATTCAGAAATATTCCTTTAATAGTTCCAACTAACACCTTACGAGGAATACTTTTAAATAAAACTAAAAATTGTTATATTAGCAAAGTTTAGGCTGGAAGGTTTCTTTTCAGATGGACTGTAGGAGTTAGTTGATTGGCATTTGAAAATCATCCACAAGGTCTCCTGTGAGAATGCCATTGTTATAGCCAAATAATGGAAAATATGTCAACACAAACACATGCAAAGGTACAGACAAGGGTATCTAAACATGTTCATAATAGTAAGCACATACTTAAACACTTCTGTAAAATATGACAAAATTTTTTGCATGTTTTGCTCACTGGCAGGATTGTAAGTTTTAGAAAATTTTGTAGTATCTGAGGAATTCCTGCAAAAAAATAGAACTCATGTAAGTAACACCTAACTCAGGGTGACTGGCTGGTGAGTAGCAAATTACACAGGAACTGTAAACAGTGCAAAGTAACTCTGGAATCTTTATATTTCTTTTAACTCTGGAACTTTTATATTGCTTATTGAAAATTAAAAAAAAAAGAAAAAAACAAACCAAAAACAAATCACAAAACAAAACCCAGTGCCACAAAACAGTTATACCAGTAGAACATAAGTTTAGTGAAATCTGTCTCAGACAAAAGGATCAGTCACTAAGAAAATATAAGACATGATACAAAAAAAGCACATGGTTACTGCAGAAGGATGAGAGAATTACTTAAAAAAAAAAGGGGGGGAGGGGGGAAGAAAACCCAAATCCTAAGCTCATCATCCTTTCTATAACATAATCATTAGGGGAAGAAATACTGTTAGAAGTATTATTGGTGAGCATTACTGCAAAAGTGTTGCTGCAACATTATTTATATAAGATGACAGGTAAAACCACAAAATATTAAGCAAAAATAATTGTAAATCTGCAAATTTGGTACAGTAGTGATGGGATTTGGAAGCTATGTTTTTTACTGTGATTTAAGGGGTCTGTGCTTCTCAAGACCCAGTCCTCCTCAGAAAAAAAAAGTACAGACAATGCCAACAGTACCAACACCTATAGGGTTGTAAAGTACATCAACACTTCACATTTCACCAAGACGGAGACATACAAGGCAGCTTGGACATGGGAAGAACTTTCCTTGAGGTAGTAACAATTTTTATTTTTGTTCTGACTGAACTGGAACTGCTTTTCAGTTCATTAGACTAAAATATCCTGTGCTGAGCACTGTAATTCCATGGCAAAAACTCTTTCAGCTTAAACCACAGCAGTCTTTCAGATCAATCTGCCATACTCTGAACACCCTGTTTGGCTCCCCTGTATAGCTTTTCTGAATTTTTATTTCTTTCATGCCATTCTGCCCTTCACATTCAAGACAAGGAGTGCCAGAGCTTGCTACAAAAAACACACACTAGCACACAACCCTGAGCATCTGCAGCACAATTGCTGATAATGCTTTTTACCAGACGGAATAATCTGAAACTTTAAAAAAAGGATTTTAATGTATGATATTCCTATTATATAGTTAGAATATCAAGATACTCCCAGAAGTCACTATGAAAAATAAAAAGAGAAGGGCTCAATATCAACAAATTCCTGAAGGAATATGGTACTCTTTATTTAGCAAATAGCACAAGTTATTTCAGCCTTTGACAGATTTAACTTGTGTGACCAGCATTTTCACATGGCAGATGCTAAAATCTGCAATTTTCATATTGGCAGACCTACAGTTCTTCTGCAGCAGTCTGCTCATCTTGTATGTTTTCTGCCCAAGTACATATATGGTTACATTTTTTTATGAGCCCCTACAAGCTTTGTAGCTACTGTCTAGACGTATCAGGCTTGCCAGTTTTTTTGCTTAATTCTCTAGTGAGGTGTGATCTAGTTGTCTGGCTTTTGTTTAAACTTCCTCAAGATTTATTCAGACCAAATCTTTTGTGTGAATTACCTGAAGAAGTTAGATAAGCAAGATGTATCTTTTTCGTTGGTGCAAGGAAGTTTGAAAGTATATTCCTGACATAAAGCATTATACATTGGTTAACAATATAAGAATTAGAAAAGTCATTAATATAGTTAACAATCCTTAATTACATAATGGAATACCTGTTAAACGATTCTTTAAGTGTCTCAGCATTTCCATGCATTATTGATAGCCAATTAGGTACAGACGAAAGAGCTGGGAGAACTATTTGCAGCAAACAATTTATTTGATAAATTTAGCCTCCCTTTCTGTTTTTGAATTACCTGTAAGCAGGATTTGATTTTTATAAATGCCATTGCTACTCCCAGTAAATCTTTTAAGCAGTGGTCTTCCAGCCTATGTTCTGATTGAAAATTATTTTACTTATTATTGCTTTCGAGGTATAAGTTATTCTTATTTCTCCAAAAAAATATTTACCTCTTCAGCCTGGTATCATATTCTGTTCCTTCACTAGATGAATATTAAACTTGACTCTTCCTGATCCCACTTCCTTCTTCAAGACTGGACTTACTCAGTCTGGGCCAGCCATAGAGCTCAGCCTTACACTGGATTTATCCTCCAGGTTTCTTCATCCAAAACAGCACAAAAATCAGAGGTATTACCATCCTATGAAATAGATAGAACACAGTTGTCCAACAGCTGGAATCCAAACAATAAAAGTCATGCCTTTCCATCATTTGAATTTAATCAGAATCTATACATTTTACCATTTAGTTTTGTATTGCCTGCCATGTGCTCCTCCATTAATTTTTAATTGCTTGGTTTACTTCTACAATAAATACAGACATCTTTCAATGATTTACAGCATCATGCATCCAGTTCTGTAAAAATTATTTGTTTGGAGATATTAATCTCATTGCATGCCAAATATGGCACGCAGACTTACATCAGTCGTTTGAGGGACGACAAGTCTTGTCCATTAGTCTAAAAAGTGGTTGCTAAATTTATACAACTTGTACAACTACAAAAACTCGAGCCAATATTTTGGCTCTAAACAATCTTATCTCAGTAGAGACAAGATTGGTTTAACCAACAGGTATTTATCAGTTCAGCTTCAGTTAATGGAATTAGGCCCAACAGTCGCTTTTCAGTGGGACAGAATAAATTTTCTTTTAAGCATAGCCGGATCTGCTAGACTGGGACATGGCATGTCATCCCTTGACATGGCATCCCTTCCTTTTCTGGCAGATGTGGCTGCTATTCCTCCCAGCTCCCACGCAGAGTGGCAAAGCATGTACTCCCAGTAGGCACATATACATACTGAAGACACAGACAATTAGGTTTCGTACATCTTCAAGCATAAAGACTCCACAACATCTCTGAGAAACCTGTTCCATTGTTTGATCATGTGCACTGTAAAAAAAAAAAAAAAAAAAAAATCTTATGTTTAAACAAAGATTCTGTATTTAATTTTGTGCCCATTGCCTCTTCATTTTTATTTAGGCACCACTGGTTCCATTGCCTTTACTCCCCTCATCAAGTATTTGCACACATTGATAAGATCCCCTGCAGACCTCTCTGTTTCAGGCTTATACCCCCTGTCATGTCGGATTCCCTTAATCATTCCCATGCTCCTGCTCTGGACTCACTCCAGTATGTCCATCTCTCTCTTGTACTAGGGAGCCCAGAAATGGACACAGAATTAAATGCTGTCTCACCAGTGCTGAGTAGAGAAGAAGAATCACATCCTTTGACCTGCTGGTGATATTTCTCCTGATGCAAACTTAGTTGTTAGCCTTCTTTGCCACACAAGCACAGTGCTGGATCACAGTCAACTTGTTCCCAGGACCCCATGGTATTTTCTGCAAAGCCACATTCCAGGTTGTCATTTCCAGTCTTTCCTGGTATATGAGATTATTCATCCACAAATGCAGGACTTGACATTTCCCCTTTATCAAACTCCACAAAATTCCTGTCAGCAGTAAGAGATAATATTCTAAAAGCATAAGCAGGAATTCAACCAGCATCCTTCAGTAACAGCTACATTCAAAATCCATCCTCTCAGCCTGAAATAAGCTGCAATTTACCTGAAGGTCTGATCATTCACATTATCTGGGTGGTGTCAACATTTGCATAAGCTGGTTGTGCTGGAAAGGCTTTTATGCAGTCTCGGTGTTGTGTCCTTGTGGGGTCCACACATTCCAGTAACTTTAGAGAAATTAACACTGGTATCTTTAAAAAAGGCTCTATCTACGGCCATTTTCTGTAAAGCTAATTTTAGGACTAAAGTATAGCTCATTCTTAATTCTGGTAGATAAAAATGTCTGATTTACAGAGAAAAAATGAAAACAAATGAACCTTAAAAGAAAATCCCAACATATTTTCACTTTTGTTGTCAAGTTACCTCTCAGACAGAGGGGGATGACCCGAGACAGCCCCTGCCCTGTAGCTGTCACGCAGAGGTAGGGGACCAAAAAGACGATGAGGGCTGGAAGCAAGTTCCAGTTCGGAACCGTGGGCAACCTTCCTCCCTTCCTGCCCTGCTTCCCCAGGTGCCCCTCCGTAATAGGTTTGAGGCCCTGGATCTTGATGGAGAGGTAAGTGAGGATGTGGTGCAAGGCCAGACTACAAGGTCACATAGGAAAAGGCGGTCGACTTCGCACCTCAAGACTGCCTCTGACAAGAAAGAAAGAAAGGTCATTGTTGTAGGCGATTCCCTTCTGAGAGGAACAGAGGGCCCGATATGCAGAGTTGACCCTCATCATAGGGAAGTGTGTAGTCTGCCTGGAGCCCGGATCAGGGATATCACCAAGGCGCTCCCCAGCCTGGTGAACCCGACAGACTACTACCCACTGCTGGTCTTCCAGACAGGTGGGGGGGAAGCTGTTTCCCGCAGTCTGAGGGGGATGAAGAAAGACTACAGGGCCTTGGGACGGATGGTGAAAGAGTCTGGGGCTCAAGTGATCTTCTCCTCGCTTCTTCCATCTTCCGGTGATGATGTGGGACTGAATGGGAAAATTCAGTCCGTAAACGATTGGCTTAGAGACTGGTGCTGCAGGCAGGGCTTTGGGTTCTTTGATAACAGCTGGTTTTATAAGGCTCCAGTCTGGATGATGGCACGTGGGAAAGGTTTATCTCACAGAGGCAAAAGGATGCTGGGGCATGAATTAACAGGGCTCATTTGGAGAGCTTTAAACTAGTTTCGAAGGGGGATGGGGTTGTAGCTGGGCTTGCCCCAGTGGGGCAGCACTCTAGAATCGATGAAGACTGGGAGGCCTCCTATAATCCTAGGGTGAAATCGGTGAGCTCAGCTCCCTCCTTGAAATGCCTGTACATCAATGCACGCAGCATGGGAAATAAGCAGGAGGAGTTGGAGACCTGTGTTAAGTCAGGAGATTATGATCTGCTGGCAATTACAGAGACGTGGTGGGACAGCTCGCATGACTGGAATATAGTCATGGAGGGCTATGTCCTTTTCAGGAAAGACAGGCCAGCCAGGCGGGGTGGTGGGGTTGCTCTTTATGTGCGAGAGCAGCTGCAATGTACTGAGTTCTGTCCAGGGACAGGGGACGAGCGAGTTGAGAGTCTGTGGGTGAGAATTAAGGGGCAGGATGGCAGGGGCGATACTGTTGTGGGTGTCTGTTACAGGCTACCAGATCAGGGTGAGGAAGTTGACGAGGCCTTCTACAAGCAGCTGAGAGCGGCCTCACAGTCACAGGCTGTGGTTGTTGTGGGGGATTTTAACTTCCCTGATGTTTGCTGGAAGGACTACTCAGCAACCCAGCCACAGTCCAGGAGGTTTCTCCAGTGCATGAATGATAACTTCCTCATGCAAATGGTGGATGAGCCAACCAGGAGAGGAGCGCTGCTGGATCTCATCCTCACTAACAAGGAGGGTCTGGTTGAAGCAGTAAAGGTTGAGGGCTGCCTTGGTTGCAGCGACCACGAGATGGTGGAATTCAGGATCTTGTGTGGTAGGGCCAGTGGAATAGCAAGTAGAATTGCAACCCTGGACTTTAGCAGGGCAAACTTTGGCCTTTTCAAGCAATTGCTAGGGGAAATCCCATGGGCAAGGCTGCTTGAAGGTAAAGGGGCCCAAGATAGTTGGTTGACATTCAAGAATTGCTTATTCCAAGCTCAAGAGCAGAGCATCCCGACACGTAGGAAGTCAAGGAAGAGGGCCAAGAGACCTGTGTGGCTAAATAAGGAACTGCTGGGTATGCTCGAGTGGAAGAGGAGAGTTTACAGGTCATGGAAGGAGGGGCTGGCCACTCGGGAGGAATATAAGGCTGCTGCTAGAGGATGTAGGAAGGCAGCTAGGATGGCTAAGGCCTCCTTAGAATTAAATCTGGCCAGAGGGGTCAAGGACAACAGAAAGAGCTTTTTCAAATACATAGCTGATAAAACTAACACCAGAGGCAAGGTTGGCCCACTAGTGAACGGGATGGGTGCCCTGGTGACAGAAGATACAGAGATGGCAGAGTTATTGAATGCCTTCTTTGTCTGTGTCTACTCTGCCGGAGGCAGTCCTGAAGAGCCCTGTACTCCTGAGACCTCAGATGAAGTCAGGTCACTGGAGCAGTTTGCCTTAGTCGACGAGGAATGGGTTAGGGACCAGTTGAGCAATCTGGACATCCATAAATCCATGGGTCCAGATGGGATGCACCCGCGGGTGCTGAGGGAACTGGCGGAAGTCATTGCTAGACCACTCTCCATCATCTTTACCAAGTCTTGGGAAACTTGAGAGGTGCCTGAGGACCGGAGGAAAGCAAATGTCACTCCAGTCTTCAAAAAGGGCAAGAAGGAGGACCCGGGTAACTATAGACCGGTCAGCCTCACCTCCATCCCTGGGAAAGTGATGGAACACCTTATCCTTGATGCCATCTTAAGGCATGTCAAGGATAAGAGGGTTATGAGGGGAAGTCAGCATGGCTTTACCAAGGGGAAGTCATGCTTGACCAACCTCATAGCCTTTTATGAGGAAATAACATTGTGGATGGATGATGGCAGAGCGGTGGACGTGGTCTACCTTGACTTCAGCAAAGCATTTGACACAGTCTCCCACAGCATCCTCATAGCTAAATTGAGGAAGTGTGGCCTGGATGATCAGGTAGTGAGGTGGACTGCGAACTGGCTGAAGGACAGAAGCCAGAGAGTTGTAGTCTATGGGGCGGAGTCTAGTTGGAGGCCTGTATCTAGTGGAGTGCCTCAAGGGTCAGTATTGGGACCAGTATTATTTAATAAATTCATCAATGATTTAGATGAGGGAATTGAGTGTACTGTCAGCAAGTTTGCTGATGACACTAAGCTGGGAGGAGTGGCTGACACGCCAGAAGGCTGTGCTGCCATCCAGCGAGACCTGGACAGGCTGGAGAGTTGGGCAGGGAGAAACTTGATGAAATATAACAAGGGAAAGTGTAGAGTCCTGCATCTGGGCAGGAACAACCCCAGGTTCCAATATAGGTTGGGGAACGACCTGTTAGAGAGTAGTGTAGGGGAGAGGGACCTGGGGGTCCTAGTGGATGGCAGGATGACCATGAGCCAACACTGTGCCCTTTTGGCCAAGAAGGCCAATGGCATCCTGGGGTGTATTAGAAGGGGGGTGGTCAGTAGGTCGAGAGAGGTCCTCCTCCCCCTCTACTCTGCCCTGGTGAGACCGCATCTGGAATATTGTGTCCAGTTCTGGGCCCCTCAGTTCAAGAGGGACAGGGACCTGCTGGAGAGAGTCCAGCGCAGGGCAACTAAGATGATTAAGGGAGTGGAGCATCTCCCTTATGAGGAAAGGCTGAGGGAGCTGGGTCTCTATAGTTTGGAGAAGAGGGGACTGCGGGGGGACCTTATTAGTGTATATAAATATATAAAGGGGGAGTGTCATGAGGATGGAGCCAGGCTCTTCTCAGTGGCAAACAATGATAGAACAAGGGGTAATGGGTATAAACTGGAACACAAGAGGTTCCACTTAAACTTGAGAAGAAACTTCTTCTCAGTGAGGGTGACAGAACACTGGAACAGGCTGCCCAGGGAGGTTGTGGAGTCTCCTTCTCTGGAGACATTCAAAACCCGCCTGGACACATTCCTATGTAACCTTATTTAGGTGTTCCTGCTCCGGCAGGGGGATTGGACTAGATGATCTTTTGAGGTCCCTTCCAATCTCTAACATACTGTGATACTGTGATACATTTCAGCTATTCTATTTTTAAAAAAGTGTACCAGATTAATTACTAATGAATTAAAATAAGAATCATATATATTTTCCTTGAAGATCTCCTCCAAACTACATGAGATGTGGTTAATAGAATTGAAAAGTTAGTGAAATATATATGAATAATATCTAAATAGTACCCATGTCATCAGCAGTGACAAAGGATGTATAAGAGAATTAAAAAAGACCTTATGTTTCTGTATTAAAATTTGTCCTTCAGAAATTTTCAAGAGCAGATCTGCTACTAAGTAAGATCTGTTAATATCCAATAAGCATTTCAGAATGAAGTATCTCATGTTTCCTTCACCATAAGGGCAAGTGATTGCAGCAGGCACAAGAAGTAGCGTTAATCAGAAGTCTGTATCACAAAAGCTTTATCTATCATCTCCCCCCTCCTCCTCCTGCATCTTGAATAAAAGTTATTGCAGCTTCAAATTTCAAGTGACAGTTAATTTAAGTGTAGCTTCACCTTATGGTTTCCAAAAATTGTAAACCAGTCTTTAGATTTATTTGCTAAGTTGTGTAGCAGAAATTTATGCAAGAATTTCTGTAAACCTAGACTGAAAAAAAGAAAATATGGGTTTAATTGAGTGATTTTAATTCTTTGTTTTGTTTTGTTTTGTTTTGTTTTTCAGGGTGTGAACACAGCTCTGATATTCCATCAGAGCAACCTATGACTCTACTTCCAAAATTATTAAAATATTAACATATTTGTGCACCAAAATCTAGATGCCTTGTGAAGACAGAGAAAATTTTGTGCTCTTATCTCTCATAGGCAAGGATAATGGAGAAGAAAAATCTCCAACATAGCCAAACCCTAAAGATTTCACAAAACATATCTCACCTTACCCTGTAATGGTTTAAACCATAACAGAAGACTACAAACCTGTCTCAGCATAGGTGTTTATACTTACTGAAAATAAGCCTTATTTACAAATCACATTGAAGGCTCTGTACCCATCCTGTGAATTGATGAGGTCATGAGAAGTTGGTGAAACTACTCTTTAATGCCTTTCCAAGATGAAGAACGTTGGTCTTTATAAACTAAGGGTGGGAAATAAAAATGCAACAGGCAGAGTTAGGTCCTAAGTAAACTGTGATGTATATAATGTCAGCACCATCAGCCTTACTTGATAACTCTTGTTCAGTGTACATGCTGTTGACTGACAGAGACCCAACATGTGGATTCATGCTATTTAATTGTTAAGTCAATGCCTAAAAAGGTTACTGACATCCACAATGTGATTGTTGATGAGGTTCCTGAGTTTGCATACATTACCAAGGTCTGGCTGGATGACTCTAAAACCATTATTGGTCCAGATGTCTTCTTTTGAACCTTAGCTCATCAAAATTTGAGAAATGGCTGAAGTAGTGATACTACAAGACTTCTAATAGTGAAAACAAGCAATAACAGGAAGTGGAACTAAGCAAAACTTATACTTGAGGTGAGATGTATGCTTTTAATGATAAAGAAAATTTATCCTAGAGGCAGACTGCAGAGTAATGACTAACAGACTGACTCAACATGCCAGTGACAGTTCGAGCAAAAGGCAGTCTTATTTTGTTTACAATGCAGCACAAACTGAAACAATATCAATGAGCATAATGTATTCCAGCACCAGAATCAGAATAAAACAAAAGTTGCTTAGAATGAGATGCACTGTTATGCAGAATTTTAGTAGAAAAAGTTCTCCTCTGACCTTATAGCAGTCTAGAAGCAATTGCTAATATATAAGTCTTAAATTCAGCAATCTACTTTTTTTTCCAGCAAAATAACTGAGATCAGGACTAACATAATGTCGTACATTACATCATACTTTACCAAATTTAGGTGAGTGAATGTGAAGTCAAGAACACAGATACTTGGTTTGACCTGGGAATTAATAAATTTGGAAAATGTTAATTTGATTCCAATTGTATTTAAGGGACAGATCAAACGAAGGATTTAGGATAAATCTTGATATAATGCTGGTTCATAGAGAGGTATCAGAGCTACTGCTAAGCAAGCTATCTCATGTATCAGAAGATATACACATATTCCTGTTAGGTCAAGGTCCCATCTGGGGTATAAAACAGGTGCTTGATCAGTAGTTCTGGACCCTGGTGATGTTAATTTGCATAAATCCTACTTAATTTGCTTAAAATTTGCTTGAGGTACAGGCGTATGTAGAATTAAGTGTTTTGTTAAACAGGAGTAGATTTAAACATGTGCTTATATCATGTTGTTAATTCCCATGAAACATATTCATTAAAATGCTTAAGAACAATTGAGTTTGGTATTGAGTAAAAATATCTGATACTATGCTACATTTGTGCACTGCACATGAATGTATCATAGTACATGTTTGAAATGTTTACCATGAGACTTATGCTATATACTGAGAAACTGGAAGAACAATCAATACCATTAAGTTATTATTTATTGTTAAGTGCTGTTGTTGCAAAGCTTTTTGGGTGTTTTTTCTACCCTTTTGTGCTTGCATTTTTTCTTTTTTCTTTTTTTTTTTTTTTTTTTTTTTTTTAAGAAAAGTAAAAAAGAAAGCCAAAAAGTTAAAGAACTTCCCATGCGGCAGGATTCTCCTGCTCTCATTCTTTTTCTCTAAGTCATTTCAGGGCTTGTTGTTGTCCTTCTTGCTGTAACCCTAGGTTTGATTGTGGTTACATAACTGTTGTAGCTTGTGAACTGCAAGGTCAGTCTCAAGTCAGTTCAAAGTTAACAAGATTTGCTATAAAACAGAAAGAGAATTTCAAAATTATGGGAATCACTTTTTTCCCTTTCAAGAGTGGTGAGCAGTTCTTTTTTCAATTGTATTAAATATCCATAGAAGATAAATTAGGTCTACAGACTGGACAATCTGTTCAGAAGTTGTCAAAATGTCCATGCTCCTGAAGATATTCAGCCTTCTTGTTGGCTGAAAAGTATTGGCCAACTGGTATTTTTCAGTTAAATCCTTCAGGCAATAAACCTCCTAGAGACACCACTGAGAGTCTCCTAAGAATGCAGCCCCACTGCTTGTGTATACAGGGAACAGCTGAGGCAGAAAAGTTCAGATAAACAAAGAACAGCAGAAGGAGAAGTTCCCTAAACTGCATTGCCAAATATATTTTCTTAAGTTACAAATTTTATCTATTTGCTTCAAAATACATGTTTGGTAAATTGCATGCCATTTCATGCTGGAAATAGCATTCAGCACATAGAACTTGAGTGTGCACATTCACCCAAAATTCATGCAAGATGTGAGGGATCTAATCTATAATCTGCTTCAAAATGAGCTCTTTTTTTTGCTGAAAAAAAGATCTATTCCACCCACAGTAAGAACTATTTTGACACCACTGTGTTGTTTTATGGGACGTGGTCTACTGGTGTATCCTGTTATTTTCTGTCAAAGAAGTCCTCTGGCCTTCCTTGTAGAGTGTCTCACCTATGATACACTGTGCCCCCTTCACAATTCCTTATTATCATAATTCATCATAGGTCACCACATTCAGTTGGTGGACACTGCTAATACAGGATATTGGAATCCAGGACCACCTGCCAGGAGGCACCTTCTAAGAAATAGAAACAGCAGCATATGAAATAACAAAATACTCTGGTGTTTTGATGGAAATCACATATTTCACCACTTTACGTCAATTTAACTTTCAACCAAAAAAAGCAGACATTAATCACTAAGTACCCTTCTAATCAAAAGCTTTGCTTTGGCATAATCACATCATTTCTGTTATTTTGTACAAGTCCTGTGATAGAAATATATAGTTGTATGCACAGGGCATATATAGATGATAGTAAAAATCAGTAACACTAATTATGCTTTTGATTTCATAGTTTCATACTTTTCAAAGCCTACTGTTACCAGCTAGTTGAAATTTTGCAGATGTGGCTTTAGAATTCCCCCATAGAAAATTAAATCTCAATGTGCCCTTTGTATATGCATGCATATGCATGAATGTTATATTAAAATGAACATGTTATTATTAATTTTAAAATCAAATCATTAGAACTGGCCAAATTAGCAGACAAATGCAAATGAGACACTAGCAATGAACATATATCAATAGGTCATATTGGATAAACTTATATGTTATCAATATAGCCTCAAAAAATTTCTGGCATTCTCTAACCTCTGGCAGACTAAACTTCATGTCTCACAACCTGGACATTTCACTTCCCAAGGAAGCTTAATGCCTGTATGAAAGGTACTGTCCTGACAGCAACCTTCAGGCACTTCACAGACACTACCTGTGAGTTACAAAACTTTTGCGTAAAACCAGTATTATTTCCCTTACATGCATCTGCTGGAAAAAAACCCCAACCTTTTGAGCAGGATCGTCTAACATATTCTGACAGTTCTTTTCAAAACCCAAAGGTAGATATAGCTGGACATTAAAGCTGAAATATTTATAGATGTTCCTCCAAAACTGGAAATATATTCAACATTGCTGAATTCAAAGCTTTCTGGTCACTTTAGCCCAGCCTCCATGCTGTAGCACTATACTAGCAGCACATTTGCAGAAAACAAACGTAAAAACTTCACAGGAAGACTTGAAGAGACTGAGATGACACCTAGGGGTATATGGCATCTTCAGTCAGACAGTTCTAACTGTAAAATACAGGAAATCACAAACTCCCCACTTCTCAGGAGAGATCCAGACCTCAGGATATTCTGCTGTCACAGTATTTTGTCTTTATTTTCTCTCTTTCCTTGTTTCAGGTTTCCTTTGTGTTCTCCTAAGTGCTTTGTTGATCCAGAGCCTTATTTTTTTTCTCTACACTTCTCAGTGATATTTTTTCTCCAATTTTGATATTCCTATGACATATCTTAACCTTTTGTTTCCTGTAAATGCACATAAAGCAAGTCAGAAAAACATAAACAGAAAAACATAAACAGAAAAACTTCACTTCATATTCATATCTCCATAGTCATGCCAGAAATGTTTGTGTGCTTGTCCATAAAAAGAAACCATGCATAAGATTTGCCTAGCTTATTAGATTCAAGAATATTTCCCTAATTTCATTTTTTTATGATTAACCTCTCAAGGAAATAAAAAACATAAATCAAAATTTGAGATAATTTCTGAAGATGAGGAAGATTATAATGAGAGAGGCAGCTCAAATATATCAGGCTGTTCAGGGACTGTTTATGTACTGAATGAGGCTAAATTTATCAAATGCATTCTTTGCCATTATTTGTTCTAATTTAATTGAGATACATAGGAATTAGTTTCTGGAGCACAGGTTGAGTCTAAGTTATGCCTTGTACAAATTAAGCTGTAGTACCTATCTGTGTGGCTGTACAAGTCCAGAATTGTATTAACTTTCACCTTGCCTATGCTCTCCATCAGTAGTTCAAGAAATGGGATATTTATCAAATTTAGAGACCATTTGACCTTCTTCAAGTTAATACAAAATCAGATTGACCTATGGTTGCCAGCATCAAGAGCTAGTTCACTCATTACTTGGCTTCTAGATAGGAATGGCCAAATGGTTTGACCTGAGATCACTGATGAGCTTCATCCCATTAACCTCCAAAGAAGGACAGACATGAAAAGGAAAGAGAAATACGGGACAAAAGAAACTTCAAAGTAACAGCTGTGTTTGATAAAGAAGATAGCAGAAATATAGTATAATATTTATACACGTGATCTGCTCAGCTAAGGCAGCAGTTTGGGGACGTAGAGATGTAAAAACATTAGTATTTAGCCGTCTTAGCAAACTTTAGAGCACCTCCTAGTGACCACATTCTTGCCTTTCCGCACCAAAATTCAGCCTTGTTTTCCTCTGTCCATTACGCAAGTCTTGCCAAGACAATAGAGACAAATGATCTAGAAGACAATCTGTGTCAGTAGTTTCACTGACTCAGAAATGGTAAGATATTTCATGAAAGCAGCTGATTTACAAGAGGGATCTCAGGAATGTGATTTCTGGGGTTTTTTTTTTTTTTTTTGTTTGGTTTGGTTTGGGTTTTTTTTTAAGATCCTAACAACCTAATCTAATACATCAAATCTCACCTGATTTTATAGAAGGAAGATGAAAACTGGGCAGTTTAAGTCAAGTCTGGTTGCAGGTGAAGGGCCCTCACATGATTTATGCCACAAATATATATGTCCAATAAATGAAATTATGAGAAGCTTTGTCTACTGTATTTTCTGTGAATCAGGTATGGGACCTGTTCTACCACCTTTGAACTCAGACTGGAGATAGAATCAACTGGACTTCCAGGAAGACTGAAGTCAATGTAGGAATCAGTTTTATTAGTATCTTTATCGACTCCAGTTAAAATACCACAAAATAAGAAAGAGATGTCTTTCTGAATTTCATCCTTACGTAACTTTTCTGTTAATTTTGACATATACATAGCCATATCACCATACCTGGTGTTACTCTCCCTCTACCCTAGGCTGTCAGAAGGCTTACTGCAGAAATGTTTGTTTTGGTTGGGAGTATTTTCACTACCCCAGTTCTCTGCAAGCTACCATTGTGAAACATCAGCATCACTACAAAATCAGACAATGCAATCTGAACAGCCTCCTTCATTTCTGTGTGGTGAACTGTGGAGAACCACAAGCGAGGATGTTTGCTTCTGGCCATGTATTTGACTCAGGCAGCCTCTGTTGCCACAAAAGAGAAGATCAATGGCAGAAGTGCAGCCAGTGCCTGATGATGCAGGAGAACAGGAATTCCATGAACTAGCAGAGCTCATTCCATCTCTCTTGGAAAGAAATAGACTTTTAGAAGGTATTTAGATCTTCACAAATGTGCTCAACCTACACAGTCTTCACTGTAAACAAGGAGTACATTCTGTTTATTAGGTTCTTGGGAAAATAATAGAATAATAGAATCATAGAATATTTAGGGTTGGAAAGGACCTTAAGATTATCTAGTTCCAACACCCCTGCCACGGGCAGGGACACCCCACAATAAACCATATCACCCAAGGCCTCATCCAACCTGGCCTTGAACACCGCCAAGGATGGAGCATCCACAACCTCCCTGGGCAACCCATTCCAGTGCCTCACCACCCTCACAGTAAAGAATTTCTTCCTTAGATCCAATCTAAACTTCCGCTGTTTAAGTTTGAACCCGTTACCCCTTGTCCTGTCACTACAGTCCCTGATGAAGAGCCCCTCCCCAGCATCCCTGTAGGCCCCCTTCAGATACTGGAAGACTGCTATGAGTCTCCAAGCAGCCTTCTCTTCTCCAGGCTGAACAGCCCCAACTTTCTCAGCCTGTCTTCATACGGGAGGTGCTCCAGGCCCCTGATCATCCTCGTGGCCCTCCTCTGGACTTGTTCCAACAGTTCCATGTCCTTTTTATGTTGAGGACACCAGAACTGCACACAATACTCCAAGTGAGGTCTCACGAGAGCAGAGTAGAGGGGCAGGATCACCTCCTTTGACCTGCTGGTCACGCTGCTTTTGGTGCAGCCCACGATACGGTTGGCTTTCTGGGCTGCAAGCACACTGCTGGCTCATGTTCATTTTCTCATCGACCAAATAGAATTCACCTTTCTGAAAATGTTCAAAATTTTACATTTACACACAGAGATTTTCGTATTTTCCATTAAAGCAAGAGAAGAACTTCAAATTAAAAAATTAGTCGAATGAAGAGATGGGCCTGTAGTCTATTTTATTTTAATAATGAGAATTTGGGGATAAAATCATTATTTGTTTACTTTTTTTTTCTTGTTAAGCCACTGCTGTACATAAAGAAATTTGTGTCAAAATAGTGAAAAAAAGTCTATTTTACATCCACTTTATATATTTCTACTATGTCTGTCTACACTTCTTGAAGGCTAAGTTGACAGTAAATTTACCTAAATGCATTTTGTGTCAAAAAAACAGTGCTGCCAATATCTGTGTGAGAGTGGTTTGAAGAGTATACTTAAGCAAAAAGAACAGCTCCTCTTTCTCTGTGCAGAAAACAAATGCCTGACTAATACAGCAGGACTCTGAATGAACCTTTTTTTATTTTCTAGATGGTGCGCTACTCTATTTTTAAATCTTTGTAACCATTTTATAATCATTACTGCCCATGAATTATAGCTTATATCATATTCATATACAAAGTGAATCAATATTGTGCTATAGATATTTTTACCAGTTATGCAATCAAATGTTATAAAGATACATTCATGTTTCAAACCAGAAAATTATTTAATCAATTTAAATTCAAAATTAAGATAGAGATACTAATCTATGTTCATTGGTTCATATCATTATAGATCCTGTCAAATAAATAAATAAGAAAATACATTCCCTGTTCCTGGGAATTTACAATGTAACATAAGGAATTTTCAATCTGAGACAATATCACATTCCTTCATAGCTGTTTCTGAGAACAAATTCTATCTTAATTCTGCCTTTATAATCTGCAGAATGCTCCCAAAGTCTTCATTATTTTACAAAGATGACAAACACTGACTTCTCCATTCAATTTTTATTTTCTGTGTCCAGAAAAATGAGAAAGAACACTCAGCCATATTTTACATGAAAATAAAAATCCAGTTGTGTTTGTTGGCTGAATGCAGGATAAAATGGGAGTTTCTTCAAGTCTCTGCCGCCTTGCTGAAGAATGCTTACATCCTGTATTCCTGCATCACCCCACCAAATAATGGCACCTTGGTCCTCAGTGAAACACACATCATCATCCAACTGGTCAGATCCCTTTCTCAGGTTTTATTTCAGAATCTTTATCTATAGGACCAGGAACTTCAGGAAAATGAGCACTACTCTGCAGGGCTGAGACACAGTCTAGAGCCTTCCCAGATGATGCACCATCATTAGCCTTTGGTGGTTTGTCTCCTTTCTCCACAGCATCACTTCCTCTCTCCAAAGCTTACTCTCCATCAGACAAAGAGTAGTAATAATACTTTATTATTTATTATAATAAATAATTCTTTGAAACATGGTTTCAGAAATGCAAGCTACAGGCTGACTTCATTTCCCTGCATAGGCAAAAACCCAGTTTGCCGTTGTGTTACAGCAGAGTCTAACATTTTCCTTTAGTTTTAATTTATTTGGACCTGAGAGCTTAGAGTTGCCATTTCTTGATTGAATTAAGTAGGTCTGTAATGAAAAGGTAATGTATTCTAACAAATGTTCTTGTTCCCATGTTATTCTCTTTCTCACTAAAATATTACAGCATATTCATTCAATTACAGATTAAGTCAGTACTGCCGGATTATAATATGAATAATAACACTATTAATTCTGTTTATGTTGGACTACTTTTTATTTAAAAAATATATATGTGCATATTTTATGGGTAGTTGGTTTACTTCTCAAGCAGAGACAATTCTACTATATACTGGTTTAGGAGATAAAACCTGTCCAAACTTCTGTAAAGATCAGAGTATCTTATCTCAAGTTGGATTACTACTCTTGCAGACTGAGACCAGATAAACAAAGCCCTTATACAACTTTAGGGATGTTGTGATCAATTTACCTTGTGCACGACTCTGGGGACCATGCTGTTTTACCATCTTGATTGCAGTGATAAATCCATCATTTTGCTCAGTGCAGTGGAAACAGCTCAGAGCCTTGCCATTTGTGGCAAATCTTTTCTGTGGCAGGCTCATAGTAAATCAGTCTAACTTGAGCTGACAATGATTGATTCTGAACAAAATGTCATGAGCAATCAAATCCTCTGTTTTCTTCTTTTAAAACTGAATAGATTTAACCCCCTAAATCTAGCTAAATTCCAAACAAAAGTAAACAGGGAGAGGTTGTTTGTTGGTTTATTTTTGAGGTTTTTTTCCCAACTAATAATTGCAAAAAAAAAAAAAAGATAAAAAAAAAAGATATTCAAATCACATTTTAGAAGTCTAAAGCATGTGGCAAACAACGCACCTGTTATATACAGTCATTGATCATTACTATCATTGGGACTCAGGGAAACACATATTTTAATCCACATCAGCATGTATGTGTGGGAAGGAGACAGGAAGATTTATCAGCACTCTGAGGAAGGTTTTGTTTCTTTCCTCCTGTTTGCTTAAACCCCTCCCATAATGGAACTGTGGCAATCATTAAGTGTCTGAAAAATTTTGTAACAGATGACATCAATATTGTAACATGGCATTAGAATCATCCAATTGGCCTACTGATTTATCTTCGGTTGTTTTTTTGGAGGTTCACAAAAGCTGTTAGAAAGGACCCTGAACCATTACAGGTGATATGGGGAATCTAAAATTCTCCCAGAATTCTGTGTTGGTCAAAATACCACATGTGACTGAATATGGTTGAAGCCAATCCTATATTTCATTGAAAGAAAATGTACAGAAAATAACAGAAACCTGTTCCAGTCCCAGTGTTAAATGCTTCAAGGGTGGAAATTCATTTTATCATTAAAATATTTTTTTAGGGTATATTTAGAAAAAAAAACCCCAAACTTTCATTATAACCATTTTAACAGCCAGGTATATCTGGAATAGATGCAGAACTTAATAAAGACATGAGCAAATCTTTCTGCTTTACAATTTACGAGAAAAAAAATGGTGTTAAAGAAAAATAGCTTTGGCTTTTGAGTGTACTGAATAGAAAATGAAAATTATATAGTCACTGAAATGATTACCTCATTTATTTGTTTATCTAGACTATTGGATGAAAGAAAGTAAAGGAATTGAAATTAAATGGATTGTAAGCATCTTTCAAATCTATTTTTTTTCTAATATAGAGAGATCAGACACTTTGGAGAGGCAATCAGCGTCGACGTGAGGTAGAGCTAACAGAAGTATCTTCCAGCTGAGACAAAAGGCTTTGCAGAGCTCATGTGTTTGTGAGATGTGAAAAGAATAGCTTAAATTGACTATCAAATATTTTTATACTGCTTTAGAGGAGTAGGAATCTTTCAAATTTAGTATACGAATATTATGCTTGTGAAACTGAAACACAAGCAAAACTTGCTATAGATGGGGTATTACTCTTTGCACAGCCCTTCTAATGGAACTATCTGTGATCTGAATTAAAACAGTTATTCCTATTCACATGTTTTTAATCAGAATGTTAGGGGAAAGGCAGTTCTGCTTCTAAATCATCAGGGTTTGATATTCAAAACTAAGTTTAGTTTTGATTCACAACAAACCCCTAGAATTGTCAGTGACAGGAATAGTCCAAGGGTTCTTAATACAAAGACAATGCACTCCAAGAGACTGACCCTGGGTTGCAGTTTCTGAAAATGCTGGGATTTCTGGATTACAGTGAAACTCCCTGCTTGGATGACTCAATGACATGAAGCTTCATCGTCTTGTCTCTTCAGAAAAACCAACCAATAGCCACATATATGAGTTTTCAAGAAACTGGGGATGTTTAGAAGATGCCTGTCAGGCAAGCTTCTTCTGCTTGATTTGTAAAATAACTGTTCTTAAATTGAACTCTGCAGATATCATTCTCAAGTAAAATCTTTTTTTTTGCCTAAGATTTTTTAGTGAGCATTAATCACCCCATTATGGCTATGCCTACATTTATTAATGCAGCACAAACAAGCATGGGTTTATCAAGTGAGGCAGCTGGTTCTGAGGACCTATGTCTACACTGTACATGAGGGTTCAGGGAATTTTATTTGGACTGGCTGTAGCCCACCTGTGGACCGTATTCTCCTTAGTCTGAAGCCCATTCCTGTTTCGTTTAATTCCAAAGGAGTCTACTTTTAGATTTCCTTTGTAAGAACCAAGGAGTGGGTCATATACTCCTAATCTGAATAAAATGTTAGGGTAAATATTCCATCTACAGAAGGTTAGATCAAGACTTGTGCTCTCACTGCCTGGGTATATCCTCCTCAAGACAGATATGGCTGCTGTTCCATACCATCCCCAATATCAACTTTCAGAACGATGCATAATACTTTAACAGGTGGCAGTGAAGGTTTTGCCTTCGTCATGAACTTACTGTGAAGTAAACTCAAGTGCAAGTCATGACACCATTATTCTGGCATGGATCCCCTTGCAGAGTCAATTAGAAGACATCAACTAATCTGAGCTTTTTCACCTTAAATTTCAGCTATAGTAAACAAATCAGAAGCATTAGTCATAGAATCATAGAATCATAGAATAGTTAGGGTTGGAAAGGACCTTAAGATCATCTAGTTCCAACACCCCTGCCATGGGCAGGGACACCCCACACTAAACCATGTCACCCAAGGCTCTGTCCTACCTGGCCTTGAACACTGCCAGGGATGGAGCATTCACAACTTCCCTGGGCAACCCATTCCAGTGCCTCACCACCCTCACAGTAAAGAATTTCTTCCTTAGATCCAATCTAAACTTCCGCTGTTTAAGTTTGAACCCGTTACCCCTTGTCCTGTCACTACAGTCCCTGATGAAGAGTCCCTCCCCAGCATCCCTGTAGGCCCCCTTCAGATACTGGAAGGCTGCTATGAGGTCTCCACGCAGTCATTGGGAATTAAGTGGAAATTTGCATGGAGAAACTTGAATATAAGGATCTCTTTTTACATGAGAGCAGTAAAGAAAAGACATAAGGTAAACAAAGTGGCTTTTTGACTTGGAGTTGTTCATATAGGATCTTAATATAGTTTGAAATCAAACTTATAGTTAGTTCAGATGAGATTTTCCTCATGTTAATGTGTAAGCAGGCTTTTTGTGTATAATTTGAGCAGGTCACTATGCTTCACATATCAAAAATTAAAAGAAAAAAAGAAAAAAACACCCCTCCCCCCCACAGCAAAAAAAAAAAAACAAACCCAAAAAACCAACAAACTAACCAAACCCTACAAAGCAAATTAATTGATCAAGACCAAGTACAACCTGTTGCCAGAGGAGGATACATTATGCCAGTGAGAGGCACACATATGTTTATGAACTTGTATTTCTCTTCAAATATTAATATAATCATAGAATCATAGACTAGTTAGGGTTGGAAAGGACCTTAAGATCATCTAGTTCCAAACCCCTTGCCATGGGCAGGAACACCTCACACTAAACCATGTCAGCCAAGGCTCTGTCCAACCTGGCCTTGAACACCGCCAGGGATAGAGCATTCACAAACTCCCCTTTGGCAACCCATTCCAGTGCCTCACCACCTTCACAGTAAAGAACTTCTTCCTTATGTCTAACCTGGACGCCCACTCTTTACATTTTAACCTATTACCTGTTGTACTATCACTACAGTCCCTAATGAAGGGTCCATACTCAGCACCCTTATAGGTCCCCTTCAGATACTGGAAGGCTGCTATGAGATCTCTACGCAGCCTTCTCTTCTCCAGGCTGAACAGCCCCAACTTTCTCAGCCTGTCCTCATACAGGAGGTGGTCCAGCCTCCTGATCATCCTCATGGCCCTCCTCTGGACTTGTTCCAACAGTTCTATGTCCTTTTTTTGTTGAGGACACCAGAACTGTACACAATACTCCAAGTGAGGTCTCACAAGAGCAGAGTAGAGGGGCAGGATCACCTCCTTTGACCTGCTGGTAACACTCCTTTTGATGCAGCCCAGGACACAATTGGCTTTCTGGGCTGCGAGCACACACTGCTGGCTCGTGTTCAGTTTCTCATTGACCAGCACCCCCAAGTCCTTCTCTGCAGGGCTGTTCTGAATCTCTTCCTGCCCAACCTGTAGCTGTGCCTGGGATTGCTCTGACCCAGGTGTAGGACCTTGCATTTGGCATGGTTAAACCTCATAAGGTTGGCATCAGCCCACCTCACAAGTGTGTGAGATACCACAAGATACCACCCCTTCCCTCCAGCGTATCAACCGAACCACACAGCTTGGTGTCATCAGCAAACTAGCCGAGGGTGCACTCAATCCCACTGTCCATGTCACCGACAAAGATGTTGAACAAGACCGGTCCCAACACCTATCCCTGAGGGACACCACTCGTTACTGGTCTCCAGCTGGACATTGAGCCACTGACCACAACTCTTTG
The DNA here is from genome assembly GCF_963264785.1 of Psittacula echo. Classification (NCBI taxonomy): domain Eukaryota; kingdom Metazoa; phylum Chordata; class Aves; order Psittaciformes; family Psittacidae; genus Psittacula; species Psittacula echo. The sequence continues at coordinate 100,595,113 of NC_137738.1, forward strand.
CGTGCGGCCATCCAGACAGTTCTTTATCCACCTAGTGGTCCACCTAGCAAATTGATGTCTCTCCAATTTAGAGACAAGGATATCATGCGGGACAGTGTTGAATGGTTTGTACAAGTCCAGGTAGATGATGTCAACTGCTCTACCCCTGTCCATCAGTTCCATAGCCCCATCATAGAAGGCCACCAAATTGGTCAGGCAGGATTTCTCCTCAGTGAAGCCATGCTGGCTGTCACCAACCACCTCCTTGTTTTTCATGTGCTTTCATGTGCATGCCTTCCAGGAGAATCTGCTCCAAGATTTTGCCAGGCACAGAGGTGAGACTGACTGGTCTGTAGTTCCCTGGGTCATCCATTTACCACTTCCTGAAAATGGGGGTTATGTTACCCTTTTTCCAGTCATCAGGAACTTCACCTGACTGCCATGATTTTTCAAATATGATGGCCAGTGGCTTAGCAACTTCATTTGCCAGCTCCTCCAGGACCCGCGGATGGATTTCATTGGGTCCCATGGACTTGTGCACATTCAAGTTTTTAAGATGGTTTGGAACCTGATCCTCTCCTATAGTAGGCCCAAGGTCTTCATTCTCACAGTCCCTGCGTCTGCCTTCAAAGACTTGGGTGGTGTGGTTTATCATATCATTTATCATAGGTGCTGGCAACTGATTGGGTGTGTTGGGATGGAATTAAGTCCCCCTCCACTATCACATGTAGTTTAAAGCTTTCTTGACCAGCCTCGCAAGCCTCCTACAAAAACAACTCTTCCTTGTTAGACCAGCTTCACCAGCTTCCAGTAGACTTGGCCTCCCAAATTGAATCCAATGTTCTAAATACCCAAACCCCTGACTATGGCACCACCGTTCTAACCATTTATTAACCTGCCAAATACGCCTAGCCTTTTTAATATTCACCCTTTTATTCTGGTGGATTGATGAAAAAACTGAGCTCCAGACCCCCTAACCTCCTCTCCCAGGGCTCTGTAGTCCTTCTTAATGTTCTCCAGCCTACTGCTATCTATATCACTAGCACCCACATGGACTGCTAGAAGTGGGTAACAGCGGGACTAACTAGACCACGCAGTCTCCTCTCAGCAACATCCATGATCTGAGCCCCTGGCAGGCAACACACCTCCCCTCTGAGACTGGGTCACGCCAACAGATGGGTGGGAAGTAGAGTCCCATACCACTATGATCCGCTGCTTTTTCCTGGTGGCACCAGTAGTGATCCTCTTTCCTGGTGCATGTCAGTTGTTCATGTGGCCAGGTGTGTGTTTCCTCATTAGCCCCCTGCAGAACTGCAAAGTCGTTCTGGGTGGGGACATCAGATTTTGGAGGAAGCACCTTGCTTTTAATTGTCCTCTTCCTTTTTTTTTTTTTTTTTTTTTTTTTTTTCTTTTTTTTTTCATTTCCCAGCTTCCTAGGTTAACAGTCTCCTTTCCTCCATGAGCTACAGTGGACGCTTGAGTCTCCTGCACAGTTTGGGCCTGGAGCAAGCAGCGCTGCTTCCTCTCAGCTTTCCTGACATCTTTTAGCTCACAGTCTCCCGCAGCTCAGTCCCTGCTGCAGGAAGACCTCCACCAGGGAGCACCGAGTGCAGCCCTGCCTACTGGGCACCCTCTTCTCAAGAGACCAGTGCAGGCACTCTCTACGCTCCGAAGTCTGCGCTGCAGTCTCCCCTGTTATCGGCTCTATCTGGTGCCGACGCTGCCTCCACCGGGGCAGTCAGAGCAGAGCTCCCAGATCGGGCCCTGGCCCTGAGGCGATAGCTCCCTATCCCCCTCGCTGACCGCTCGCCCTGCCTGTGCGAGCTGCTGCCTCACGCTCTGACTACCCACCCCATTCACTGCGCTACCTGGGGCGCGTTTTACCCACTCAGGGTGGTGTCGTCCCTCCTGGCACCGCCCCCTTCTGAGTCCTTGCTCGCCTCAGCAAAGCCGGCGGTTCCTGAGCAAGTCCTGTCGAGGACGTGAGGCTCCCTCGGTGGCTCTGGCTGCTCTGAGTTGAGGCTCCTGGACGCTGAGCTTCCCTCGCTCCGGTGTTGAAGGCGTCCTCTCTCGAGCTACCTCAGCAATTCTGTTTTAATCTTAACATTAAAAAAAAAAAAAATCTTTAATTTGTATTTCTAGAAATCTTATCTGACCAGCACTGAGATTGTTAACCCTTGAAAAGTATATCTATATTAGTGAAGTAAATAGATTGAGGGCTAAGACCCAAGCAACAGTACCTGACTGTTCACCCTGCTAAATTGTTAAGTTGCCTCAGCCCAATTTTGGAGACGATGAACAGGCAGACTCACATTCAATATTGGGGCAACCTTTGAGTTTAGCACAGATATAGGACTATTCCAGCGATGTTTGTAAGGATAGGGATATTTTATTGTGCAGTTCACATTGTTCTTTGTCATTAGGCTTCAGACCCAGAAAATATGGTCTTACACATTTTATTAATTAAAAGTTATAAGTATCTGAATTTCACTGAATCGCCCCCCCTTTTTTTCTTTTCTTTTTCTTTAGCAAATCTCAGCCTTTATTACTTTCCTCAAACATTACTCCCAGAACTGAAAAATCTATCGCTGGCATAATTCTATGTATATAAATAGTCCCCCTGATATGTATATTACATATATGTGTATGTATAATATACACATGTAATGTACATATATCTATGTATATAAATAATCCCCACATTGACTTCAGTGACTACATCTGTACTACCAAAACACAAAAGTGCCTAGAAGTGCCTAGGCTTAGGGACTACCCCACAACTATCTGTGTGGTCAGATTGTAAGGACTGTTGTGAAGAGACTTTAATGGTCTTGGCTACCTAAAACTCTCAAACAATTTCTGGATGTGGATAAGTAGAACATAAGAGACAGGGGGAGAAAGCCATGGCCCCTGGGAGAAGGGGAAGGATCTTTGGAAAGACTGCCCCTTGCACTTTCTCCTCATCTCCAGGAGTGAGTGTCCCTGCCCATGGCAGGGGGGTTGAAACTAAATAATCATTAAGGTCCCTTCCAACCCAAACCATTCTATGATTCTTTAAGTGAGTTTAGCCTTATGGATCTGAGTTATACTTTATTATTACTGTCAGGGTGATACTTGGGTCATTTTACTTACTGTTACAGAAGTAGTAATGAGTAGATGTAGCTATACTGTCACAAGACAGTGCTAAAATAATTCACTGCCACAATTCTTGGGACTGATTTGATAAGACTGACACTGTCTAAACACATACCATTTGTCCCAGGACCACCTCTGGGCCCAGTGTAGCCTTAAAATATAAGTATGATTTTATGTGCTTTTCAGTACCAAGTGTCAGAAATAATGTGAGGTCTGTTTCAGCCTAGCAGCACAATGCTTTTACTGCATGAAAGTAAATAGAACCTCTGGGATATTGCATGACAGTGGAATTTGAAGGTGTAAAGGCTGTGGCTATAGTACTGAAGGACATTGTGGGGCAGAGAGCACCAAACCTGATGCAGTTTCATCATCATTGCCATGGAGGAGCAGTCTCTGGAGTCTGCAGTCTAAGACATCTTGGCTTCTTGGAAAAATTAAGGGGGTCAGAGACTCTCTTTGCTCCCTTTCAGTCTTTTATTTAGCAGTGTGGACTCACCCAGCATGGTTCGTATGACTGAAATAGGCATACATGTTTTCGAGATTAGGAAAGTAGTGATTTATTATCTTTTCACATGCAATTGCCTGTGGGATGAACAAGAACAGCTGTTCAGTATTGTATAGCAGCAATACACAGTAGTTTGCTGCAGGGTAGGAAAGGAAGGAATTCCATCATTAGATTTGGTAGGGGAGCTTCTATCTGCAGAACACAAGTGGCCAAATGCAGGTTTGTTCAAGAAATCTTTGTCTTACTGTGAAAAGTGCTATTGTCTCTTAATTACCATCATCAATAGCCAAGTTCTTAATTTTACATCTGTGCTGAAAGGCAGCATCCTCCAGAATCTCACTGAGGCATTGCCTGTGTTTTGGCATGGATGATGCTAGACCATCCCAGAATAGCAGTACCCTCTTCTGATCAGTCACAGGGTTCTTGGTTTTTCCACTATCTATCACTGTCAGCTTCCATTACCGTGGTTTCTCAGATCCAGCATAGTGAAGTGCACCATAGAATGGTATAGGACATGAAACCATTTGCATAAGTCTAGGTCCCTTTCTTTTTACTAAATAGTCTAAAACAAGACACAAGTTCACATGCAAGCAGGAATTACATTCATTGAAGTGCAGAAGAGAAAGGATGGAGATGATTCCTGAGTTATCTTGTGTATTCCCTTGAACACGTAAATATTTTCCTCTGCTCCTTACCACCTCAAATTTCTTCTTATTCAGCTTCACTTCATCTGAACAAACCATGTCTGTTGGTTGGCTCTGCTGCTATAAAAATATTGTCAACTGGTAACATATACAGACTTGTCTTTCCAGAGGACACCATTCAGGGGAACATATTATATTCACAATCAGTTGCAGGCATAGATAGACCTAGAATATATTGCATTTTAGGTGAAGCTTCCAATCAATGCAACCACATTTGCAGCATTAAGCATTCAACAGTCAGTGCATGTGAATATTAAAGTTGCATGCACAAATCTTTCCTCTTTTAAATGTTCTTCAAGTCTCTGAATTGCCTACAAGCAATTGCATGTGAAATCAATGCCTGCCTTTTGTGCCTTAGAGCAAGAGTCCCTTTTAATAAGATGATCAAACCTGAAGGTTTGAAATTTGCACTTGAAGTTATATATGCACAAGCAGTTTCATTGCATAGACAACACAGTAAAGTGCTCAAGACTTGTTACGTTAAGACTTGGCAGATTCTTTTGACAGAACAGCATTGCTTCGTCCTGGCTGCTCCACATTAGGGATTACTTTCCAGATTGTGCAGCTTTTAGATGAGGTATAATAAGAAGTGAGAAAGGCAGAGACTTAAGAGAAGAAACTTACTGAAAAAAAGTGAAACTTGAACTTATGCTCTTGTCATTATCAGCCCAATCTCCCTTCCGTATGAACCCACAGTATTGTTTAAATGAGGAAAGAGCAACTGGAAGGGAACCAGTTTTGCATGATCCCATCTGGACTTCATCTTTGTGGCATACTTAAGCAAGATGCTAGGTTGGTGCATAGGCAGGGCTGATAGGATGCTGATGGATTTTAGCAGAAAGCCTCTAGCAAGCTCTAGTGAGGAAGGCACAGATGGGGAATAGTGATTTTTGGCAGCTTACGATTCAGCCAAACCTGAATGGATTGAAGGCATGAGGAGAGTAAAAGGCATCTTCCTGACCACAGGACTGTACTTCCACCAAATCTCAAGTTCCTTTTGCAAAACATGAAAATATTAAACTGTTTGAAAACACCAAATATAAATAATTATAGTTGGTTTTAAAGTTGGAAAACATTTACCAGATTTTTATGCATGCTAAAGTTAAAGATAGATATCACTTTCCAAACAAGAAAGTATGTGAAACCTTACTATTCCAGTCAACTACTGCATATTTCCCTAAACAGCTCAATGCAGTCTCAGGAATTTGATGCCTTCCCAGAAATAACAAACAGTTCAAACACTAGACCTCATAGGGAGGAACCAATCTATCCTCACAATAGTTTGCAATGAGTCTTTATGAATATCCTTTCACAATGCAAGAGAAGTGATTGCCAACGAAAAAGCTCATGCAAAATTGCAAGACTAAATGGCCAGAGAAAGCAAGTGTAGCTTCATATGTTGTTGTAATAAGCATCCAATGATTTTTTAAGACAGATTTCAATGTGAATATCAATAAAGAAAGTGTAAAGATCTTACAGACAGGCATATTTCTCCTTATTAATTTTTTTTTTGAAATCATATGAGAAACCAGAGGTCATAAATGAGTCTACACCTACCCTAAAAAGATTAATACCCAAATAGACAGGAGGATAAAAGGAAGTATTATTAACTGTGCACTGCAGAAATGAAAAATGCCTGATTCTAAGAGATCCTGACAGCTACAGTTCTGGTTTAAATAGACATAACTTTTCTGATATTCAGCACTTCCAGACCAGTTCTTAAGTGATTTATTTTATTTTTTTAAATCTAAAGTCAAATACTTTAAACTAGTTTCCTGAATCCTTTCTAAATATTTTAATCATGACACTATCAATTTACTCTTTAACATTTTGGTTTTTGGCTTCTTGAGATAACAGAAAACAGTTTTACTTTAAAAACAAAATGCAGAAAGCAAAACCCATTTGTATAATTGCAACTCTGATCTCCCTTACTTCTCCCAGACATAATCCCCCCTAGAAAACTCTCACTTAATGGGCCATTCCAGTCAAACCCTTATAGCTCAAAGATTTCTGTTTAATAGAAGACCATAAGTGTTGAAGTAGCAAAACTTGCAGCAAGATTCCCTGAAAGCTGTCCAAACTAACAAGCTTAATGGATTTTTAATGGTCCCTTTACAGACTCATGTAAGGGCGATAGAGGCAGTGAATCAGAATCAGAATTACCAGGTTGGAAGGGACCTTCAAGATCATCGAGTCCAACCCATGCCCTACACCTTGACTAAACCATGTCACCAAGTGCCACATCCAATCTCTTTTTAAACACATCCAGGGATGGTGACTCCACCACCACCCTGGGCAGACCGTTACAATATTTTATTATTCTTTCTGTGAAAAATTTCTTCCTAATATCCAACCTGTACCTTCCTTGGCACAGTTTGAGACTGTGTCCTCTCGTTCTGTCAGTTGCTGCCTGGTGAAAGAGACCAACCCCCACCTGTCTACAACCTCCTTTCAGGAAGTTGTAGGGAGTGATAAGGTCACCTCTGAGTCTCCTTTTCTCCAGGCTAAACATCTCCAACTCTCTCAATTGCTCCTCGTAGGGCTTGTGGTCCAAGCCCCTCACCAGCCTCGTTGCCCTCCTTTGGACTCGCTCAATCATTTCCACGTCCTTCTTAAACTGAGGAGCCCAGAACTGGACACAGTACTCAAGGTGCGGCCTCACCAGTGCTGAGTACAGGGGAAGAATAACCTCCCTGTTTCTGCTGGCCACACCATTCCTAATGCAGGCTGGGATGCCATTGGCCTTCTTGGCCACCAGGGCACACTGCCGGCTCATATTCAGCTGGCCATCCACCAATACCCCCAGATCCCTTTCTGCCTGGACACTATCCAGCCACACTGTCCCCAACTTGTAACATTGCAAAAGGTTTTTATGGTCAAAATGTAGTACTCGGCACTTAGACTTATTAAATTTCATCTTACTGGATTCTGTCCATCTATCCAACCTATCCAGGTCTCTCTGCAGAGCCCTCCTTCCTTCCAAAAGATTGACACAAGCTCCCAGCTTAGTGTCGTCTGCAAACTTACTGATGAAGGACTCAATACCCTCATCCATGTAATCAATAAAAATATTGAACAACACCGGTCCCAGCACAGACCCCTGAGGGACACCACTGGTGACTGGTTGCCAGCTGCATGCAACACCCTTCACCATCACCCTCTGGGCCCGGCCATCTAGCCAGTTACTGACCCAGCAGAGTGCTCCTGTCCAAGCCATGAACTGCTAGCTTTTCCAGGAGTATGTTATGGGGGACAGTATCAAAAGCCTTGCTGAAATCCAAATAGACAACATCCACAGCCCTTCCCACATCCACCAGGCGGGTCACCTGATCATAAAAGGAAATCAGGTTGGTCAAGCATGACCTACCCTTCATAAACCCATGCTGGCTGGGTCTAATACCCTGGCCATTTCTTAAGTGCTGCTTAATAGCACTCAGTATGAACTTTTCCATTAACTTTCCCGGCACTGAGGTCAGACTAACTGGCCTGTAATTACCAGGATCCTCCCTCCTACCCTTTTTATAGATGGGCATCAGATTGGCCAGCTTCCAGTCATCTGGAGCCTCACCAGTGAGCCACGACTGTTGGTAAATGATGGAGAGCGGCTTTGCAAGCTCATCCGCCATCTCCCTCATCACCCTAGGATGGATCCCATCTGGTCCCATTGATTTGTAAATGTTCAGATGCCTCAACAATTCTCTAACTTCCTCTTCTTGAATAACAAGAGGACCATTCTGCTCCCTAACACCACCTACCAACCCCAAAGTACAGTTATCTTGAGGGCAAGGTGTCTTCCTACTGAAAACTGAGGCAAAAAAGGCATTAAGCACTTCTGCTTTTTCCTCATCTTTAGTTACTAAGTTTCCTGCCTCATCCAATAAGTAGCAAAGATCAGTCTTACCCTTCCTTTTACCATTGATATATTTATAAAAAACTTTTTTTATTATTCTTTACGGAAGTTGCCAATTTAAGTTCAAACTGAGCTTTGGCCTCCCTAATTTTGTTTCTACATGCCCCAGCAGCCTCCTTAAACACTCCCTGAGAAACCCTACCCTCCTTTCAAAGATGATACACCTTCTTTTTATTTCTAAGTTCCTTCATAACCTCAGTACCCATCCAGGCTGGACGCTTGCCTCGTCGGCTCATCTTTCGGCACACAGGAACAGACTTTTCCTGCGCCCTCAAGATCTCTGTTTTGAGGCACACCCATCTTTCCTGAACTCCTTTGTTTTCAAGGGCAGTTTCCCAAGGAACTCTCCGAATGAGTCTCTTAAACAGGCCAAAATCTGGCCTCCGGAAGTCCAAGGTATAGGTCTTATTGATGTTCCTCCTGATTTCCCTGAGTATTGAGAATTCTACAATTTCATGATCACTGTGCCCCAGGCAACCTCCAACCTCCACCTCACCCACCAGTCCATCTCTATTAGTGAACAACAGGTCTAACATAGACCCTTCCCTGGTAGTCTCGCTCACCAGCTGTGACAGAAAGTTATCCTCCACACACTCTAAAAACTTTCTGGACTGCCTTTTTTGAGCTGTATGATATTCACAACATATATCTGGTAGGTTGAAGTCACCTACAAGAACAAGGGCTGAAGATCCAGAAACATTCTCCAGTTGCTCATAAAACAAGTTGTCCACTTCTTCTTTCTGGTTCGGTGGACGATAACAGACCCCCAATAGGATATCAGCCTTACCGGCCTTCCCCTTGATTCTTACCCATAAACATTCAACTTCATCATCATTAATTTCAATACCTATAACATCTAAGACCTCCCTAATATAAAGGGCCACCCCTCCACCCCTTCTCCCTTTTATATCTCTTCTGAAGAGCTTGTAGCCATCCAATACGATGTTCCAGCTATTTGACTCGTCCCACCATGTTTCTGTGATGGCGACTACATCATAGCTATATTGTTGCACCATGGCTTCCAGCTCTTCTTGTTTATTCCTCATACCACATGCATTAATATACATGCACCTCAGCTGGTTCACCGATTTCACCACTGACCCAGGCTGATTACCCTTGGACCTGCTTCCAGTCAGCCCAGCTGCATCCCCTTTCCCCTTCAAACCTAGTTTAAAACCCTTTCAATGAGTTCTGCCAATTCATGAGCAAAAATTCTTCTACCCTTAACAGAGAGATGCAACCCATCCGTGTCCAGGAGGCCAGGTGCCGTAAAGGTTGTCCCATGGTCAAAGAACCCAATGTTCTTTCGACGACACCAACCCTTGAGCCACTTGTTAATAATGTGGGCTCTCCTGTTCCTTTCATTAAATTTTTCTACCACCAAAGGGATCGAGGAAAAGATCACTTGGGCTCCTGCCCTATCAACCACTTGACTCAGTGCCCTAAAGTCCCTTTTAATTGCCTTAACACTGCTCCTTTCAATCTCGTCACTGCCAGGCTGGAGTATCAGCAGTGGATAATAATCAGAGGGCCTAATCAACCCAGAAAGTCTCTCGGTGATCTCCCGTATCTGGGACCCAGGGAGGCAGCAGACCTCTCTGTGGATTGGGTCCTGTCGGCATACGGGACCGTCTGTTCCCCTTAAAAGCGAGTCCCCCACTACGACTACCCTTCTTTTCTTTTTGATGTTAGAAATGGTAATTCGTCCTACAGATGAAGCATAATTGAGAGGCTCACTGAGTAAATTATTGTTTTCTAAATCATCTAGCTGCCTCTCTAGATCCTCCTGATCCAGGGTCTCATATCTGTTCTGAAGTGGTACCTGAGTTGGTAATGGGGGTCAGGAGGAAATGTTATTATTACCTCTCTGAACAGAGATCCATTTCCAATCCCCTTCGTCAACCAGGTGCCCTTCTACTTCTTGGCAGTTGGAGGCATGGGAGTCTTCTGACTCCTGGTGGGCCTCCCTCAAAGGTTCAAGGGTGGAACTCCACCAATCTATTTCCTTTTCACTTTCCCTAATACTCCTTAGTCTTTCAACTTCTTCCTTCGCCTCAGTCACCAATGATAAGAGATTGCTAACCTGTTCGCACCTCAGACAAATGTCCTCTGCCCCTGGTACTGCTGATAAGCTCAAACACTCTGCACAGGAAGGGGTCTGTACAGACACATCCTTGTGGTGGTGGGACATTACGCTTGTGCACAATATTAAAAAATATTTTTAATATTAAATATATTTTGAATGCTCCACAGCAGCATCAATACCCAGTACCATTATATTCTCATGGAAAGTTCCATTGAGGAGTTTCTAACAGAATAGAGCAGGTATTACACTCCTTTACCATAAGTGCAACTAATGTATTGCTCCTGAGGACAGCACAGCACTCCTGTTGCATTAAGCATGCCCATATGATTAGTGGATTATAATGTAAAACGATTGTGGGCATGAAATCTGTGTCTGATAGAATACTAACTTCAAATCACATATTTGTATGTAAATGCGATGTTGAAAGCTGTTGTGAGGTTAGTAATAAACTATGGAATGAAAAGTTCTAAGTTCATGAAATTAGCAGTGATTATTAAGGACAAGAAACTTAAATATGGAACTGATACAGCTGGAATTTGCCGTGTTATCTATAACAGAAAAAGACTGGAAGGAAATTATGGGGAATATTGGAGAGGACATGGAAAATTTCATGCATATATCACTACAATTTATCCTTCTCTTGGTTTTGCCCTTTTTTTTATTGCTAAAACAGTGGGCTAAATTTTATTCTCTCAAAAATTACATTAATTTACTATGGAATTATTTACTTGACTTCACTAGGTACATAGACTTGATGATAAGGCCATCTAGGCTTAGACACATTGCGTTGTCAGGCAAACAAAATAGATCCTTTCTTGGCTTGTAGCTTTAATTTTTTCAGTATATGAAAGACCTGAAGTTTTGAAGCAGCGTTATCTTATAGTTTTCAAGCAAAAAATATACTTTGCAACACATATTTCTCAGCCACAAATGAATCATCACAAATTCAATACTCATTTTTGAGAATGTTCAGATAAATCAGACTTAACAATTTAAAAATAATCCATTATTTTGGGTTTAAACACTTTTTTTTATACCCCTGATTCTCCATAAGCAAATCTAGCATTAGCCCACTTCCATTTTCCCCAAAGAAGCCTCTTTTACCTAGAAACATTTCTACTTTGACTTATACTTAAATTTGCATAAAATATGTTGTATTAACTCTGTCTACCTATGTATTTGTAGGTGAAATTTGCATTCTGGATATGATTCCTAAGGAGAAGGGACTTGGAGAGTGTGTTGCTCTGTAGTGTTGAAGAGGATGAAAAGTGGCTTGCTGCTTTCAATGTCTCAATTCAGTCTGAGCAACCATATATGATGTAAGCCTTTGCAAAACAGCATAGTCAAATCCATCTGCCTGCTGAAAGAAAAAATCCTCAACAGGGGAATTTCAAACAGTTTACAGATATCTTCAACTTAGTCTTTGTATTTCTGAACCTCAGGACGGGAAACAATCCGCAGGCCCATTTATCCAATGCAGTAAGTGCTTTTCATCAACTTTAACAATATCCTTCTAAAGTTACAGATTTAACAAATCTAAAGTTCCCTTTTTTATTCAAGTAGATTAGATTTTTTTTAATTTGTTATTATTGCTCCTCCTTCTTCCCACTCCAAGTGCATAACTACTGATACTCAAGTTACCTCTCATATCATAGTAACAAGTATGAGCTAAAATCTGTGCTTTTGGAGTAAGAACAACTAGATTTTATTCTTATTATCATAGCTCTGGATGTCTGTGGGAGAAGACAGACATCTGTGTAGTTATACTTTTGTTCTTTTGAACAAAATTGCATACTCCATTTTTTTAACATCTTCGCATAGTCATACTACCAAGTTATCTTAGTTATGTTAGGCACGCATTTCTTTTCAGTTTGCCAGCCTGGGAGGTCTCAAAGTTCAATTGACCGACTGAGTCATCTACAGTGCAAGTTTCTCTGTCTGAACATACCACTCTCAGCTTCCATCAGCTCAGAACTAGTCAATCCATCAAATTTGGAACACATCTCCTCTTAAAACAGGCAATGATTTTTGACCAGATGAATCACAGCTTAAACTCCATAGACTGTATTGACTAGATCTGCACTGCCTACACAGAGAGTCTAAACAAATAGTTTAGAAGAAGACATCTACACAATGCAGTGGGTGTTTCTCACTTCCCCTCCTCCCCACCCCGTGATGGTGTTGAAATCAAGTTGTTAAGGCTTCAGTCTTATTTGCCATCCATCTGCAGACATTAAAAAATACAGAGCATCCATTCTGAATCAGAACAAAGGTCTACCTAATCCAGAACTTTGTCTTCAGTAGTGATCAGAACTGGATGTCTGAGAAAAAAATAGAAGACAAGAAAGCAAGTGTATGTGATATGCCTCCACAGAATTGTCCCCGAGGTCAGTAATTTTCAAAGACCTTCTAAATCAGAGGTGATTTGTTTGTATTTAAGAACCCCAAGGAATTCTTCTATGAATTTGTCTAACTGCCTTCAATGTACATAAACTTTTAGCATCCTGTGACAGGAGTTTCCACTACATCTTTGCATTTACTTGAAGACTGCCTTGAATCTGCAACTGTCTTGTTTAAATGTCCAATTCTCTTCAGCTTTGCCCTGGAATAGACAGTGACTAAATGATCTGTATGCTGCTCATAACCTTAATGACCTCAGTCTGAGATCTCTCTCAGTTCCCTCAACTATCTCTTTTTCCGGGCTGAAGGTCAAACTTAATTATCTTCCAGCTCGCTTAGTTAGGTGTTCAATACTTTTTAACAGCTTTGTAACCATTCCAGAGTCTTGCTGTATAATTCTACAGTGGACAAACCAGACCACAAGCCAAATCTATATAGAGAAATGCCATCCTATAGTGCCAGTATACATTATAATATTATTGACACTGAACCCAAGACAACATTATACAGTAGCTTGTATGTCATCATTCATTCTCTATTTTGTTCTCTATTATACTCTTAATAATTTCGTCCTAGTATCCATCTGGGTTTTGATCATTACATTAAGGACAGTAGAGCTGATATTTTCAAAGGAAAGCCTGTTATAATACCAAGATTTCACTTCTGACTGGTATGATCAGCTCAGAATCCCTCATTCCAAATGTAAAGTTTTTTTTCGCATGTGCATGACTTTTAAAATTTATATTTATTTAGTCAGGTCTGCAGTACTAATACCCGGATACTAAGTCTTGTGACGCCTTTGTACTTTTTTGATTTTTAATTTATTTTTTTTTATTTTGCTCTCAGACACATTGTTTCCATCCTTCAAGGCTTTTCAATCTTTGTTGGCTTTCACCAGAATGGCACCTGAGCCACTGCAAAGACCTCAGAGCCATTAGTCATGTTTTCTTCATAACCTCATCTACACAGCCACACCATACCATCAAAAATGCATTTCCTCTTTCTATGAAAAACTTCAGGTTCTTAAATCATTCCTGTAGTTGTGTAGAAGCTGTAAGTAAGGCTGTGTCATGAGCTGAAGTGAAAGCTTCAGAGCTGTCTTAAATACATCAAGGCCTATAAACCATGCTTGAGTTCAAAAACTGTATACCCCATCTCATGGAAGAGAAAAGGTTATAATAGCTGTAAAGGAACTAGGGTGTCCTTTGTCCTGCCCTCCATGTGCCTGATCCACACACATTTAATGAAAAACAACATTCCCTTAGACTGGATGAGGAGGGTATTTAGGAGCTCTCCAAGAGCTTAATCCTCCCTGCTGGCATATTTGCTTTTAAACTGCTTGTGTAGTAGGTAAATTTGGATTTGAGGAAGAGTTGCAACTCATGCAATAGAACAACAGTTATATCCCAATGGGAGTGCCAAACGTGGACTGTGCAAATTCATGTTGTTATAGTGAGTGTATATACAGAAGATGAAAGTCTGTTTAGGTTTGTTTTTTTTTTTTCCCTTACTATTAAGTACACTCATGTTGTCATCTCATAAACTCATTAACTCTGGGACATTTAAATTCTGTCAGTTTTATTCCTGATCCTACTGAGAGGTTTTTATTTCTTATAAATTAACTCATTCTCAATTGCTTTGATCCCTCAAATTCCCAGTCAGTGCATTCCCTGATGAGACCAGAGGCTTAACGTGTTTCCACTTGAAAATGAGCATATACGTGCACACACATATACACACAGAGTGAAAGTGCAACTTGTAACTTTTCCATTTCATTATTTACCCATATATTTAGTTTTCATACTCCCTTTGGGGAGCAAGTTCCCTAAAGTGCAAAATTTTAATCATAAGGCATGTGGCTTTTTACTCAGTGCCAAAAGCATTGTTTCTAATAGCATTTTGGGCTCAGCTTATGTATCCAAAGGTTTACTGCTGTAGGGAAAGAAGAATGATTGCCTTCCAATAACACTGCCCTGCATAGCCAATATCTTTGTAAACAGCAGAACAGGAGAACACCACTACCTGCTACTCCACCATGCACAGGGTGATAGAGTTGAACTCTGGGCACTTTGTTCAATTTAGCATTAAGAAATATTACTTTTTGGTTGATAGCTTTGTCATTTTCCATTGCAATTTTGTCTGTTCTTGCTTTGAAAAACACATTTGAACTGATGATGCTGCTGGCATCCTCTTTGTCCATGCTGTGCAAACTCTGCCTCCCCTTACAAACTCTCACAAAGCAGTGTAATCTGTTGCAGTTCTTGCATCTTTTAAAAATTTTAGGAGCTTTGCATCTCTGTATGCTATTTAGTGGGGATTCTGACTGAAATCTGCATGATTTTTCATGATTTTCTGTCTTTTTCCTCGGTATTTTGGATTCTCTGCAGAACACCAACACTGTGAGAGCTTTGTCCCTCTTCCTTGAAGTCAGTGATAGCACAGTTTTCTAGGCAAATTCTAATTGCCTAGTTAAAACCATTTTCTAAAACTTCCCAGGTTTATCTGTGGGTGTGTGCATTTTCTTCAAAATATCATCTTCTCTCTGGTCTCTTATCAAGTTTACTTAAACTTCCCCCATCAAAATGAAGAGCCTGGTTCTTCTACTCAGATAAAGTCAGATCACCTCAGCTTTTTTGTCCACTCTGACAATGTCACTTGTTTCATTTTCACACAAGTTCCAGTGCTCCTCAAATTTCTATAATTAGTTTCACAGTTGGTCATCTCTGAATGACTAAACGGAAAATTACTCAAAAATCTGAATGCAACAGCCTTGGTTATTTTCAGAAATAAAGTTACCTTCTGGCTGCCTTTTTTCTTGTGTGTGTAGTGTATATTCATTGTATATGTAGTTGACTCTATAATATAAAAATTGGAGTTCTATAGTAAAATATTTTTGCTACCATTTTCCATTTGGCCTTCCCATTTCCACTGTTTCATCCCTGAGAGGGTTAGTTACTTCTTTTGTTAATTTTCTCATCTCAATTTTATCTCAAGGTGGTACTCAATAGACATAGCTAAAGGAAGTGCGGAGCAAGAGGGGCACCTAATCTCTACATTTCTCTGTGATAAGGCAGCCTGGCAAAGGAGCAAATGTTCTGAATTATCCTGCCTTCTACTTCCAGCAGTTTCTACAGCCAACAGAAATGCTGAGCAGTCAACAGTGATACACCTACTAACACAACAGTCCCAAGGGCTCCTGTCACTCAGATTTTTTCTGCTGGTTGTCCTTTTTCCGTTGTTATATACATAACTGTCTGAACCATTTCTTGTGACCACTCCAATTATATCACACTCATCCATTTTCTGCTTTGTTCTCTGGGGGCTTGCAGTTGAACCGGTGAAGTGAGGGTTAGAGAGAGCAGTCAGAAGAGGCTCCCGGCACTGTGGAACATCCCAAACCAGACGCACTTCTAAACAACTCTGATGCAGCATCACTCAGTGCTGACAAACAGCTTTGTCAATTCAGCTTGCTCCTGCTTTCACTTTGAAGGTCTATTTCCTCTAATGCCCAATTTGTGTGCATGCTAGCACAGCTTTCAATTCCTTTCTAAATGCAGTTCCAAGAAGAAATCATGACACGCTGATAAGATCATCATGACATTCACTCCAAATCAACAGCATAGAGGTGTATCATGGCTGTTATTCTCCAACAGCAACATTCTTCTAACAGCATCTGAGCCAGCCCTGTCCTCAGCTTCTTCTCTATACCCTTGTAATGGCAAAAGGCACAAAACATAATATTGCAAAAGCACTGCTCTCATGAGCTTTAACATAACCTTCTCATTCTTTTTTGTCCCTTTGAACTGAAACAGAAAGATAACCACAGCCCAGAAATTAATGAGTATGTGTTAGAGCCACAAGAAAACCAAAACATTCCAAAAGAAAGCAATACCGATGTTTGTGTGGCATGCAGATATGACTGGTTTACTGTGGAGGGTGCTAGGACATGGGCTAGTCTACATCAGCCAGGGTTTTCTCCACAGTGACGTAGTTTCCAATAGGTACTTCTGAGCAACAAACCTATGGGCTGCTCAGTGTCTGAAGAGAAGAAGCCTCACTGTCTGCTTTCTCACAACCTGAATTTCAGGTTGCATTGTGTGGGAACACCTTATCCATAAAGTTTAAACAGCTATAACTCTGCCTATTGTTTCTGGATATTTAAATTTCCATTTGTGGAGTTGTTAGTGCTGTGGCTTTAATTTGCAAAGCTGACTGGAAGTTCTGTTATTACAGAAAATAGTTATATAGTTTTCATGCCAATCGGCTTCCAGAGTAATACGGGAGCAATCTTATTGTATAAGCAGAAGCTTGTTCAGATCAAACCTGAATTTAATATTCACCTCAACTCAAGAAGTGCAACCTGCCAAGTTGTCAGCAAAAGAAAAATGACTTTAATATTAGAAATTACTAATATCCAGAATCTTTAACTCCCTGTGTTTTCTGGTTTTAAACCATTTCTATGTATGGGCCAAGGCCAAATTGTCTTTAATATAAATTCATGTTACTATGTAGTTAAAAAAAAAAAAAGAAAAGGAAATATTGAAGGGGGAATACCAAGTCATTTATGTACACATTGTTTTTGCTTTCCCTAAGCTATGCACATTTTCTGAAACTTTGATATTTTTTTAACTTATTCAGAAAATGCAAAAAAATATTGAAAATTCAAAGCTCTAGGATTATATGAAATTTTCATGTTCCTCTCTAATGCTGTATGACACGCCTGACAAAATGTAGATATACCTGTGTCCTGGGTTGAGCAGCAGCAGTCACTTTTTCTTCTTCTTATTAGCTGGTACAGTGCTGTTTTTTTGACTTTTGGCCTAGGAATAATACTGATAAAACTGATGTTTTCAGTTGCTGGTCAGAATGTTTACTCTGACCAAGGACTTTGTGAGTCTCATGCTCTGCCAGGGAGGAGGAGAAGCCGGGAGGAAGCAGGGACAGGACACCTGACCCAAGCTAGCCAAAGAGGTATTCCATACCACAGCATGTCATGCCCAGGGAGGTAACTGGGAGTTTACCCAGAAGGGCATGCCCTGCTCAGTCAGACTCGTTTTCTGCGGGTGGTATTGTATTCTCTTCCCTTGTTATTTCCTTTATCATTATTATTATTGGTGGCAGCAGTAGTGGCTTGTGTTATACCTTAGTTACTGGACTGTTTTTATCTCAACCCGTGGGAGTTACATTCTTTCGATTCTCCTCTCCATTCCTCCCGGGTGTGTGTGGGGGGGGGGGAGTAGAAACTGCATGGCTGACTTGCCAACTGGCTTAAACCGCGACAGTTCTTTTTGGCGCCCAACATGGGGCATGAAGGGTTGAGATAACGACAGATCTGACCGGAGTGTGTCTAATTGTATTTGTGATAAGCATTCAGTGTTTTGGATTAATAGTCACTCGTCACAATGCTGATTTATTGACTCTCAAAGTTGTTGGTTTTGATTTTACAGTTTCAATATGCTGTAGCTTACTTGGAGCCAGTATTTGCTGTGTTAGTGTTTTCCAAGTGTGGGGCTTGGGCTAAAGTTATTTTCTCATTGTACTTTATGGTAATGACTTGTAATACAATAGAATCATTGATCATGAAACTGATCTGGCTTATGTTCCCAGTGTGGTCACCACCTTTATACTTTGGGAGGTATATAATAGAAGTGCTTAGCAATTATACATCTTTTTTCTCCTTCTTGGGTGGTCAACCTGTGAAGGAGACATTCTCTTACCCTCCCAGCCCCCTCCCCCCCCAGACCATTTACAGCATTGTTTGAGAGTTTTGAAGTTTTTCAACGGCCTTTTAATACTCTTGAGACCTGTTTGCTGATTGTGATGAGGATCGCCATGTTGGCATGCATACAGAGTGTGTTTTGCCCACAACCATTATGTCTGATCTCAAGAGTTAAGCAGAGTCAGATTTGGGTCTTGTCTGGGGTTAGACGACAATATAGGGGGACCTAGAGATTTTACCTGAGGCTGGATAGCCATGAGTGGCAGGGTGTGTGGGATAGTATGGGCAAGTATCTAGGTCAGTGAGCCCCTCCAGTGCTTTGGAATTTCACCACCGAACAAGTGCAAAATCCAGAAGAATTAGTAAAACACTTATATGAGGTGTGTTGTCATCCTGGTCATACCAGAGAGGGACAGATCATGTCAACGTGCTGGGGCTTGGCCTATGCTTACAGAGCCTTGTTCAACACTATCCAGCACCTTCAAAAGGAAAAAAAGTCCCTGGATCTGAGGGTAAAGCAACAGACAGCGCAGCTACTCCAGCGACAAGCACAGCAGCTACACTAGCCTCAGCAACAGGTACGGTAGCTACTCAAACTTCGACTGCAACAGACAGCGAAGCTACCCCAGCTCCAAGCACAGTAGCTACACCACCCCCAGCAACAAGTACAGTTGCTACTCAAACCACAGTGATAATGACTGCAACTAAACCATTTCACCAATTCGTACCAGTATCAGTTGCCCCTGTATTCAAGAGAAAAAGCAAAAAAGAGGCAAGAAGAGTGAAGCAAGATGAAGAAACAATGTATTCACCACCAGCATCTGATCAGGAGTCATCATCACATGACAAAGAAGAAGAAGAAAAGGTGACTTCTCGACCTCGGACCTCAACCGAGCTATGGAATATGCGAAAAGATTTTCCCAGTCAACCAGGGGAGTACATCATAACCTGTTTGTTCCGATGCTGGGACAATGGGGCCAATGGTCACAAACTTGAAGGTACACCATGTAGACGCCCATGTACCCAAGAGTCGGGTCACTGAGGAGCACCAGAACAACCAACAAGTGGATAAAGCTGCTAAGATTGAAGTGGCTCAGATGGACTTAGATTGGCAACATAAAGGTGAATTATTTTTGGCTTGTTGGGCCCATGACACTTCAGGTCATCAGAGCAGAGATGCAATATATAGATGGGCCCGTAATCGAGGGGTGGACTTAACAATGGATACTATTGCCCAGGCTATTTGTGAGTGTGAAACATGCTGCAATTAAAAAAGCCAAACGGTTAAAGCCTCTTTGGTATGGAGGACGAGGGCTGAAGTACAAATACGGGGAGACCTGGCAGATTGATTATATCACACTCCCACCAACCCGCCAAGGCAAGCGCCATGTGCTTACCATGGTGGAAGCAACCACCAGATGGCTGGAAACATACCCTGTGCCCCATGCCACTGCCCAGAACACTATCCTGGGCCTTGAGAAACAGATTTTGTGGCGACATGGCACCCCAGAAAGAATTGAATCAGATAATGGGACTCATTTCCGGAATAACCTTATAGACACTTGGGCCAAAGAGCATGGCCTTGAGTGGGTATATCACATCCCCTACCATGCACCAGCCTCTGGGAAAATCGAACGGTACAACGGGCTGTTAAAAACTACACTGAGAGCAATGGGTGGGGGAACTTTCAAACATTGGGATGCACACTTACCAAAGGCCACCTGGCTGGTCAACACCAGAGGATCTGCCAACAGGGCTGGCCCAGCCCACTCAGAACTTTTACATATTGTAGAGGGGGACAAAGTTCCTGTGGTGCACATGAAGAATTTGCTGGGGAAGACAGTCTGGGTTATTCCTGCTTCAGGTAAAGGCAAACCCACTCGTGGGATTGCTTTTGCTCAGGAACCTGGATATACTTGGTGGGTAATGCGGGAAGATGGGGAAGTCCGATGTATACCTCAAGGGGATTTGATTTAGGGGAAAACAGCCAATGAACTCAATTGTATGCTGTTGCCTGCTATGTAATACCATAATAGCCCATCAACTAGAAGTCTGCAGGGCACCAGCGACTGGCCCTGACTTCCCTCTGACCATCATCCCAACAGAGAATGAACTTTGATATAACCAGACGTGTTTCGCTGTAAAGGAACGATCAGCATCAGCAGGCAACGATCCAACACTGCACACAGCCTCTCCTGCCCTGAAAGACTGTTACAAGAGATGGAGCCCAACATCATGGACCCGATGGACGCAGCAGCTTTATAGGGATTGGTCCATGCACTAAGATAACAGTGCACTGAAATGAGAGTGAGGGTATATGGAAAATGTGGGATCTGAGCATGACGTGAATGGTATGGAATAAGGGGTGGATACTGTCCTGGGTTCAGCAGTAGCAGTCACTTTTTCTTCTTCTTATTAGCTGGTACAGTGCTGTGTTTTTGACTTTTGGCCTAGGAATAATACTGATAAAGCCGATGTTTTCAGTTGCTGGTCAGAATGTTTACCCTGACCAAGGACTTTGTGAGTCTCATGCTCTGCCAGGGAGGAGGAGAAGCCGGGAGGAAGCAGGGACAGGACGCCTGCCTCAAGCTAGCCAAAGAGGTATTCCATACCACAGCACGTCATGCCCAGGGATGTAACTGGGAGTTACCCAGAAGGGCATGCGCTGCTGAGTCAGACTCAGTTTAGGTGAGTTGTATTGTATTCTCTTCCCTTGTTATTTCCTTTATCATTATTAGTATTGGTGGTAGCAGTAGTGGCTTGTGTTATACCTTAGTTACTGGACTGTTTTTATCTCAACCCATGGGAGTTACATTCTTTCGATTCTCCTTTCCATCCCTCTGGGGCGGGGGAAATGGGGAGTAGAAACTGCGTGGTTGACTTGCTAACTGGCTTAAACCGTGACAACCTGTTTAAATTAGTCACACCAGCTTCCTCTTATAATCAATAGAGATAATTAAGTATTGTCAAGGTAAACTTAATTTCATCCTAAAGGAGATGTCTACATTTGGTCAAATTAATTCTGCCCTGAATATATTTATGCGTCTCCACTGACCACAGGAGGCACAGACTGACTCACACAGACATAGCTATGTATTCTGTATCTTAGCTAGATAAAAGCAGGTGCAACAAATCTAAACCTAGTCCCTAATTTCTCAGATTGAAGTTCGCAAACAGCTGAAATCACTGGATTGAGAAAAATTCCTTTCAGGGCAAATGTAGGGAGCAAAGAAGGTTGTTAAATAGTTCTAACCTATTATTACAGCTACTTATTTCTCAAAGAGAATGTTGAAATGTTAAAAATGATGGATCTATTAAAATTATTTTATATTTTTTAATTTTATTTTTTGGCCAAATTCTAAACTTCTACCCAGCATCAGTGAAACACATAGATTTCACTTTCGAAAATAATTCAAAAGTTGAGCTGATTATAAAGAAAGAGCCTGTTCACCTGAGACATCAGGAGAGTTTTTTCAGTGAGAACCAGTGGATCAAGAATGCACGATGCAATGCATACATGATAATAGCAGCTTGAATGATTCGAAGCAACACAATTTGTTTCTTATCTGAACCATACAGCACACATTAAGCAAAAATGTATATAAGGATTTTAGGGGGTTTTATTGAGGTTACATTATTAAAGCTCTGAATAAGGTTCAAAACCACTCACAGAAGAATAAAAAAGCACCCTTACAGCCAGGTTCCACAATCATCCTCTTTGGGTCCTTGTCAGAGAACTTATTTGCTATACTGAATAAATCAATATATTTCAGAGGCTGTATGGAAGACATTTTAAATAGACATGACTCTTAAAGGTGTTCACCATCCTTAACTCCCTATCCCTAGCGAGGCCCTGATCCACAATCAGACATACTTTTTTTTTTTTTTTTTTTCTTTTAAAACACAGTGAGAGCTGATAGATAGCAGGTAGTATATTATGTGTTTTGGAATTGATGTAAACATTTTTTCAACTTTAATTTTCCTATATTTTGGAAAATCTCTACCACCCACAAAATGTGTTTTCTTGCACAAGGTGCTCTGGATCTTTCTTGAAACAGCATTATTAAGACCAGAAATAGGTAGATTCTTCTTCATATTGAGATACTAAGTGAAACAAACCAAGGTAGGCAGGACTGAGCACTTAGAGTCAAAAAAAGCATTGGTTTTGACCATTTTGAGAGCAGTGGTGGATACCTGAGTGCAGAGGCAAAATTTCAACATGCTTTACAAGGCAAACAGGAATACTTTTTAGTCATCAATCTGTTTTTTAAGCACATGCTGGATGGTTGGAGTTAAACATGCACATTAATGCTTTCTAAATCTAGAGGTATTTAACAGATTCAGCGATGCAGAAGAGTGCTTTGCTTCGATTAGTCATAACATTTCAATACAAACTAAACTTTGAGCATAAAAGTATTTGAAGTACCAAGGCTATTCATGTGCTCATTTTGTCTCCCCCCTTTACTATCTATTCTCTTTATAGAGACACTCTGCAAATCTTTCTAAATACATCAAATACATTATTTAAACCAACTAAAAATATATTGAATCTAGGAGCTCAAATTATGAATCTCTCAGTTCAGATATGGCTCTCCCTTTGATTTCAGCCTTAGCAAGAAATAAATAATCTAAAAGTCTTTGGACCCACAAGTGAGATTACTTTGGCCTATAACTCCCTATCTCCCACCTTTGCTGCTGGATTCTTAGAATTCATGCAAAAGAAGAAAGGTTTCCATTCAAAGAAGATGAAGAAGGCCACAATTTTTATTTGTCCAGTAAGCAAGCTAAATTATAATCAGACATATTTCCATCAGGAAGTTTTGTTGGAAGTTCTGATGCATTTCCTCAAATCACTTCCAAACAGGACACTGGTTAATGTTATAAATATTTTTTTATTATATTCAATTCTTCTCTGTTCTGTTCTATTATATTTGCTATTTCATGTGGATTGAAAACTGCTATAACAGCTGGAAACCGTATTATCTCCTCTATGAGGAAAGGCTGAGAGAGCTGGGACTTTTGACCCTGCAGAATAGAAGACTCAGGGAAATCTTATCAATGTATATAAATTCCTGAAGGGAAAGTGCTAGGAGGACTAAGCCAGGCTCTTTTCAGTGGTACCCAGTGATAGGACAAGGACACAAACGTGTGAAGTTCCTTCTGAACATCAGGAAACACTTTTGTCCTTTGAGGGTGACCAAGCACAGGTTGCCCAAAGAGGTTCTGGAGCCATCCTTCTTGGAGGTATCCTAAAGCTGTCTGGACATGGTCCTGGGCAGCTGGCCCTGAGTGATTTTTCTTGAGCAGAAGGGTTGGACCAGATGACCTCCAGAGTTCCCTTCTAACCTCAACTCTTCTTATGATTCTGGGTTTTAATATTCCCATCAATACCTCATGCATGTCACCTCTATATTTTTCAAGTTTTTAAACTTTCACCACATTTTCAGAAAGGGACAAAGTAGAAAGAACTCAGCTTAAAAGAGATTATTCTTTTTCTTCTTTCCTGAAGTAACATCTATTTGCTCCAGAGGGTGGGCAAAAGAAAAGAACAAAAAAAGAAAAAGAAAAAAAAAAGGCAACAAAATTAATTAAATTAGCAAAAAAAAAAAAAAAAAAGATTAAAATTATTAATTTGAAAAATTAGTAAATTGTTAAAAGGAATTTCCTAGTATCTAATACAAAATACATTTTCTAACTCACTCCCTCAAGAGTTAATGAAATTAGTTTTTGTATCGCAAACTTGGAGAACAGTAGATCACTGCAACCTTTTGCATATTTAACCACAGTTCTCACATGCCTCTCTTGCAGTCCTCTCTTTTCCAGAATAAGCAAACCTAATTATTTAGAACATTTCCTCAGAGGTGATGTTTTCCAACCTCTAATAAGTCTTCTATGCCTCCTTTGGGTTCTCTCTAATTTATCTTCATCTTCTTGAAATGGACATAGTACCCTAGGTGAAGCCTCCCCTAGCACTAGATAGTGAGCAATAATTATCTGGTTGTCTTCCTTCAACATTACTGTTCCGATATTGCAGAAGGAGATTTGCCCTTTCTGCAGCATCGTATACTTGATGTATTCAGCTTGCAGTACATTTTTAGCTCCCTAAAATGCTTTTCTGCAGTGGTATTGCATAGTCAGCTATTCTTCATTTTGTATGTGTGTAGTTGATTTTACAAGGTGTTTCACTTCTTTTTGTTGAATCTCATTTTGTTGATTTTGAACCAATTCTTCAGTTGATTAAGATAATTTTAAATGTTGATCCTGTGCCCCATCTAGCTTAAGCCATAATTACTTTGTCATAGGCAAATTTCATAAATTTCATAAATGTAATAATTTCTATCATAAAAGTAATTAATATTAACCAATTTTTTAGCATATTTCTTCAACCAGTGTTTTAATATAGAAAAATTTAAGCTAGACATTTTTTCTTGGTGTTGATGTCTTATAATATGGCATTGAAATTTCTACTCATATAAAATGGCCCCCAAAATATTTGCCCATATATAGATTTCAAAAACATTAAAAAAATATTTTATTAACACTTATCCTAGAAGCACTAGCAAGCATCTAAAAATCTAGAGATGAAGCCTATACCAAGAGAAAACATAGACTACATCTTTACCGTACAGTCAAAAATCCAGCCTGTGACTCAGGTAGTATTTTATATTTAGATAGAAAAGTTCACAGATGGTATTCACTATGCCTAATAGGTGACTGATAGGCCTTTTTTTTCCTAAAGCAAATACCATGTGTTCCTATATAGTTAAAGGAGAAGATAAGTGTCTCTGAAGGCTTCTAAAAGGAAATCCAGACTATGTTGGTTAGCTACCATGTTAGGCAGTTTAGATCCAATCTTTACATGATTTTCCAAAAGGAAAATAATTTCATATTTCTTTCCTTAGAAAATCATGTCTCCACTTATACCTGTATTGTGTTTGGAGAGAACTGAACTGATAGAAGATCACATTACACAGTAACTGTAGCTTGTAAGAAATTGGTATAATTCAGAGAAAAAAAAATCTGTTCACAAGTAATCCTTTCAAATAGTGTATGTTGTGGAGAATGGATTTAAAACTCTCAGGGACTCCATATCAGGGCCACATTATAATTGGTGTCTGTCCCAGAGCAGACACCCTAGAAACAGAACACAAAGACACAGAACATGGCTTCACATAAGCATCACACTAACATTACTAGACGGTTTAAACACACAAACTAAAAAAATACATTTTTTTTCAGACTTAACCAGCTTTGGATTTACCTACCTCAGTCATCTTTGCACGATACTCGAATCTCACTGTATATGTGTCCCAAAAATGTAGTAGGGGGAGGATGAATTACTAAAGCAAATTTCCTTAACTGCAACTTGTGTGATTAGGAAGTCAAGATCTCTTAGGATAAAATTCACTTGCAGTGGAGAAATACTTGCTATATTGAAAGACAGGATATTTGAAGTAATGTCTTCTTAAAATCTTCCTAGGGTGCCTCTCCGCACCCTAGGATGGGAGGAAGGGAAAGTGCAAGTTAAAATACTTTCTTTTTATTATTAGGGGTTTTTTTTGTTGTTGCTTTTCAGAAAGCTCTGTGAAATTATTATTTTGTTCTTAGAGATCTGTATCACAGAGCTCAAGACCATAATTGCAACATCTACATGCAACCACAATGCAACAAATAAAAACCAAAATGGCCACAGATCCCAAGAGTATGTCTTTATTTGTAAATAAAATGGTCCAGGAACTACTCTTTGGTCCTAATGACACAGTTCCCATACATACAGCTGAATGTATGTCAGAGAGGTGATTCAAGATACCCAACATGGCTTCACTAGGGTGTCGTGGTTTATACCCAGCCGGTAACTCAGAAACATACAGCCACACACTCCTCCAACTTCTTCCTCCCCCTGCTCCCAGAGGGATGGATAAGAGAACAGAAAGAATGTAACTCCCACAGACTGAAATAAAAGCAGTCCAGTAGCTAAGGTACAATACAAAACTACTACTGTTACTGCCAATAATAATAACAACGATAAGAGAAATAACAAGGGGAGAGAATACAGTTGCTCACCACCCTCTGACCAATACCCCACCCATCCCTAGCAGCCATCTGGGCCTTCCGGGTAACTCCCCTCAGTTTATATACTGGGCATGATGTGCTGTGATATGGAATACCCATTTGGCTAGTTTGAGTCAGGTGTCCTGTCTCTGTTTCATAGAATCATAGTATCATAGAATAGTTAGGGTTGGAAAGGACCTTAAGATCATCTAGTTCCAACCCCTCTGCCACGGGCAGGGACACCCCACACTAAACCATGTCACCCAAGGCTCTGTCCAACCTGGCCTTGAACACTGCCGGGGATGGAGCATTCACAACTTCCCTGGGCAACACATTCCAGTGCCTCACCACCCTTACAGTAAAGAACTTCTTCCTTATATGCAATCTAAACTTCCCCTGTTTAAGTTTTAATCTGTTACCCCTTGTCCTATCACTGCAGTCCCTAATGAAGAGTCCCTCCCCAGCATCCTTATAAGCCCCCTTCTGATACTGGAAGGCTACTTTGAGGTCTCCACGCAGCCTTCTCTTCCCAGCTTCCTGTGCTCATCCTCACTGGCAAAGCATGAGACTAAAAGTCCTTGATTGGTGTAAACATTACTCAGCAACAACTAAAAACATTGTTGTGTTACCAGTGTTGCTCCCTAGCTAAAGTCGAAAACACAGCACTGCACAAGCTACTAAGAAGGAGAAAAAATGACTGCTACTGCTGAACCCGGGACTAGTCATCTAGCTGGACATCTATAAGACCTTTGGCACAGTCCTGTACTACATCCTTCTCCCTAAATTGGAGAGATAAGGATTTGATGGATGGATGGTTCTGTGGATGAGGAATTAGCTGGATAGTTGCATCCAGAGGGTACTGGTCAGCTTCTCAGTGTTCTGATGGAAACTGGTGACAAGTGGTGTCCCTCAGGGGTCCATATAGAGACCAGCACTGTTTACCCAGTACTGTTTAATATGTTCATCATTGATATAGAGCAATTGAGTGCACCTTGAGCAGGCTTGCAGATACCAAGCTGAGTTAGTGTGATTGACATGCCTGAAGGGTGGAATGACATCCAGAGGGACCTGGACAACCTCAAGAAGCGTGCTTGTGTGAAACTCACGAGGTTCAAGACCAAGTGCACCTGGGTCAGGACCACCCCTGCTATCAACAGAGGTGGGGGATAAAGGGATTTGGAGTAGGCATGAGGAGAAGGGCTTGGGGGAACTGGTGGAGGAAAAGTTGTACATGAGTTGACAATGTGTACTTCCAGTCCGGAAAGCCAACTGTATTCTGGGCTGCATTATCAATTGCTGTACTCATCTCCCTAGATGAAGCTATAGACCTTTGAACCTCAAGTGGCAGCAGAAAGGTGATCATAACAACAGCTGAAAAAAAAAAGGCCTAGTTATTAGGAAGAGTATGTATAAAAATTACATCTTATTTTTATTGAGAATTTTTTCTGTAATAGTTTTATAGTCTCTATTTTCTTTTTCTCTTCTCCTATAGTAATTAGGCCTGGACTAATAATAATTCTTTGATTATACTGTTAAGATTTAAATTAACAAATCTTTGCTTTAAATATATTTTCTTTCTTGCCCATAAGGTTTTGAGTACAACACTAGCAGTTAAATGGCGAGACATTGATAATCCGTGCTCATTCCATGCCCTTGCCATGTCTAATTTACTAGCTAAGTTGTCTGAAAGGCCAGGTTAGCTCATCCCACTATGTTTTGGCACCTGAAATCTGAAAAGACGAGATCAAGCCTCCTTGCTCCATCACCTAGAGCATGAAAGTCATTAAGGTTGGAGCACAGACAGACATAGGTCTACACCTATGGGATTTCACCTCTGCAGTAGATAAATACTTTGGAATGCAACACCAACTGGATGTCTCCAGGTCCTGGTCTGCTAGCCAAATCAATCTTCTTGACAGCTGGGAACCTAGAAATACTAGGTGTTGAGTCAAAACCTATGCAATAGCATATATGAAATTACCAAGAAGCTGCGAAGTTTAAAAAGCACTATACATGCTGAGATGATTTAGACGTAAAAGTAGTCAGGAACTATTAAGGAATAATTAGCAATCACTACAGGTAGATAGATGAAAATAACGATGTCATGCACATGGTGAGTACAAGAGCACTTAAGGGCATCTACTACTTACAACCGCTCACTGCAGGGAAAATTTTCTTGGTGTTTTGTTGTTTTACTTGTTGTTTACTGGTAACACACGTCTACAACTCCATGCTCTCAAGAATGGAAGGTTGACAGGCTTTTTCAGTATGACTAGAACAATAAATTTCCAAAGGTATCCTCAGACTCACCTGGATAGGTCTCACAGAAATTATTCAAAACAAACCAGCTGGAGGGAGTCAATAGGAACAGGAAATTTGAGCCTGAGTTGTTACAGTTAGATAAAGCTTTGTGCAGCTGAAAGTCTCATAGAAAGTGTGACATTACAACCAGTCCTAATATACTGCTCTGTTTACTATTAAAAGCTTTTATTTGTCTTATAAGTACAATGTTATTTTATCATTCAAGCAAAGTGGAATGAACTTAGGCCACACTACATACTGCACTGTGGTCACCATTCTGTTGGGAGTCATCTGAAACTACTGCACAATAAAATATAATTAAAAATGTGGAGGAGACTTTACCATGAATTCTGTTATTATGCTTTTCTAAGTTATGAATAAAGTCAAACACATAATTTTTTTTCAATCACTTCAGTAAGATAAAAACATTGTATTCATTGTGAGCAAGCAAATCCAAAAAAGAAATGATGAAATGAGGCCCTGAACAGGGGCATTTTTAATACAGAATGTTTTGCTCAAAAATAGAAAATCAAGTCTTTCATTCGTTCTTCATGTGTGGTTATTGTCTCATAAAGCACAGAAAAGAATGGGTCAGGAGCAGAAGTCTGAGCATCTTTTAAACCTTAGTTACAGGTTGAGTCAGATTCATGTCCTGAAAGTAATACTTTCCTGATCAGAGTCTGAAAGGTGCTATATAATGGAACATAACTGATGTCATTGCTATCCACTTTCAGAGCAGTGTGATTGACACTGGCATTGTAAGCTTTCTTTAATTACAAGATTGCAGTCTCAGAGAACAAGCCTTTACCCTTAGCAAAAAAGAAATATGATTAGTTAATTCCACAGGAGAAACTAGGCTAGAATGCAAGAAACCTTGAAGAAAGACTAAGAAATTGGTCTACACAGGGAAAATAAGACATATCAAGAATGAATAAGGTGTCAGATAGATGAGAGAAAAAAAGGAACAGGTGTATTTGAAACTTCAGACACCCCTATGCCAAGCTTACATCATCCCTGGCATCTGAAAATTTAAGGATCAAATTTGCTGTCAGTTTAACTGTATTACCACCCCGTCAACCTGCATCAACACTACTGGGGCTTATGTACATTTTTTTATACAAACAGGCAATTCTGTGAGGCCAGTGTTTTTCAGCCATCCAGCAAAAACATTCCTGTGCCCTAGTTGTGGCCACTGAAGCAGATTTGACTTGTGTGGTGCAGGTTTGCTTTAGTGTCCTCCAGTGATGAAGGGCAGGGCTGCTCAGACCTGGGGCACCACCAAAGCATAAGCTTCTCAAGACTGATTTTTCCTTTTTCCATTTCTTGACCATCTTTTTAACTTCCTATTCTCCTTTTCTCCAACCATGTCATTTCCAAATAATCTTGATCCTCCTGTTCAGCTAGTTTAACCTCAAGGTCAAAGTCAGAGACCTAGTCAGCTGCTTGCAGACCTAGCATTATTTCTTCCATACCAGGTTAACAGTGAGATGAACATCAAAGCATAAAAATTTTTTTGCAAACTATATGTGTTACTATCCCAAATTCAGCAGAACACATGTGCTTACCTGGTGAGGTGCTGCACCATATTAGAGACTCTCTGAATATGAATGACTTCATGGCACAGGGCAGCAGTCTACAAAGCTGTCTGTTTGGGTCCTGAAAACCTCAATACAATTTTCTATCTATCTATCTGTGCTAATTAATTCTGCTTTACAGAGACCACATTGTTCTCAGCCCCACAGCTAGATCAGTCAGCTCTGGGACCATACATTGCACACATGGAAAGACCTGTTTCTATGGGAAAAAGATTAAGATGTTGTCATGAAGGGTAAATGAGAATTAAAACAGGTATTTCCTTAAAAATCTTGGAATAAATGCAGCCAGCCAAGTTGTTTCGAACTTTGTGGGAAAGAGGAAGAAAGGGAAGATAAATAAAGAGGAAATTACCATTAAACTTAGTAGCAGAAATCCCAAATAAAAATAGTGCTTTAAAATGTTAATATATACCTGAATGCATAATCGACCACCTCCCTTTAAGAACATGATTAATCATAACAGCATTAGTTCTTCTCATATTTAAGGTTAAACATACTTAAATAGTTGTACATTTTTTTACAAAAGTGGAGATAGTCTGTTTCTTAACTAAATCTAAATGATTGTATGGATTCAAATGTGAAATCGTAAATCAAGTAAAGAGTTTTCTCTCTGTCCTGCAAGTCCGGTGATGTCAAGTACAGTACTGCTATAGTCAGATCTCAGCATGTATAAAAGTGGCAAAATGAGCCCTAATATAGATGTGAAAAAATGGGAAAAGTGGCAAATGGTTTTGAAATTGGCTTTTTTGTTTATAAATGAAAAAAACCCACCCTTCTAAGCCTAAGTATAGGTGAAAGTGATTTATTATCAAGTAAACTGTCTCTACAAGAGCATTAGTTCCAGATGACATGTTACACATTAGCTGCATGTAAATGTGTTTATAGGAACTACTCCATTAGTTATAATGAACCAATCAGAAGGTGTACAAAAGTAAATAAACAAAAAACTCTCAAGTGACACTTCATAGCTCCCAGAAAGAAACACTCTGAAAAGGAGTCAAAAGAGAAACAGATCTTTCCTTTTCAGTAGGATTCTTGAAAATTAAAGTATATGCTCTTTGAATTCATATAGTTGGAAATAATACTAGAAGACCTAATGGTCACTTTTGGCCTTAAATTCTGCCTGTGACAAAAATTAAAAATTATGTTACTTGTCAAGTTTAAGGGGAATAATAGTCTCTCAAATGACTGAGGGGATTGAAAATCATTGACCATCATCCCAGGCAAAATAAAACTTTCTATTCATCAGGTGGCACATGCAAAAATACCCTGCTGCTGATTGGAAAGGTCTGATTCATGGTTTCTAATCTATATGCACAATGAGAAGAGGTTTGAGAACAAAAGCAAATCCATAAATACTTGACACAAACCCATAGCCAGATTCTTATGAAAAAAAAATGAACAGCTTGGGAAAGTGGAAGCAGAGGAGACTGAAGAAAATAGATGGACAAGTATTTTTTTTGTAGCTCACAGTGGGTAAAACAGCTGGAAAGTCAGGTATGATGATTGTTATTAACAAAGAGTGTGGTTTACATGTTTTATCACCCTAATTTTTGCACCACCTACGAAGTAGGACTGCTGAGGTGCACAACACTAGTGTGAAAAATGAGTACCCTTTTTCATTTGATGGGTACAAATGACACCTCCCAAACTGGCAAAAAGCACCCATTCCTGTTCTAAAAGTGAAAACTGTTCAAAAGCAGCCCAGTTTCCAGAGTTTTAATTTTGAATGTATAAAGGAGTGAGAATTAGAGCATCTGGCTGAAAAGTTTTATACCACCTTTGCTCAGCCCTAACCAAATTAAAACAGCTAAGTTAGAAAGTCCACAGATGCAAAAAGGGGCTACAGCAATGACATTCTTTTAAATATAGACAAGTTGCTTGGGTGCCCCACATAGTATAAATTGCTGAAGCACTCAAGTACTTAACTAGTTACAGTATGTGAAATTGGGTTTAATTTGACAATGCTGTAGCTCAGCATTGTTTGCCTTGCAATTATATACATTGATTAGACTTTGAACATAATGAGCACTTGCCTGAAGGGGTCTGACAAGAAAAGCAATATTTCAGGAATTCAGGGCTGCAGGGTTGAAAAGCAAAAATTTTGCTTGGCTACAGTCTCAAAGCAGGGCGTTTTAGTAAGTCTAAAGTCCTGTGGTTAGAAGAAGCAAGGTTTTGTTACAACTCTTGGTTCCATATAAGTAATACAAATGTTATTTTTATTCTACATGCACATTAAACACATAATCCTCATTTCTGTTAAAACAACCCAGGTAGCAAACACTACAAAATGTATCTTGGGTTAATATGCACAAGATGGAAATGAAGTTACATGATAGCATACATTACAATAAAAACTAGTGAAGTGTGTAATTAGTGTTACTATGCTGTATGTTACGGTATATATTGCTCAGTGTAACCACAGCAGTAACCATCTTAGTGTTGCTGTCTTAATTATAGCAGTTTTATTGTTATTATTATTGTCAGTTTTTAAGCTTTTACTAAATCCAAAGCTCAAATTCAGCAAAGCACAGAAGCATGTGCTTAATTTTAAGCAGGTGCATAGTCCCATGGAAGCTAGTAGAATTACAAAACCTTAAAAATACACCTTTTGGAATGAATGGGATTAGTTACACATCTCAAAGTAATGATAGGCACACCAGGTATTTGTATTACATTCAACAGCAATATTAATTCAGTGAAGATTCTATGCCTGAGCATCTTGCTGACTACAGGTGATTTAATTTCTATTCAACCAGTCTTAACACATTATCTATAGTCTCCACATCTCCAGTGTCTTTTGAACAAGGCTGAAAAAGAAATACACCTGGTGCTGTCAACTGGAGAATCCAAATCTGAAGTCTTTTAGGTGCAGCCTGTCTAATAGCCTGTCTCTATTTTTTATTTTAGCTATTTATGGTATATTTATTTTGCTATTTCTGCTGCTCTTCTCCAGATTCCTGACAAACACCAGCTATTTGTTGGCTTCCAATGTTTTTACCCAAATGAATTCAGATCAGTAGATCTCTGCTAAAATCTGGGGTCATGGTTGCAGGATTCATGTAGATATAGATGCAGGGCTAGAATCACAAATGGATATGGGTACACAAGTCTAAAATTTCAAATATCAAAAATGCTTTAGCTGATGCTTACCTATAGGGGTCCAAATGTCCTCAAGTCTTCCAAATTAAAAATAATGTATTCTGCCTGTGAATAACTGAAAATCAATATGATTCATAAGACATAGTTCAACTATGCAGATGTCTTTCTATATTCTTCTATAGATCAGATCAAACAATTAATTTTTTTTTTGTTTGGTGATACATGTGAGATCTCCCCATGTTGATGTAAAAAACCTTTAGAAATGCAGTATTTCTCCAATTTTTTTTAGCCTACTTATTGGTGTGACGGGAGCAACACCCCAGGAGAGCCCCCGTACCTGGATGTTTGGTCTGGACAGCACTAGGCAGCACTGCCTGAGCACTAATTCAGGTTGTTAGTAGGACTGATGATGAGAAAGGCAGCCTTTCCTTTGACCTTACCACTCACTGGCGGCACAAATAACAAATAACTATGATGCCTACAGGAAATGACCATTTTTCTCAAAGAATAGTGCCTGCAAGAAATCTCTGCATGTTCTCTAAAGGTTTTTTTTTGAAGGAGGGAGAATAACTTCTGATCCTAAATCTGTGAATGAATAAAGTGAAGTTTTCAGCATTCCTTCTTAGTATTT
Source organism: Psittacula echo (assembly GCF_963264785.1). NCBI lineage: Eukaryota > Metazoa > Chordata > Aves > Psittaciformes > Psittacidae > Psittacula > Psittacula echo. Next base: position 100,629,232 of record NC_137738.1, read on the forward strand.
GACCTCCTTTTATTCTGGTTCCCATTGGTTTTCCTTTTATTTATGTTCTTATAATATAAATATAATGATTAATTTATATATTTTGTTGAAGATTTATAGCTTTATATATAGTTTATGGATTTATTTATAGATTATAGCTGTATAACTGCTGACCTCTTTGAATAAGTAGTGAGTCTACACTATGTCAATGCAAAGTGGAATATATTTGTTACTATAAATATAATGATATTGGTATAGTGTCTGTATCAAAATTTGTTCCATAGAGAACAAATTCTGGAAGCATCAATCACACATGCTTTCTTCTTGCAAGTATATTAGAGTAGCCCACGAGGAGGTGGATTTTATAAACAGTAGAGGCAGCTACTACATTTCGTCTTGCAGGTATTTACTGCATGGATAATATATAACACTTACAAAAGGAAAGCAGTAATTTAAAAATTCAGCTGACCACAAGTTGGGCCTATCTTACTAGAGAATTGAAATTGTCTGATGATCTTTTAACTGGATATATATCCATAACCTCCTCAGATCTAATCTTAAGTATAAACTCACTTATGATGTCCCTGGGATAGAGCAAGTAAAGTAATGAATTTTCTTGTAAGAGAAAACAGGGAACTAGAGTTTTGTGAAGATTAAATGGCATGTAGCTACAAGAAAGGGGCTGTATTCTTATAATGCACCAAGAAGTGTAAGAAATAGACCAGTTCACCTAAGGAGACAATGAGTCTATTATACGATGTCATTTTAAAATGTGAGTGGCAGCTCATTACATGAGGACAAGGAATTGAAAGTTCACAGGAATAATATGTGAATAAAAATCTGTTAGCTGTTGAGAAAAACAAAATGCCATTTTCCACATAAGAGTTTTCCAACACCCAGTGATTCGAAGGGAGAATGGGTTATTTCGAGAAATGCTCTACAAAAATTTGGGCCCAGCCTTCCAAATGCTGAGTATCAAAAACCAAGAATATCTGAAAATGATTGCCAGTAGAAAATAGCAATATTTTCATATTTGTTTCAAAGGTTAACTTCTCACGGCAGAAATTGTGGACAAGATTGTCAGCACTGTAAACTCACGTAGTTTTTAACTTCTGTGTTTGGCTGAATATTTTTTAACTGCATTAACTCAATGAAATGGTAATGCTTCTCTTGAATTATTTCACAAATAGCTAGCTCTAAATGAAATGTGTGTGTGTGTGCTACACCTATTTTTACGCACACAGTTGCCAATTGCTTTATCACCTCTATGTTAAATATCAACACTCCTAACAGATGGGTAAGTTAGGTAAGTAAGACCAGGACTTGAACTTTTTGAAATTCACCAAAGGCAAGTTCAGCGTTCTGCACCTGGGAAAGAATAACCCCATGCACCTGTACAGGTTGAGGACTGACCTGCTGGAAAGTAGCTCTGTGGGGTGCACTAGCCACTAAGTTATTTGATTCAGTACAGCAACACTGTTTCAAAACCATTCTGTCTTCATTTTTTGTTTGTGGCCTCTTGATCTTGAGAGTATGAAATTTGCAGGGCTCTGGAGAGTCTGGTGTTTTTTAAAACTTCAGATTTATTTTCTGACACAACAGCTGCTAAAACCTCTCTACCTTTGGAAAACACTGATTTCCCATAATTCCCCTAAGTCAAGGCTGAATTAAGAGGCATGAACTTTGGGATTGATAACAATTATTTTCAGTTGCTGAAACTCTCACTCAGAGAGGGCATTGATGTACATTTCCTTGGCACTTGAAAGCAAACAGCCAGCACCTGAGGAGATACTGTCTCCTCAGGTTCCTATTTTCCAATTTTCCTCCTGTTTCTATTTTGGTTATGGGTAAACAGTACCACCACTACTACTATTAGTAGGTGTCCTGGTTTCAGCTGTAATGGTTATTTAATATATATAATATAGGTGGTGTATTGTATGTATAAAGTATGTTATACTTAAATAATTAAACTGTTCTTATCTTAACCCACAGACTTTGCATTCTTCTGAAAAAATGCTTATAGGAAATTTGCTTTGACACACCCAAGTCAGATCTATCATTATGTCAACCCTTCAAGCCCCATGTTGGGTGCCAAAAAGGATTGTCGTGGTTTAAGTCCAGACAGTAACTCAACACCATGCAGCTGTTCGCTCACTGCCCCTGCTTCCCCTCCCTTCAGGCGGGAGGGGGAGGAGAATCAAAAGAATATAAATCCCATGGGTTGAGATAAGAACAGTCCAGTAACTAAGGTATAATGCAAACCTACTACTAGTACCACCAATAATCATAATGATAAGAGAGAAATAACAAGGGGAGATAATATAAAACTAAAAGGGGAAAAGGAAAAGAAAACAATAAACACAAGTGACGCACAATACAATTGCTCACCACCTGCTGACTAATACCCAGCCTAACCCAAGAAGAGATCTGCCCTTCCAGGTACCCCACCCCAGTCTGTATCCTAGGCATGACGTGCTGTGGTATGGAATACCCCTTTGGCTAGTTTGGATCAGGTGTCCTGTCTCTGCTTCATCCCAGCTTCTTGTGCCCTTCCTCACCGGCAGAGCATGAGACTGGAAAAGTCCTTGATCAGGATAAATGCTACCTAGCAACAACTAAAACTTCAGTGTGTTATCAGCTTTGTTCTCAGACTAAAGCCAAAACATAGAACTGCACAAGGTACTAGGGAGGAGAAAAAACAACTGTTACAGCTGAAACCAGGACAGTGGTACACATGCAAAGCTCAAGAATCCTTGCACCATCTTGTAAATACTGATATTTAAGTCTAGCTGCTTTTTTAATTTATTCATATATCACATTATGGTTGGTGTTTCAAAGGATAACTTTTCCACATACAGTCTTAGTGTGTACAGTGACTTACATGTACTGTGGAGCATCACTTTAAGTCTCTTGGCTTTGCAGGATTAATATTCTTTTCTGGAAAATGGGGTTAGGAATAATGATAATCTTGACATACATCACCTGTAAATGAGCATGTGGTATACATGTTAAATAACCTTATTACTCTAAGTTCTTTAACAGGCACCAGCCCTTTCTTTGATGCCATCAGACATATTTTCAGCTTCAACAGTTTTCACTGTATTTCCAAGGCAACAGGAATTCCTGCTCAGTAGTGTAGATTTTTGCCATGGCTCTGAGATAATAGGGATTGGAAAACTTCATATAGTGGAAAATTTAGACAGATTTTTCTGTAAATGTAGTCTACTAGTCAGCTCATGATTCAAGGATACAGTTTGAGGTGTCACAATTCAAGGCAATGAGTCAGAACCTTCCGATATACAGAAATCTTTAGGAAGCCCAAAATAACACATTTGCAACTCTGACCCAACACACTGTGGTAGGTTTGAGTCTCAGTAGCTACTATAGTAGCAGTCAAATGTGACACCTGTATTAAGACTTAAGAGCTTTTTTCCAAGCCTTTCAATAATGTCACTATGATAATATGTCATTATATATAGAAAAAAATCCCACTAGCCACTCATTGAATCTTATGCCCAAGGCATGTGAATTATCTGAACTATGTCCTGCCTGCCAGAAGACTGGCAAACTGACACTTTCAGAAGGACTAACTTATGTCAAACATCCTATTCAAGTATAAGCATAGTATAATCAAAGACTGCAAATCATTTGCCTTCCATTGTTTATCTGTGTCTTCACTGGCAAAATCTCTGACTGCACCACCCAAGTCTTGGAAGGCGAACGCAGGAACTGTGAGAATGAGGACCCTAGGCCCACTGTAGGAGAGGATCTGGTTCGAGACCATCTTAAAAACCTAAAAGTACACAAGTCCATGAGACCTGACAGAATCCATCCGCGAGTCCTGAAGGAGCTGGCAAATGAAGTTGCTAAGCCACTGGCCATCATATTTGAAAAATCATGGCAGTCAGGTGAAGTTCCCAACGACTGGAAAAAGGAAATATAACCCCCATTTTCAAGAAGGGGAAAATGGATGATCCTGGGAACTACAGATCAGTCAGTCTCACCTCTGTGCCTGGCAAAATCTTGGAGCAGATTCTCCTGGAAGGCATGCTAAGGCACATGAAAAACAAGGAGGTGCTTGGTGACAGCCAGCATGGCTTCACTAAGGGGAAATCCTGCCTGACCTATTTGGTGGCCTTCTATGATGGGGCTACGGAACTGATGGACAGGGGTAGAGCAGTCGAAGTCATCTACCTGCACTTGTGCAAAGCATTTGACACTGTGCCACACAACACCCTTGTCTCTAAATTGGAGAGACATCAATTTGATGGGTGGACCACTAGGTGGATAAAGAACTGGCTGGATGGCCGCATGCAAAGAGTTGTGGCCAATGGCTCGATGTCCGGCTGGAGACCAGTAATGAGTGGTGTCCCTCAGGGATCGGTGTTGGGACCAGTCTTGTTCAACATCTTTGTTGGTGACATGGACAGTGGGATTGAGAGCGCCCTCAGCAAGTTTGCTGATGACACCAAGCTGTGTGGTTCGGTTGATACGCTAGAGGGAAGGGATGCCATCCAGAGGGACCTCGACATGCTTGTGAGGTGGGTTGATGCCAACCTTATGAGGTTTAACCATGCCAAGTGCAAGGTCCTCCACCTGGGTCGGAGCAATCCCATGCACAGCTACAGGTTGGGCAGAGAAGAGATCCAGAGCAGCCCTGCAGAGAAGGACTTGGGGGTGTTGGTCAATGAGAAAATGAACATGAGCCATCTTCAGTGTGCGCTCACAGCCCAGAAAGCCAACTGTATCCTGGGCTGCATCAAAAGGAGCGTGACCAGCAGGTCGAAGGAGGTGATCCTGCCCCTCTACTCTGTTCTCATGAGACCTCACTTGGAGTATTGCGTGCAGTTCTGGTGTGCTCAACATAAAAAGGACATGGAACTGTTGGAACAAGTCCAGAGGATGGCCACAAGGATGATCAGAGGGCTGGAGCACCTCCCATATGAAAACAGGCTGAGAAAGTTGGGGCTGTTCAGCCTGGAGAAGAGAAGGCTGCGTGGAGACCTCATAGAGGCCTTCCGGTGTCTCAGGGGGGACTACAGGGATGCTGGGGAGGGACTATTCATCAGGGACTGTAGTGAGATGACAAGGGTTAATGGGTTCAAACTTAAACAGGGGAAGTTTAGATTGGATCTAAGGAAGAAGTTCTTTACTGAGAGGGTGGTGAGGCACTGGAATGGGTTGCCCAGGGAGGTTGTGGATGCTCCATCCTTGGCGGTGTTCAAGGCCAGGTTGGATGAGGCCTTGGGTGATATGGTTTAGTGTGGGATGTCCCTGCCCATGACAGGGTGGTTGGGACTAGATGATCTTTAGGTCCTTTCCAACCCTAACTATTCTATGGTTCTATGATTCTATGAATGTATTTGCCTTTTTCAGGGTGCTTTGAGGTTTCTGTTTGATGTCCACTGAAACAAAAGGTGATTTTTCCACTTTCTCAGTCTCTTTTTTTTTTGGTATAAGATCAAACTCTGAATGAAGGAAAAAGATTTTGCATGGTTGTAGGAATATACCTGGTGAGTCAGTGGATAAATGATACCTGGAGAACTACAACTATTAAACCAGAGTAAATTTTGGCATGTGCTGAGGAGACTTATTGCTGTTCATCTGTCAAAGAAAAGGCTAGCTTCTGGACAAAATATCTACTAAATAAGGCTATTTTATGTGTAAAAAAGCTATTTTGTTGTGGATGGGGTTGACCTCTAAAATTTTGCCATCTCTACCTGCAGATAACATCGTTTGAGCTAGCCAAGCTGGCCTCCTTTTCCAACCAGTGGAGGTAAATCAGTACATCCATTTCTCACACCCATTACAGTGTGAACTATCTCTCCACTCCTGAATCCATATCTATATATAGACCCTATCTATAACATCATATTAGGATGAATACTTCAGGTGTAGAAATCAATTATACAAACGGAACTTCCTATGAACAAACGCCTAATACCACAATTCTCTATACTGAAACCAAGCACTTGGGTGGTAAGATTAATTATCTTTACTAATAGATCTCTGCATTCTTCTTTAAAATCTGAGGCCTTTTTCTAGATGTTTTCAAATTCAAATTCCAGACATAATTTCTTTGTAGAAAATATATCACTACATGAGGATGTGTTGTAAACAATTTTTTTATGGAAGGAATCACTGGATGCAGCAATTTTATTTTTTCCTTCGACCTCAGGCATGATGTTATGTTGCTTACAGACAAGCTACACAGATTTATCAGATGTAACTTTCAAGATAAAATTGTAAAGGTAGCTAACTAAATAAACAGTCTTATTTGAAGTGGTTTTATGTACTCAAAGCTCCTATCAGTATTTTAGCTGTTACTGATGTTCCATATGTTTATGGAGCTTGCTTTTCTATCAGTGTTAAACTTAAAGAGCCATCATCAAAATAATTATTGATTTGGGATGCATTGATCTTTAGATATGCAGTGTATGATAACTTGAAAAATATAATTTTCAGGTAATGTGTAAAAATCTATTTTTTCCTCATTGTACCTTAGAAATTTTTTACAGTAGTAAGAGCTTTATTGTGGCATTCACTATAGCAGCTGAAGGATGTAAACATATCATTGCATAACATTCTTCATCACCTCATGTGTTCGGAGCTTATGGTTTTACACCTCTTCTGAGATGTACAGGCAGCAGTAGAAGTGCACAATATATGTATGTCTTTAAAAGCAGTAGAGTATGACGGCAGCTGTTGCAATTCATAGTGAAAGCAACAGCAAATGAACTGGCTAGCAGCTGCTTTGTGTAATGTCAATTATATTATTCCAGATAAGAGGAGTAAAATATTCACTGTAGCATGTAGGGAAATGCTCAAATCCTGTGCTACAATGGAGTGGTGAAAATGTGGTAGGAAATAATATTTCCCTTGTTCAAGCTGTTTATATTTGAAATTAAAGCCCATTGCCTATTGCCTTTAAGTCTCAGTTCATAATTAGTGTCAAATTTTTCATTCACATTTTTCTGTGGGTGAAACATCACATATAATAATTTTCAGAGAATCATTTGAAAACCAATTTTATTAAATGTATCACCTTTCTAGCCTTCTGCAGAACCCCATCATGCCCTCCATCTTTAAGCAGAATTTTTAAATCCATGTAAAAAATATTTTTTGTCATTAAATGTTCCCTTTTTTTCTGACAGTGGACCACAGGTAAACATGAGCTATTTACACAAAGGGCTACTTTTTGATGTTGGAGGTAACAGAAGCAAAATTCTGTTCACTACTGAAAATTTAGCCGTGATTGTTTTAACAAATAGTTTTTGCCTTTCCAGTTCAGGCTCAGAATCTTTAACAGAGACATGTTGTTCCCCCCCCCCCCCCATTTAATAAAAAGTTACAGTTCAGTTCAGAAGTGTCATTTTAATATTTCCACCCACTCTTGTACAGTTTGGCTGCTATGGGAGAAGGAAAAGGTGCTGTGCATTCCTAAGTAGGCACTGGTGAGCAGATGGACTCTAGCTAAAAAATCCTGGGTGAGAAAAATCAGGAGTGTTTCATTTCAATGTCTGCTCTATTGGCAATGCAAACTCTGGTTCTGCTCAGACATGCAGATTCCAAGAGGCGTGGAATGGAAGAATGGAGAATGGGAGACCTCAGAAGTTTCTGTGAAGTTTTAGAACTGCAGGGAAAAATATGATGTATTGTGAAAATGTGGAAGGTGTGAAAAAAAACCAAATCCAAAACAAATCAGAGAGCAAAATCTCAAGAGCATAATTTTGCAGTTACAAATCTGACTGCACATGCAAACTCACTGTCTGCTTACTGTGGGTATACGCCTAAATTTCCAAAAGCAGCTATCAAGACAATGAAATGTTCCAGGTCTAAAGCTGACAGTATGGTTCAGCATATTTAATCAGATCTGTGCCCTGTGTGTCATTTCTTCCTCCCTACACACCATCTTCCTTGCAAGATGTTCTCAGCTGGGCAATTTGCAGCAGAGTACTAAAGATTTATTTTTAATAAATATTTGTAGTAGATTATTGCCTAAAGATCCAGATCAGATTGTGATTGTGCTTGAGTTTGTAGAAACAAAACAGAGAGACAGTCAATGACTAAAGCAACTTGTTGGGATAGGGGACTGTGGGGTTTGTATAGAACAGGAAGTGTATTGCAAACCTTTATCTTCCCAGGCAAGAAAATGTCCCTTGCAAATTAAGGTCAGTCATGAATATTGTAATTACACAGAAGCAACATACTAGGATACTGAAACTAATCCAGAAAGTCATAGATCCTGTTCTGTCCCTATTCCTGTATCTTCACCACTACATACACAATGAAGTATTTAGCCTCCTGAACCTGGTTTTGCAAGGCCAAATTGCTAGTGAATTAAGGGAAGACAGGATAACATTTTACCTTCCTCTACAGAAACATGCTTCCTGAATAAGGAATGAAGTTGGTCCTTTTGTGATTGAGATTTTGGGGCCTGATTACTTCAAATCATCTGAAAGTATCATTGGGAAGAGGTTAGGGTGAAGAGAGAATGAATTGTCCACGACTCAGCACTGACTCTGTGCAAAGCAAGAGTAAACTGACAGGGCTGCACTTGTCTCATCAGTGTTGTACATTTGACAGCTGAGCTCCAGGATGAGGCCATGCAGACTATCCTTCTGTTTGCCTACCATGAGGCCTGTAGGAACTAGTCAAAAGTCTTTCCTAAATTTATGGATCAAAGCAGACAACATTATCAAGCAGTGTTTTTATCAGAGACTTTGAGGAGAAGAATACAAGCCTAACTGATCCCAGGAAATTAAAGCCACATGCTAGGCAATACACGTCACCTGCCTGCTCCTAGATGCATGCTCATAACCTGAGATAAACATTTCTCACCATGCTGCCTTTATTGTTAGATAATATAGATTTTCCATCTTAAAAATATTGCTATCAAGTATCTCATAATGCCTGTGCCATAGTGACCTGTTAGTGTGATTTATTTTGACAGGAGACAATGGGTATTTTATTGCTTGACCCATTCTGCTCTGGCAATGTAGGTTATTTTTTTTCATAGGAGCTGTTTTATTTAATCTTACAGCAGGTGGTATTGAATCTTCACATCATTTTTCCCTTACCAAGGTATGCTTTTAGAGTAAATAGTGTAATGAAAATCGAGGATTTCACAGAAAGGCACCCACTTAAGCAACTCTGCTCTGTCTTATTTCAGAAAACATCTGTCTCTAAAATGTATGTATTACAAACAACTCAAGGAAACCTGTTTTTCTTTCACTTGAAAGTAATTATGGATTCCCATAATTAAAGTAATTAAGTTAAATGGCAATCCTTCAAATGGCTTAAATGGGGCTTACCTCCATTAAAGGCCAATGTCACAACTACTGAGTGACTGTCACGGTGACCATCCTGAGAATAAGGTATATAGGAAGGTTCAAGAATCTTTTCATGTTTGGTAATGAGGTTAGTGCAGTTTATATGCAAGGGAGGAAGAGGGAAAATCCCCATCTTGCCCCCTACCCCAAAAGCTTGAGTTACTGCAATATGAGCTAAAAGTTGAACCATATAAAATTGAGCTAGGCAGTTGCATCCGTAAGAGGTTCTGATCTCTGGGAATTGGGCACAGAACTGTAACACTCATTCACTAGCAGAATTAACCTGTATATCCAAAGGAACTGAGATGAAGTCCATTGTCAGTGCTTGAACTGAATGTATCGCTGATGTTCCATTTGTAATATTTGCTTACGTTTGGGACCTCTATGCTGGCAAATCAGGAAGCCTGAGAGCCTCTATTAAGCTGACTGCTTCTTCCAAGCATTCTGAACCTGGCCCAAAGGCTTAGAAGCAGGTAACTTATGCAACCTACATACAAATGCCAAAGCCAGAGCTCTAAAACACCGATCCTCTCTGATGGCAGCAAAAGCGGCTTGTGTAGGAAGGAAATCTAAACTATCAGTTACACTTCAAGTAGGCTTTAAGGAAATAGAGGCTTCCAAAGCTCTTCATCAAAATTGAAGTCAAGGCACCCTGTATAAACTGCTGAGGCAAATTATCTGCTATGCCCCAGAGAAAGCAGTCTGCATCACTGCAGCCAACATGACAAAGGAAAGTTTTAAGATGGGATATAAAAGAGAACAATAAAGCATCTTTGTTCATTATGCACTTTTCCCAAGCTGAAGAGGTAGCCAAGTATTATTCCTTTAAAATCTAGCAAATAGATGATTGTGAGCAGCTATGAGAAGAGCTGACCCCTTGGTACTGAACAACAGGTAACAAGAGAAAAGCCAGGTAAGCTCGTTAGAGTCTTGCCTTAATACTTGTTTGAATGCTTGAAGCTATGCTTGTAACTATTACAGACGAGATGCAAAAACACAGTGTGATTGATAGATTCAAAATAGCAAATCAAAAGGGCTACACTGGGAGTAGTGTTTTGACTTTTAATAGTATTGCAACCTTTTGCACTGTAATGGAGAAGGATTTCCCAGATGAATACTTTTTTCTTTTTTTTTTTAATGTTGTTTTTCAGGTTGAATCTGATGGGGCTGCCACAATCCGAGGATTTTGAAGAAAACCTTATGTATTGGATCGCCTTCTTCACAGTTCCATTTCTCTAATGTACAATATGAGGATGGAAAGAGAAAACAAAACCACAACACTCAGAATTTTCCCTGAGTAGTTTTCCCGTATTCATCATCTGATATGCATGGACCAGTCAAGTGAAGGTTCAGCTCCTACAGTTTTTCTGCTGGACTTCTACTCACAATTGTAATGTCTTGATTCAATCTGAATCAATTTAAGATCATTAGGTTTCAGAGTTTCAGTTCAACAGAAAACATTAATAAACAGAAGAATTAATTCCAGCCCAGAGAAGATCAATCAAATCCTCAGCTCAGGAGCTACTTACACACTACTGTGTCTCTTTGTAATTTTCTCGTGGGTCAAAACTGCCACTATGGTAATAACCAAGAAAAAAATTAGGCAGGAATCCCAGTCAAAGTGACAAGGTAGGTGCTGTAATTTTGTTTGCAAACAAAACGTTGAACTCTGCTTCATTATCTCTTGTGGCTGGGAAAAGGGAGGGAGAGAAGAAGGAAGGCTGATTTTATTAGTGAGTCACCTAATCTCTGGGAAGATGGTTTCATAAAGAAAAACAGTGCGTGCTCATTGATTAAATCTCTTTATGGAAGGGAACAGATTGTGGGAAAGGAGGACATGTTACAGTGGACAGTAAGTATTCTTCTCCTCTGCCATGCTCCATGCCCTGCCCTCCCCTTCATGTACTGCAGCCCTCAGATGCAGATAATCAGCAGTATTTACATGATGTTGGTCAAAATGTAACATTTCATTTGTCCCTGTAAATACAGTCTGAAAAAACCAGAATTTGTTGTTTCTGGCTGGAAATGCTGTAAGTGCCAGGGCAGGCTGTACAATCCACACCTGCCCTTCTTGGAATCACAGCATCCTGCAAAACAGACTGCCTTGAGTGTCTGCTGCTCACCAAGGCAAAGTGATGCAGTAGTAAAGACAATGCAACAGCTGGTGCTGTTTCCTTAACCACCCATTTCCTTTTGCTTTTGTGTGATGATATAATTGTAAGATTTTGGAGATAATTTATTATAAATTTGTTCTCCAGTGCTCAAGTTTCACTGTAAGATGCAAATTCCTTTGCTGACAAAATGAAATATGTTAAAATCACAAAATTATTTTGAAAGCTGTTTCAGACCTCCTGGCTGGCATAACTTTTGAATATTCAAAACCAAATTTCTATGTAAGAAATTAGGGGTATTCTTGCCTTTCTAAAAAGGCATGTACATTTAAAGCATAATCCAGCTCAAAAAATAATACTGTGGAAAACAAGACCTGGCATAGGTACCCTTACTTAGGCATAGGTATGCCTTATTTTGTACTTACTAGTTAGACCAAGGTGTTAGACTTTGGTAAGTAAACTCTTTTGGCATTATTTCCAGAGATACTATTTTGTGTCTATGGAAGCTAAAGGTACTGGAGAAAATAATGGACATGTATCTTCATTTTAAGGATTATGTGACATCCTCACAAATACATCACTGGTATTTCGTATTCTCTCCACAAAAAGTATCATAACAGAGCAGCTCCACCTTTACGGCCCAGGAAAGGCAACTGGAAATGGTTCTTAATGTATCCCATCCCATCAGTATCACTGTTGGTGTCACTCAGAGAAGGTCTTTATGGAGGAGTGCAAAGCACTTAGGCCTCTGGGGCTAGCACAAGTGTTTTCATTGTATTACTTGTTCTTCCTTGTCCAAGGAAAAAGAGAAAATATTTTACATTATAAACCTTGTGAAACTGGAAACTGATATGCCAAACTCTGCCTTGAAATGCTTGCTCAACCAGCTTTTACTGGAACCTGTAGAGCACTGGGTAGAAAACAGACCAGAATTTAGCTTCAGAGTTGTTTTTCTAAAGCTTCTGGAATTGCTCCAACCCTACACCAACTTCCATCAGGAAGTTAATCTTTTTAAGGATAAAGATTGGAACTCATGTTAAAGATTTCTTTGAAAACCTCAGGGAATATCTTAAGGTTGTTTGTTGTTGTTGTTGGTTTATTTTTATTTTTATTTTTGTTATCTTGATAAATTTGAAGTAAAAACTGTTTGAATAAATTAATAATTTCATTACTACTTTGGATCAGATACAGATTACACAAGTGTTCTATAAAACAGGAACTATCCAAGACCCAAGCAATTTTTTAGAAAACAGTCTTTTTTCCGCTCAGTAACTAAGGAAGTTTCCTTAATTCTTCTGATAGCTTTTTAAGAATCAGTGAAAGCTTAGTAGCATCCTTAGTTGAAGAACAACCACATAACTTGCTAGACAAGTTCAGATCTAGTGACTGTCATATTTTGACTAACTCTAATTAGGTAACATGGTTTTCATTGAACAGCATGGTTGTGATTGTGTCTTGCAGCATGTTTGCTTTGGAAACAGGATTCCTGGGAGAAGGGCTGCCTCATCCCCAGTACGTTTTCACTTATACTGTTCATGTTGAAGTCAAGTATCCTAAGAACAGCTCACAAGGCACTCTGCATAACAGCTCATGATTTTTCCTGTTGATATTGGATCAAAACACAGCTGCAGTTGGAGCATCATGTCTTCAGATCATGTCTTTCTTCACTAAAAAAGTGACACAGTGGGCATAGGATGTGCAAATGGCAGCGAGGAATCCTGGTGACTTGATTTACTTTTTTATTGTTCCTAGTCTAAAATGTAAAAATAGGAAAGGGTGAGGATCCCAATATAGTAGATTTCTGCCAAATACGTTACCCTTTATCCTTACTCTTTGTCAGTCACAACTCAGTCAATTATCTTAACCTGATCGGTATAGTCAGACTAGACTCAAGTCCTTTCACTTTCCAGATGTTTTTCCCTGCCTTTGCTTTAAATGACACTGCTCTGGTAAGTGTCCATCCCAAGGTGATGGAGAAGCAGAGTCTTCATCTTAAGAACCTGAATGTGCACAAATCCATGGGACCTGATGAAATCCATCCATGGGTCCTGAAAGAGCTGGCAAATGAAGTTGCTAAGCCACTGGCCATCATATTTGAAAAAACATGGCAGTCAGGTGAAGTTCCTGATGACTGGAAAAAGGGAAATATAACCCCCATTTTCAAGAAGGGGAAAATGGATGATCCTGGGAACTACAGACCAGCCAGTCTCACCTCTGTGCCTGGCAAAATCTTGGAGCAGATTCTCCTGGAAGGCATGCTAAAGCACATGAAAAACAAGGAGGTGCTTGGTGACAGCCAGCATGGCTTCACTAAGGGGAAATCCTGCCTGACCTATTTGGTGGCCTTCTATGATGGGGCTACGGAACTGATGGACAGGGGCAGAGCAGTTGACGTCATCTACCTGGACTTGTGCAAAGCGTTCAACACTGTGCCACACAACACCCTTGTCTCTAAATTGGAGAGACATCAATTTGATGGGTGGACCACTAGGTGGATAAAGAACTGGCTGGATGGCCGAAAGCAAAGATTTTTAGTCAATGGCTCGATGTCCAGCTGGAGACCAGTAATGAGTGGTGTCCCTCAGGGATCAGTGTTGGGACCGGTCTTGTTCAACATCTTTGTCAGTGACATGGACAGTGGGATTGAATGCCCTCAGCAAGTTTGCCGATGACACCAAGTTGTATGGTTCGGTTGATACGCCAGAGGGAAGGGATGCCATCCAGAGGGACCTCAACACACTTGTGAGGTGGGCTGATGCCAACCTGATGAAGTTTCACCATGCCAAGTGCAAGGTCCTCCACCTGGGTTGGAGCAATCTCAGGCACAGCTACAGGTTGGGCAGAGAAGAGATTCAGAGCAGCCCTGCAGAGAAGGACTTGGGGGTGTTGGTCAATGAGAAACTTAACATGAGCCATCTTCAGTGTGCGCTCACAGACCAGAAAGCCAACTGTATCAAGAGGAGCGTGACCAGCAGGTCAAAGGAGGTGATCTTGCCCTTCTACTCTGCTCTCGTGAGCCTTCACTTGGAGTATTGTGTACAGTTCTGGTGTCCACAACATGAAAAGGACATGGAACTGTTGGAACAAGTCCAGAGGATGGCCACAAGGATGATCAGAGGACTGGAGCACCTCCCATATGAAAACAGGCTGAGAAAGTTGGGGCTGTTCAGCCTGGAGAAGAGAAGGCTGCATGGAGACCTCATAGCAGCCCTCCAGTATCTGAAGGGGGCCTATAAGGATGCTGGAATGCTCCATCCCTGGAGGTGTTCAAGGCCAGGTTGAACAGAGCCTTGGCTGACATGTTTTAGTGTGAGGTGTCGCTGCCCATGGCAGGGAGGTTTGGAACTAGATGATCATAAGGTCCTTTCCAACCCTAACTATTCTATGATTCTATGATTCATTTGCCTAGGGTAGGTTCATCACGTCTTCATTCATTTATTACATAGACATCACTGACTGTCCTAAAATATGCCCGTCACGTTATGTCATAAGAAACAGATATTTTAAAGGAACCAGATATAACAAAAAAAGAGAACTTGCCCATCCTCCAGTTCAGCCTCATAATTTGTAATCTTCATAAATAAAAAACTACTTGTACATTGTTTCTGAAATGGTCTGTCTTTACCTTCTAGCTGTTTTTTTTTGCAATGCCTTTCTCTGTTCAGATAGAGTCCCTTAATCTAACTGATGGCAGAGTAATGCAGAAACATCAGACAATTTTGACTGCCTCTCATGTTCCTTAACTGCAGAACTGTGGGCTCCCTATAAGAAAATATAAAGAATTGATCATTCATTGAGATATCTAGATTAGTTGAGCATATACCATATGTATTAAAAATGACTGTGTCAGGTTAGATTATAGATGTGCTGCCTTATGTCACATCAAAGTTATCATAAAACTAGTCTGTCATTTTGTAAATGACTAAAGATTTCTTTTTCAAAAAAACCCAAATGAACAAACACCAGAAGAAAGACATTATTTCATATTCTCCCTGTCAATCTGGATAGTCTTCTTAAGCACTGCCTTTTAAAAATAAAATATAATGGTGCAAGTAATAAGCATTTTATGCATATTATTATATTTATTTTTATATTCAGCTACTCCTACAGTATAACTCAGTAGGGTCAATATCTCATGCTAATTACTTAAGAATGCATTAAATTTTAAGTCTCACAGCAGATTCAAACACCATTTCAAATGTTCTTATTGTGTTGCCTACATAATTAATGAACTTTTTCTAGAATGCAGACTTAAAGTGGGCATTTTTTTGTGTGAGACACTCTCCAGCTTTTTGTGTGCTCCTGAAAAAGTGGAATGCACACCTACAAAGCCTCAGTACTAAATCCTTCTGCTCAGTGGCTATGCTGACATATATTAAAGAGTGAGAGGACTTGTAGTATAGCAACTACAGATGTTGGAGTTGCATGGGCACATAGCAGTGTGAGTACTGGAGGCAGTCACTCCCAGAGCCAGACTGGGATGCCTGAAAAAGTAGCCAGGAGGGATCTCAGGTTCCAGTTCCATATACCAAACCTATTACATTATTTTATTCATCAACTCTTTTGGAGCCCATCTCCTTGTTTCTTGTTTGATAGACCTATACATAACTAGGAGTTCATAGCCTTGTTGCAGCCCAACCTGACCAAGAGAAGCAGAGAATTGTCCTTACCTAGGCCTACCTCTGCTTTGATGTGAGCTCAGCTACCATAGAATAGAATCACAGAATAGTTAGGGTTGGAAAGGATCTTAAGATCCTCTAGTTCCAACCCCCCTGCCATGGGCAGTGACACCCCACACTAAAACACGTCAGACAAGGCTCTGTCCAACCTGGCCTTGAACACCTCCAGGGATGGAGCATTCACAACTTCCTTGGGCAACACATTCCAGCGCCTCACCACCCTCTCAGTAAAGAACTTCTTCCTTATTTGCAATCTAAACTTCCCCTGTTTACGTTTTGACCCATTACCCCTTGTCCTGTCACTACATCCCTGATGAATAGTCCATCCCCAGCATCCTTATAGACCCCTTCAGATACTGGAAGGCTGCTATGAGGTCTCCACGCAGCCTTCTCTTCTCCAGGCTGAACACTCCCAACTCTCTCAGCCTGTTTTCATATGGGAGGTGCTCCAGTCCTCTGATCATCCTTGTGGCCATCCTCTGGACTTGTTCCAACAGTTCCATGTCCTTTTCATGTTGTGGACACCAGAACTGTACACAATACTTCAAGTGAAGGCTCATGAGAGCAGAGTAGAAGGGCAAGATCACCTCCTTTGACCTGCTGGTCACGCTCCTCTTGATACAGTTGGCTTTCTGGTCTGTGAGCGCACACTGAAGATGGCTCATGTTAAGTTTCTCATTGACCAACACCCCCAAGTCCTTCTCTGCAGGGCTGCTCTGAATCTCTTCTCTGCCCAACCTGTAGCTGTGCCTGGGATTGCTCTGACCCAGGTGGAGGACCTTGCACTTGGCATGGTGAAACTTCATCAGGTTGGCATCAGTCCACCTCACAAGTGTGTTGAGGTCCCTCTGGATGGCATCCCTTCCCTCTGGCGTATCAACCGAACCATACAACTTGGTGTCATCGGCAAACTTGCTGAGGGCACTCAATCCCACTGTCCATGTCACTGACAAAGATGTTGAACAAGACCGGTCCCAACACTGATCCCTGAGGGACACCACTCATTACTGGTCTCCAGCTGGACATTGAGCCATTGACTACAACTCTTTGCATTCAGCCGTTGTCATGGTTTAAGCCCCGGCTGTAAATTAGAACCACGCAGTCTACTTCCCCCCCACCCCTCAGAGGGATGGGGAGGAGAATCGAAAGAATGTAACTCCCACGGGTTGAGATAAGAACAGTCCAGTAACTAAGGTATAACACAAATCACTACTGCTGCCACCAATAATAGTAATGATAAGAGAAATAACAAGGGAAGAGAAT
Organism: Psittacula echo; assembly: GCF_963264785.1. Taxonomy (NCBI): domain Eukaryota; kingdom Metazoa; phylum Chordata; class Aves; order Psittaciformes; family Psittacidae; genus Psittacula; species Psittacula echo. The sequence continues at coordinate 100,646,596 of NC_137738.1, forward strand.
ACGATACCGCCTGCCGGAAAAGAGAGCCCGACAGAAAAGAGGACGTGCCCTTCCGGGTAGCTCCCAGTTACCTCCCTGGGCATGACGTGCTGTGGTATGGAATACCTCTTTGGCTAGTTTGGGTCAGGCGTCCTGTCCCCGCTTCCTCCCGGCTTCCCCTCCACCCTGGCAGAGCATGAGACTCACAAAGTCCTTGGTCAGTCTAAACATCGGTGTTATCAGCTCTGTTCCCAGGCCGAAAGTCAAAAACACAGTGCTGCAAAAGCTACTAAGAAAGAGAAAAACTGACTGCTGCTACCGAACCCAGGACAGCCATCCAGCCAGTTCTTTATCCATCGAGTGGTCCACCCATCAAATTGATGTCTCTCCAATTTAGAGAGAAGGATGTTGTGTGGCACAGTGTTGAACGCTTTGCACAAGTCCAGGTAGATGACTTCGACTGCTCTACCCCTGTCCATCAGTTCCGTAGCCCCATCATAGAAAGCCACCATATTGATCAGGCAGGATCCAGCTCAGGATGGTGCCCTTGTTAGTGTAGCATTTGTCAGCTTTGGTTGATGGTTCCAAAGGGCAGGATATGTCCTGTGCTGTACCTACAAGAGGTCTCAATGCTCTCAAGTTTTTAAAATGACTCTAGATACTTGTGCTCAGGCACATGAACCATTTCCTACATATTTGTAATTTATCCATTTAAATCATATGTAGACATTTTGGGTCCCTTTTATAGATTAAATTATAACCTGATTAACCTCACCTGTTCTAGTTACCTATTTTTGTTTAATCATGATATGTAGTGCCCTTCGGAAATGACTGTTTTCTTTATTCACTGTTAGACAAGTTTGGGGTAACTGTGGGACACCAACACTCTGCTACAAGCATTCAAGAGACCTTAGGTCTACCCATTTTAGGAATTTGATAAAAATTCAGTGATCTATGAATATTATCATGACTCCCAAAATAAAATGTTCTTATTGTGATAAATATCATTATTTTCCCCTAAATGAATTAGTAATTCACCTTTACATTCTCTGTCTATAGTATACGTATAAACAAGATTTCCATTTTCTCCAAAATGTTCTGAGACTAAAAGTATTAACAGTTGTGAGATGTCATTTAATGCAGAAATAAGAACTTATAAGTACTTCAGATAGCCACTTCTCCAAGTATACATATACTTTAAGAACAGACATCTGTACTCCAGTCATGTTTTCTGCAGCAAAGCCCACCGGATCTTCAGATCTGGTGGTTTTGTACTCGTACTCAAAACTCCGCATTTCTGAGTTTAGTGTCTTGCAGGTAAATGAATACATGGTGTGCAAAACACAGTCAGTCAGCAGATTTTAGTGTTCTTTATACATATTTTAAAAGCCTTCATATAGCACTTTGGCTATTTCTAACTTTTATGCTTTAATTCCCTGTTCTATGCTGTGATATTTTATCTATCTCGTTCTCTGATCTTGCATTTTGATAGGGGCAGAAAATCTTTGGGAGAATGATCTAATAACTCTTGATATCTTTTGTCTTTGTTTTTTCTCCAATATACTTGTTTAGTTGTAGTCTTGCTACCTATTTAATATGTTTTGTGTATAACAAATATGTCATGATTTTTACTTTTCTTGGCAGAAAACTACAAGATCAGAACTGCTTTCAACTTTAACCTTTCACTTTAACCAAGAAGAAGATAAAACATCATCAGATAGCTCTAACCCAGGAAGAAGAGGAATTGGCTTAACAGAACACCACTCCTTTCTTGGGGTTTCATAAAAGCCTCTCTATATCACATTGAATAGTATCTTGCACAATCCAACTGAGCTTGGGAAGAATAGCTGTAGGGAAAGGAAATACTTGTGGAGAGCTTGAGATCCTATAACCATGGCTAAGGAAAAGGAGTCTTTTTACTTGGAAGCACTTGCTTTTTGTCAAATCCTAACCCAGATTACCTCCACACTGATGAGTGCTGAACGCACTAGTACATATACCAGTTGTGCTTCTCCTGTGTTTTTCAAAGTCTTTGATATGTTTTTGAGTATTTTACCCCTCAAAAGGTCTTTTTATCACTTAGGTCTCTCATGCTTGAATCTGAGTGTATATATATTCCCTCTGTTCAAGTTTTATATGATTACAGTATTAGAAATTCAATTATTTCCCTCAGAAATAACTTGATAATCATAATAGTTCTCATCTTTCTGAAAATTTCCTTGTGTAGCGTCAGTTTTTGTGTTCTATGAATTTTACCTTTTAATTCATACTTCCTTTTTACCAATCTTGTTTCCACTCTTCAAACAGAAATGTATTTTAAAGAACTCATGTGGCACATTTCTCTATGGATCATATTCCTGGGACTGATATAAGTATGTGTAGAGAAGTTTCCTAAATAATAAGCTGATAATAATAGATTACTTCTGGTTTGGTAATGACTGTGGCCTGAAACAAGCTAATGATATAAAGTTTTAAGTGTTGAAGGAATTTTATACTACATAACTGCTTTTCTTAGATAACTGTTAAATAATTAGAGAGGTTTTGCTGTTCATCATGCTAATGTATTACCCATCTCCACAGATGATATTAATCACTTCAGAAAAAAAAAATCTTACAGTTCTGGATTCAAGACTTTATGATTGTGCTTTTAATCTCTTGGTGAATCACGAAGAAAGACAAAAGTGATGCTACATTATTTTATCAAATGCTACAAACTATTTCAGCTTTTATTTCTTTTTCTCCTTCTTCCTCTCCTTTAGAGTCAAGATAACAAACCATCTTCATCTCCATTTGCCTCCAGCAAATCCAGAAATGGGAGCTTTAAAAAATGATACATGATATTGCATGAACATAACATTCTATTTTGTAATGTTGACTCGTTGACACAGGGATAGAGTATAAGCCTTATCTATGAATGCACTATGCTATGAAACTTCATTCGAAATATTTTTCATGTGGGTGATGAAAAACTCAGAAATTTCAGCAGCAGAGTAATAAGTAATATATAAACTACGTTTCCTGAAAAAACAAACAAACCCAACCTTGCTTCTGAAGCAATTTTATTGTAGCTTTTGTTGTAAGCATTTTTCGAAGAGTTTTAGAAATTATATTTTCTTTCTGAAAAATTTGTAATATTTCCAAGGTTTGCACATTTTTCGCTGGTCATATATATGGGAAATATAAATTTTCAGATTATATTTTTAACCAATTGACTTTTTAGTTTGCTTTATCAGTAGTAGAACTGGCAAAACATAGCAAATTATTCTCTAGTCATTAGAATTATTGGAGATATTAAAAACAAATAAGCAAACCAAACCAAACAAAGAAAAAGAAAGCAAAACATTTCTCTTCTCTGTTGGTTCCATTCCTTTCATTTCCTTCTTTTGCCTTCACTTGAAAACTACAAATTTGTGGAAACTATTAAAACATTTTTTTTGAACTTGCTGAATTTTCCTGAGGTTGCCAGAGCCTTTCTTCTTCTGGATGCACTCCTGGAAGACAAACAGGTCATTACTGCCTTGTGACAGAGCAATGACCCCAGATCCTGTCTCTAACAGTAGCTAGACAATACTATCACTGAGTATTTCACATGAAGATAAGGTATACATTACCTGTTCAGTGTAACTGCTAGACCACAGGATATACTTCAGAAGAATGGCTAGAACTGACATCATGCTCTTGGCCCTTGTGTACTTGCAAAGCCCTAATATGATATTTGTTCTGTAGGTGGTAGTGCTTTATATTATCTTCACTCAAAAATAATTCATAGTTCCAACAGTACAGCCAAAATGTCCTAATGTCCTTCTACTGCTTATCTTACTACTATCACTTACATACACTTGGGAAAAAAAAACCCTCACCATAAAAAAGTTAATAAAGTAATCTTTTGAACTTCCTTCCCTTTTCAAGGCTCTCCACTTTTGCCCCCAATCTTTTAACTCAGTTATGACATTATCAACCACATGGGGAAAAAGTGTCCAGGTGATGTATTCATCCTTCTTAGCCCAAAATACATCTCTCCAAACACAATTCTTCAGTTTTCTGAAGCAGGATCTAACTAGCTCTCACATGCTTTAGAAGCAGGTTGATCATGTGTCCTGGGTTCAGCAGTAGCAGTCATTTTTTTCCCTCTTAGTAGTGCAGTGCTGTGGTTTTGACTTTCAGCCTGGGAAAAGCGCTGATAACACCAATGCTTTTAGTTGTTTCTCAGTAATGTCTACTCTGACCAAGGACTTTCTGAGTCTCATGCTCTGCCAGGGAGGAGGGGAAGCCAGGAGGAAGCAAAGACAGGACACCTGACCCAAGCTAGCCAAAGAAGTATTCTATACCACAGCACGTCATGCCCAGTATCTAAACTGGGGGCAGTTACCTGGAAGGGCTAGACCACTGCTCGGTCGGGCTGGGTATCGGTCAGCTGGTGGTGAGCGGTTGTATTCTCTTCCCTTGTTATTTCCCTTATCATTATTATTATTGGTGGCAGCAGTAGTGGTTTGTGTTATGCCTTAGTTACTGGACTGTTCTTATCTCAACCTGTGAGAGTCGCATTATTTTGATTCTCCTCCCCATTCCTCTGAGAGCCAGAGGAGGGAGAGGGGGGAGTGAGTGAGCGGCGGCATGGTTCTGGGCTGCTGGCTGGGCTTAAACTATGATATCATGAATCTTCACTTTTCCAAGGAACATTGTTCTCTCCTGTAATGTTCTTAACTGTACTCACCTTCCCCTGTACCTAGGTCTCTGCTGCAAATGTGCACTACAACCTTTTCAAAAGCCTAAGATATTGAATATTCACAAATAAACATGTTAAAGAAGTTCCTGGTCACTATTTTCCAAGTCATATTTGAATAATGGGCACAGCTTCTACAACCATGCCCTGTTGAAACAGACTTTCAATCTACGCCTAAATTAAAACCAGTAAGGCTGATAAATTTAAACTCTTTCATGGGCATGATTGAAAGCCTGTAAAATTTCTTAACTTTTATTTGTTGAACAAAGATTTAAATAAATTAAAAGAATGGAGTAAATGATTTTTAATGGAATGATATTTAATAAAAGGTTTTCTTTTTTGTATTTTTCAATGGTTATTTTACATCTACTAATAACCTTTTTCCTGAGAACTCAGAAAATCATTTTTCATTCTGAGATCATATCATACTTCAGATATATTCTAGTTTTCAATATTTTACTATGTTTAATCTGTCAAAATTTAATGTATTGATGTCATTCTTATCCATCCTGCACACTGGTTTGTACTTTCTCTCATTACACTTATATTAGGCTAATTGATTTACATTGCTGTTGGCTTTATTACATCATAAAGAAGAGCATTGCTGAGTCAGAACATATACTGCAATATGACAAAATTATTTTCCATGCTTATAGCCACTCTTGTACTATTACTTTGATAATCTTTGTGAAAATGACAGATTTTAATGTCTGTACTACTTGACTGGCTATGTATTGAATCTCATCTCAGATTTGTCTTATTAATTATAACAATATTACTTTTCTGTGTTGCAATATCCTTATATCTGATCACTAGCAGTAAATAGGATGTTTCCTTACACTCCAAATGATCTGAGAAGCATACCCTTTCTGAAGGGGTTTAAAAAATGTATCTTTAATTGCACATCATATCTGAGCATTTAAATAGTTTGATATTTTTAAAGCATAACCAGAATCAGTGATACTGGGATAACTTAAAGGTAATACTTACTCATGTTCTAAAATACTTTATCAAGATTCCATTAATTGCTGGGAGAAAAAAATAAAGATAAAATTAACAACACACTGGACTTAAGTTTCAGTGGGAATGTATAGCTGAAAGAAAGAGCATAACCAAAGTAAGTGTAAAAGATGCATAATGTTTGCGGTTAACCATTTGTGTAATGGCAGAGTTACGCACAGTATTTGTGTACATATATACTTGGATTAAAAAGGCATGATTATCTAGGTGGCATAATGTTATGTTAAATGAAAAATGTAGTTTTCTGTATTACAGTCACAAAATGGTGAACTTCCTCATCTCTTTGCTTGCAAAATGGTGATATCTATCACTTCATGTGACTAAGACTTTTTATTTTACCCATCTTTCATTTTCTTTTAGTAATTGCTACCTCTGCTACACTGTAAGCTGTAGCACACTTTAAGATATTTAGTATATGAAACACTATAATGTTTCATTTTTGTTATGCCACCAGTATTAATTTCTAGCTAATACAATATGAACATTTTATGACCGATGAACTTTATTGCAAAATATTAATATAAAATCTTCAGATTGTAACAACTGTTCCAAGATAACTTTCAATAAGGTAACAAGGCATCGCCAGTGCTCATGCAAAATATGACTAAAAAAGAAATAACTAACTGACAAATTGTAAATCCAGTCCAAATCTCAGCGTGTAGGTTTTTTTTCCTATGTTCCATTCCCCCATTTTTGTTTTCTTAGGTTTCTAACATTATATGGCTATCCATTTTTGAGCTATCTAAAATACCAAATATACAAAAAAAAAAAAATCTTATTCAGTGGGGTGCAAAGAATCACATTTTATGTTTTCAGGAATGCTAAAAATGGACTTGTATAAACAATTAAACATTGTGACTGTTTAAACATTAAATTTTAATGGTGGGGTGAAGTTGACCCTCAGCAAATTTGCTGATGATGCAAAACTGGGAGAAATGGCTGATATGCCGGAGTTTCATCTCTCTGGCTGCCATCCAGAGGCACCTTGACAGGCTGGAGATGCGAGAGACGCAAAGTCCTACACGTGCCGGGGAGGAGCCCCGTGCACTATTGCATCCATTTGGGGCCCCACAACTGGAAAGCAGCTCAGTAGAAAAGAACCTGACGTGCTGGTAGACACCAAGTTGAACATGAACCAGCAATGTGCCCTCACACGCTGGCAATTGGCACAGTCTGAAACACCAAATGTTTCCTCTGAACATCAGGAAATGCTTTTTTCCTGTGACAGTAACCAAGCAGCAGCACAGGTTTCCCAAAGAGGCTGCAGAGTTATCCTGCTTGAAGGCATTCACAAGCTGTCTTTGGCAATGGGCTCTGGGTGGGCCTGTTTGAAGAGGAGGGTTCAACCTGGCTACGACCTGAGGTCTCTTCCAACCTCAATCCATTCTGTGATCTCTTTCCTATATCATTTTCTTTCTGGTTTTCAGGATACAAATTACACAGGCCTAAAAATAATTGTAAAATAATTTAGAATTTGGGTATGCAAAAGTCTTATGCAGTAACTGAACTTAACAAAGCCTGCACAGGTAGTCTCTTAAAGATAATATTAAGAATGGTTATTCTGCTATTCAAGCAGAGCAGCTAAGGTACTGCTCTGCAATTCGCATCAAGCACAAAAGTAAGGAAATGTAAATTTGAAACTTTTCCTATTTAAAAAGAATATACTTTACCTTTTAAAACACCACACTTTGCTTAGAAAGAGTTTTAATAAAAGAAAACTGAGGAAATATCCACATAAACTCCATCTTGCTTTAGTATAAACAGTACCTTTCATTATTCAATTTCTTTCAGTCTTCTGAAAGCACCAAACCCAAAATACTTTTTGTTTTCAAGCCAAGCTGACCACTACCCCATTTTTAATTGTATTTGACTACTGAACTGAAAAGTACATTTGAACAGATCTATTTGAGTGGTTTTAAAATAAAAAGTTGCATATATGCTTAGGGTAGACTCAGGTATTACTCAGTATCTTAAGCTGTGTAAATATTCTTCACAAACAGGAAGAAAACACTAAAACCTGATGTGTTCTTTCCTATTTCCAAAAATCAACAGGTTTTCATATCTATGCTCAATATTTTCTGTATGATTTATACCTTACCTAGAACTATGGAATTGATTCACATAAACTTGTTAATATTTGGTCATTTAAAAACTGACCTGAGAATATAACCTTTCTGTTTTGTGTACCTCACTGTTTACTTGCAGTTGAGCAAATAAACAGTTGGGATCTGGAGGAACAATTCATCCCATCCTCAAGTGGTTCTCTAAAACAGGCCAGATGAAAAACATCCAAGAGTGCTGACTTTTCGTCTTTGGCTACACATGGCACCTCTGGTAACTTTCTCAGGTACAGATGTCTATACTGAAGATGTCTAGAGTTAGTTGAGATTAATCCCACTGCTAAAGTTAGGTGGGATGTATTCACCTTTCATGTATAAGAAATATGTGGGGTTTATGGCTATAGGAAATACAGTGCAGTTTCTTAAAATATCCCTTGAGGATACTAAAAAATCTGTAAACATACTAAGAATGACTCTGTCATAGCCAGGCAAAGCCAAGTAAGAATAAAGATCCATTCTTTAGACCTTATAGAACATTATGGCTTTTTAAAAGCAGCAGCAGAATCTTTTTCAGTAACATTTTAGCCCATGATATTTTCATCTATCATTTAACAATGGTTTCATTTATTTCATAAGATTGTATTTAGGAATGACTGTTTATCCATGCCAGTCAAAGCAATCCTATTGTAGTGAGATGCAGTTTATTTGTACAAGATTAGCACCTGCTGATACATCTTTTTACTATAAAATGGAAAACCCACATATGTAATTTTAAGAACAGTCATGTAGCTTTTGTTTTGTCTCTATTGGTGTAATTTATTCTAAGTCTCAATCACCTCTAGAAAAAAAACCATTCTTGGATTCTTTTCAATTTATAACTCTTTCTTAAATTTTTTCTGTTATCTAGTGGCAATTAGTTACTTTGTCAGTGTGTCAGAGCATACACACTGAAAAAACCTCCAACCTACACAGTGGTGGAATATCTATAGATTAATTACAAGCAGGAAGAATGAAAAAGAAGTTTCTTTTTTTTGATATAATTGTCAATTTATGAGGCTGATGGAACTATGTTGCTTTACACCCGTAGAGGATGCATCATTAAAAGTTTAAGTTCCATGTAAGATTGTGCAAACTTTGTTGTCATCCTAGTCTGGGATATGTTTGGTCCTGTTTCCTCTAGGTGGGAATCCAAAATGCGGTACTAAAATAACTTAGAACTTCAGATTTTCATCCATTCTGAAAATCAGGTCAGTATAATAGGTTCTACAGGTTTGTTTCTTTACTGCATTGAAGTAATTTCTTTCTAGATACCTACCCACCCTTTAAACTGTGTTCTAAAGATGTAATGTTGTAAAACAATGTTAGATTGATAATGCTGAAAACGTTCCTGCAAAATGCCAAAGAATAATCAACATGGCACACTTCCAGCATTAAATTCCATCTAGATGCCTTTAATTAATTCCCTAATCAATGGTGGGAAAATCTGGTCTTGTTACCTTGATTCTCAAACCCTAATCAAAGGCTAATTGCATTAAAAAGATTAACAGGCCCTCCAGAATATACACTTAGAGTCTTCCTGCTGGGTGTAAGGAGGAAAAGATGCTGATAAAGCTATTTATAAAATTGGTACTTTAATACTACTTTCTGCTTGGAAATTGTTTATTCAAGTTGGGGAAGAGAGGAATAATAGAGAAGATATGAGCAAGGTTAACTCATTTGATTCTGGAAGTATAGACACTTTTATTAAAAGTAGGGACTATGTTTTAGATTCTGTGTAAAGGCTTAGGCAGATTTGGATTTCATTTGAAAACGTTTTTCCTCAGCATAGTTAAAATCTGTCCTCCTACTTTTTATACTTTAGAAAATTCCATTCATATTTACCTCAAAAGGAGGAACAAGCAGCTAGTGTTCACGTGTTTGTCTCACGAGACTGGTCATGCCTGCAGGTTGTTTTATTGAGGATAACTCATATATAGGTGGCTATGTTTTTTTTTAGCTACTGAACTGCATGACTTCGTCAAGCTTCAAATCAAGATACATTGCCCGCTCGTCACGGGGGTCTAAGGGTAGAGAGCTGCAAATGCAAAGTTCATAAGGATTTCAAAATTCTACTAAAACAAATGGTAGAACTAAAGCTCAGATCAACCATCAGAAAGGATTAAGACTTAGAAGTATTTTTTTTGGTAATTAAGCATACTGGATTCTTAATTCCACTTTCTAAAAGATGCTTTGGTTATGGTAAATGTCTGATGAGAAAAGTCATGTTTAATACACATCACAAGAAAAGTATACTGAGACTACAAAATTCTGGGTATAAACTGGATGTCCATCAGCTCCATCTACTGGTATGTTACTTCTTATTTGAGTACAAGTGCATTTCATTCACTGGCTAGTATAAAGCAGTATTACATCTTTCTTTGCAATTCAGTGGACTGTTATTTTCCCCAAATCTTTTCTTAAGGGGAAGGTTTGTTAAGTGCAGACACCTAAATGACTGAAACAGAAATAAATTGTTATGAAATAGAACTGCTGATTTCTGATCAGATACAACAGAAATCCCAGAATCTATAGATGAGATATGAGTGCCTGTGTGTAAAGCTGAATTCTCAGGACACTGTTTACTGATGCAATAGGATGGGATAATGTTGTAAATCAGGTCAGATGATGCTGTCAAGTCACAAACACTGAATAATATTGTGAAATGGGGTGGTGAAATAGGAGATGGCAGAAAAGAATACCGTTATAAAAATGTGAGGAACAAAACTTCTTTCTGGTAGGAGTTTCTTTTTTTTAGATTTTTTGATTGAGCACAAATGAAAAGGTGCACAGTACTGTACACAATAAACTGTACCACGATGTCCTGAAGTTTGGTTTGGGTCCAAACTAGTACATGGGAGGTATGAAGCAATTACTGCTAAATATGTTTAACATCTTTGAAAGAAGGAGTCATATCAACCTATCTGCTGATGGGATGGGGTAGACGTGGTGCTTAGAGTGGGAGCTGTCCCAGGTTTCCATTTTAAATACTTACATAAATCAGAACATTGCCAATGATTTCAGCTATTATTCCTACCCAGTTAAAACTTTATGTTTTTTTCTATGCACGTTGCCAAGATACAATACATATCACAAAATTCTTGAGGAGGGAAAACATTTAAAAAACCAGGAAAAAGGTATGTGTGGTGGAGAGGCTGTGGGATTGATTTGCTCTGGAAATTAAATAATATTTTTATTTCTGAAAATGTCTTTGCACTATAGCAAATATGCAATGCTCATCAGGTGACATTTGCCTTAGCAAAATAAGAGCAATGACAATACAGTAAAAAAGCCTCAGAAACAAAGAAATAATAATAAAATAATAATGGTGATAATAATAATAATAACAACCAGGTTTCCTTTAGTTCAAGAAAAAAATTTCAACCCCAGAAGACAAAATATGTGATATCATTATATTGATTAGACAACTGATTTTTTATTAATCTGAACCAGGCAAAATACCTCAGGTAAGGAGCAGGTTTCTTTTTCTATTCAACATGAATTTAAAATTACATTTTTGAAAAGAATGTCAATTTATCTTTTGTCATTGTTTGGAAGATGAAGCTAGTCCGTATAATTAATCACTGACTTAGCATCAGAATGTCTGGAGTTTTCTTAATGGGGCAAAACTTTTCTGCATATTTATTATTTCCCCTTGGGCCACGATGGGTTTGAAAGCCTTGCAAGTAGGTACTTAAAAGTTGCCTCCTCATGCCTCCTTTAAGAAGTTGTGCTATTGTCAATACGTAACTCTTCTAGGTTTAAGATCAACAGCTTCTGCATACTCAGTTGCTCAGTGCTCCTCCTTCTGTGTGTGTATTTAGGCCACAGATGAAAAGTGGTGATGGTTTCCTTAAACATGCTTCATGAGCACCTTCCTTACAGATGGCTGACAAGTTTGTTCCTTGCCTGCTAGGAAACTCCCATCACGTTAGGCCGCATTTCTCCTTCTTTTCTATATATTGGAGATCTGGTACATCAACTAACTGCTGGATCCCTTCTGCAATCCATAATTCTTCACTTCAAAGTTCAGTACCAAATAAGAACTTAGATTGTTTGGTGACCTTTTGTACAAGCATTTCAGCAGCAATTAAATGTTCTTTTCCTTTTGTGCCATGAGAAGACCCAGACTGTCTGCTTGCTTTTCAAGTGAGGAGAAAAACAGTCTGCTAAAAGCAGCGACAGCAGCCTCCTTTTTCATTAGCAGCAACAGTAAGAAAAGTCAGAGAAGGCAAAGCAGCTGCTATAGCTGATACCAATGTGCCAATATTCCAGCAGGAGTATAATTTGATTTCCAACTGTGAAGTGACACACACAGCACATAGCTGTAATTTTGATATTAGTGCATAAATAACCCTGTGCTCAAACCTCAACATTCATATTTTCACCTATTGTAAAGAACAGGAAGCCAATTTCCTCCTCAAAGTTTACTGTGCTATTGTGTACAAGTTGTAAAGGTTTTTAACTACTAAATAGAAATAACCAGTGGGGTTTGTTCCTCTGTGTAATCATTTTTGTTTGGTAAGAATAGCTAGTGGAAGATGCAGGACTGACCCAATTCCCTGGGTCGTTCTGTGTCTGCCATTTTATGCCTTGGCTTGTCCACCCAGATATGTTAATCGAAAGGCTGAACAAGAAATTATGAAAGCCATAATATACTGCTTATTAAAATTACTTCTCACATATTATGATAGCTAATATTGAGTTGGAATTAGGCTTTTTCTTACAGTGAGAATAACAAATTAAATCCTTCATGGTACCTACAAGCTGACAAAAAAAAAAAAAAGAAAAAGAAAAAAAATCTGATGCCATGTGACATGAGCACTGCAGCATGTCAGTTTATATCCAGTCATCAGACCACACAAAGCACAATGTAGCAGTATGAAATATGAACCTTCAAGCTGTGTTGAATCACTCATTTCAAGCAAAGGAAAACAAAACAAAACATAACCCCCTCAATACAGAAATTGAGATATTTTCATTGAGTGGCAGATACCCTCTCAGCTTCTGAGGTCACTGTAGCAAAAAACTGTCCTTGTTCTAGTTGCTTTTCTTTCTATTGACACCCTCAGCCACAGTAAATTAAAGGTAACTTTTCTCTCCCTAGAGTTGTTTCATCTCTGTGATACTTACACATAAACTGTGTAGCTTCTACACTTTTGTACACTTTGATATTTCACTTGTGAAGAGAAATTTTTAGGAAAATTAATTTATATGCAAAGTTCATGTATCATCTACCTAATTTAAATCATAGCATGTTAAGGATTAAATCTAGACAAAAAATTATTTGTTCTGTGTCATAAAATATTGCCAATCCCAGTGATCCAGGTTTAAAATTCAAACTTATGAAACTCTGGCAAATAGCTTTCTTTACATCAGTTAGCACTGACAATATTAAAGAGAACAATTTTTTCAAGGAGTCACCATGAAACCTAATACATCCAGTGTGTCACCACCTCTTTCAAATATAAAGTTGGTGGGTTTTTTCCTCTCAGTTACTGCTCTGTAGCATCTATTATCAAGTAATATGCATTTTGATAAAAAGATTATAATATTTCAGGGTCCACTACAATGTATACAATGTTATTAATGTGAGCCACTTGTATTATTCATCTTTCTGCCCATTCCACAGTAGTACATCAGTGAAAGCACATAACTCACAGAAAATGAGATGTTCCTATTCAGAACTGAATTCTTGCTCACATTCTTTCTGTGCCATTTTAATAAACAAAATAGCCATTTTTTAGGCTCTGACAACTGATGTAAATCATGCTGGTTTGCATATGCGTAGCTAAATTGTGCCCCGCCTTTTCTGAATGAGGTTAATTGGCAAAAAACATGCTGAAGAAAGTGCAACCCCACCACCACCACCACCACCAAAAAAACCCGAACTCCAAGTAGTTATTAAGTTCCAGCACTTTAATTCCCCTCTGCCTCATGTAGCTTCCTATTACACATGTATGCTTTATGTTCCTAGAGGCACGGTGTGGACTATCAAGACTCTTGAGAGCTGATTCTATATTTCCAGAAAGTTAGAGCTGAAGGTTTGGAGCCCGTTTTTTAAGTGAGATAGCAATTTTTGCATGTGGGCAGAACAGGAAAAACCCCTCTTCCTAACCACAGGAATCTAATGCTGTTTTAGATGAACTGCCAAGAATCCCACACAAGACTGAGGTAGTGTTTTATGTACTGATACAGTTCAAGATGAGAATTCAGTATATCCACTCAAGATTGCTGGTTGGAGAGGATCCACACAGGGTTAGTGCTGAACACTGGAAAAGCCATCTCATAGCCCTTTGTACACTCCAAACTTTGACAATTACCATTCTCATGAAAGAAAAAGTGAACAGCTGCTATGGAAAAGACTTTCTGAATATACAGTACAAGTAGATAATACAAACAAAGACAGAACAAATGCTGAAATGCAAGTTGGAAAGTATGCATTATGGCCACAAAACCAATTGAATCATCATCATGCCCTTCACAATCACATTTTCACCTTGCTCTGCAGCATTTTGCTAATTCACAAAATTATTATGTTTCAAATAACCTATTCAAAACAAAGCACACTGTACCCTGCCTTTCATGTAAATGTGATTGGTTTTATAAATGTGGTAGCACAGAAATACAAGGGGAGATAAACAAAGTGAGACAAGCACTGATTGTTTGGGTTTTTTTTAGAAAAAAATGTACTACATCTGGAGTCAGCTGAAGACTTTAACAGTGGATTTTATGATTAGATAAAAGAAAAGTTTTGTCCAGTCAAGGAGATAAACTACAAAATTATCAGAAACGCATAAATCAAATGAGTACAAATAGAATCATAGAACCATAGAATAGTTAGGGTTGGAAAGGACCTTAAGATCATCTAGTTCCACCCCCCCTGCCATGGGCAGTGGCACTTCACACTAAACCATGTCACCCAAGGCCCTGTCCAGCCCGGCCTTGAACACCGCCAAGGATGGAGCATTCACAACTTCCTTGGGCAATCAATTCCAGTGCCTCACCACCCTTACAGTAAAGAACTTCTTCCTTATATCCAATTTAAACCCGTTACCCCTTGTCCTATCACTACAGTCTCTAATGAAGAGTCCCTCACCACCATCCTTGTAGGCCCCCTTCAGATACTGGAAGGCTGCTATGAGGTCCCCACGCAGCCTTCTCTTCTGCAGATTAAATACTTAAGAAGAATGTAATTTCAAGAGGCAACATTGACTTTTATGGCTGGTTTTGAGGTAAAGAAAATAGAAAAAAAAAAGCAATGGCAAGACTTACTTAAAGCATGGCATACTGAGATTCAAATCCTGTGGGTTTTGAATTGCTCTATTATATGAGGAAAAGAAGAAATTATAAACATGCAGAATAAAAATAAATTTCAAAACCTCAATATGTGTCAAAATATAATTATTTTTATTTTTTCATGCATGCCTCATGAATTTGATTTGACAGCTGATTATTAACTCTTAATTATCACAGACCCTTTTTAACAAGTTTGAATCTCTAGACAGGAATTCAGTAGGGATTTTATGGGGTACTCTTCTGGGAATGATAAGTTAATATGATACTATTCTCATTCCAGGACTAAAGAAAAAGTACAAAACTAAAATTACTTCTATATAAAAAGCCTTAAACTGAATAGAATTACTTGGACTGTAAATCCTGTGGGTCAGACATAATTTTTAAATACATGTACAACATTAAGCGTATTATAGGTTCTTATGTGCTTATAATTGGGGCTTCTAGATATTATTGAAATGCAAATAGTAAATAAAAACAAGACCTTAATCTCACTTATGATAATAATTAGAAGAACATGAAATAAATATTGATTCACAAAAATTTTGCCAAAAAATCCTCAGAAATCAGAAACACCTCTAAGTGCTCAGTGATAAGGAAAGTATATTTTAAAATGTAACAAGGAAAGTTAACACTTTTGGAAACAAACAGAAGATAGTTTGGCTCACTTCTGCCAAGAAGAGTACAGTATTACTGAGATTTTCTTTCAGTGGAAGCCTGTCTTAATAAATAAATACAGATATAGATAGATGATATAGATGATATAGATATAGATAGATATAGATACAGATATAGATGTACATGAAATATTCTATTGTCCTGCAAGTATCTATAGGTGTTTAGACTTGTGGTGGTTTTCACACTGTGGATCTATCTAAGATATATTTCAAGCTACCTATTAGAGACCTACAGACTTTTGGTTTTCAAAACAGCTGGAAGTTTAAAATCATTATTCAGAGATTCAGACAGATTTTTACTTTGATTTAGGGGTAGCATTATTTCTTTTAGAATGTTGTCTTCTTTCACAGATACTTGTTTTGATCAAATTTTTGCATTTTTTCTCTTTTCAAAAATAGCTCTTATATAACTGGATATAAAGAGCTAAGCTTTTCCTTTCCTTTTTTTTCTCCTTTTTTTTTTTTCCTTTTGTTAATATCTCATCATTTCAGTAATTCTTTGGGAATTTTTATTTTGTCCATAATATGTAATTTTACTACAGCATTTTGGCTTTGTACTAGATTCCTGAAAGGCTTTTATTGTTGTTAGTCAGAAAAGGGCCAAAGAACACAATTCCAATCTTTTTCAGCCGTCCAAAGGTATAATTTTGGGATTATGCCTTCCAATTTTTTACTTTAGTGAAAGTTCAGGACTTACTGTGTGTGATTAAATTTATTTGCATCAAGTTTTATAGCTATTTTTTGTGACACTTAAAACTCAGATTTGATGCTTTGCAAATTTAATGCTTAGAAAATCAATAAATACGGGCCTAATTCTTTGCATGGATTGAGAATCTGGCAAACTTTTCTCCACAAAAACATTTCTCCCCCACCACCTCTACTCCCTTCAGAGGTCCGAACAATGCCTTTGAATAGTGGGACTGCTTGCGTGACTTGAAGCAAAACAGCATCTCCTGTTGTGTAGAATGGGGACTGATATAAATCTAAGGAAAATTCAGTGGGACTGGTCTGCTTCCAGACCTGCAAGCCATATTAGTGTGTCATGTCTACAGATCCTTTCCTTCTGTGGATTCAGCCTAGTTCAATAAACATTGCCAAGTGGAAAGACAAATCCCAACACCCGAAAGTAGACACAAACTTATCCCTGCCCTTACGATTAGGCTAGCAGTGGCAAAATTTTGCATATTTTGCTTATATTTTTTTTTTCAATAACAGGGGAGTTCTTACACAGATATAAACCTAGTGCTTGATACATAAAGCTTACATTGCAGAAGATGCCCATAGGAAGCTTTGATGCATTGAGACTGCATATTTAAGAATGTTGTAATTCTTATTAATGATCCTGAAAAGTTAAGCTAGAGAGCTGACATGCAGTCTTCCTATGCTGGAAGTTAACTTTATTGTTGTTTATTTAAAATCCCATCTGTTTCCATAATACTGCCTAATTTTGAAGTTATAACATTTATCTTCAGTAGAACATTAATAAAAAATCTTCACCTCTAAATCAAGTATTTGCACATATTTCTAATCCAAAGCAACAAAACAATAATGATTATTTTCTCCCATAAGATGCTTCAGCTGGGAATTTGCAAATTAATTAACTGCCAGTTCTGTGCCTTTTTTTTTTCCTAGTTTTATTTGTTGTTTCTGTGTTTGTCTAGACATGCTCCTGATTCTATTCTCTTATTCATAGGAAAAGAGGGTTAGGAGAATCACTGTTTCCATTTTCTCTGCAAGAGCATACTGTTAGAAAGTCTTCTCTCTCTGTATGAACAGGAATGCAGGGACCTTATGTCTTCTGTTTCTTTGATAAATAATGGTAATAGAAAAGATGAGTCCACAGAAGTAGTGGTCTTCTAGCAAGTTCTAGCAATATGCCACTTTGAAAGGCTAAAGGCAAGAGAAGACTTACGTAACAGTTTAGGCACCAGTTAAAAACTTGGATTGAATCATCTTTTTTTCCCTTTCTTGAGTAATTCTGGCAATGTGGGGTTTAGAGATTGCCAAGGAACCTGATGGGTGCACTTCAGGCTTTGTGTAACAGAAACCTCCTTACAATGTGGACTATCTCTAGACAGCAACCAGGACCACCACTTCAAGGTGCAATCACTCATCTCTTCTCTCACCATCTGTACAATGGCTGTCACCAAACAGCAATAGCGCCGGGTGTGAATGATTTTCTGGCAAAGAACGGCCACATACCCAGATCAGGAAGTGCCTACGTGGAGTTCAACATGAACCAAGGGACAACTAAAAGTGAAGGAGGACGGGAGTGAGACACTGGGAATAACAATCCCAGCAAGATAAGAAGGAGCTGGAATTTACTGAGTTGCTAAATTGTGGACTGTGGGGAAGTTTGAAGGTCAGGTTCTCACACCTGTGCTTAACTAATTATATGTTAGTTGTTAAGGGCCTTAAAGATATGTATCCAATCACAATGTGCCAAGGTATTGTAAGCAACTTTAAGCAATAGTATATAAAAAGTTAGTTTTCTATAATAGATGGCTTTTGTCTGATCACATTGATCTCCGACTGAGTCCATTCCATGACAGCCAGGGATATATAATATTTCAAAATCACAGACTATCCACTAACTAGTATTCAGAAACTCTACTATAAGTTGGAGCTGAGACAACATATTTGGTGCTCTCCTGATGTGTGGGCAATGGTGCAAAACTGGGCAAGTCAAGCAACACCGGGTCATTTAATTCCCCATAAATCAAGGTCCTGGTCCTTGGTCCATAAATCCTGGTCCAAGGTCCATAAATCCTGGTCCTGAGTTCCCCTGGCTATTGGGTTGCTGCCAGACAGCTTTTTGCTAAAGAGGGCTTACAGCTTCTGATGCCTTTTCCACAGCTCTGAGGCAATGATACCCATCCTTTCACAGGCTTTACTTTGTTGACAAGTTAACATCATTCTGAAGAACTGGCAGCAACTCATTCTGAAGAACTGGCAGCAACTCAGTGACCTCAGATAACGTGTATTTTTGGGATCTTATTGGCGTCTTGTCTGTGTTGTGTCTAAGTCTGAAAGTAAATGTCAGTTTTTAAGAATATTAGTGTTCTTGCAGTCAGTTTTCTAAAGAACAAAATATCCATAGTGGCAACCTATTGTTTACATTCTGTATTTTACCAGTACTAAATACAGATTTTGCACCTGCTTTTAGTAAGCACTTTATTATTTTGACATCATTTCCCACAAGTTCACTAGGTCACACAAAACAGAGATGATTGTCTTGACACTCTATGAGCCACTGTCAGATTTTATTATTGTTAGCTTACTACAGATGTTGCAATGTGATCACTACTTTGGAAATCATATCTTCTACTTAGATTTTCTCAAGAAAGTGAGAATAAAGTATAAGCATTTTTTTCCAAACAGCTTTAAGAAGTCTGATTTCTCTTACTGGACCAGTTTTTCAGAGCCCTCAAAACTTTTTGGCTATCTGATAAGCATTAACAGAGCTAAAGAACATTGCTAACAATGTTAACAGTTCTAACAATATTGTTACTACTGTAAATGAATCACAGCTTTTGAAGGCTTTTCAGTTTATAATGATCTTGGTATATCCTTCAAATGTATTTTCCTTATAACACCTTAGAAATGCCATATGAATGTAACTAAACAATATCCCATTCTTCCTTTTAATAGTCAGTAGAGGTTAAGGCTTACTTTTGATATTACCCTCTGACGTAGAACCAGATTGGACTGGATGCTATTGTTTATTTTACATAATTTGCTCAAGATACTTATATATATATACACATTTACATATATATACACACATATATACATATATACACACACATATACATATATGCATGCACATATAAATATATACATATATGTATGTGTATTGAATGCTACTCATAAGCTTTTCAGCCAAATGCAGCAGTGAGTGAGTGTCAGTAACCACCAAGTTTCAGACAGGTTTGAATTCAGTTTGTAGAAAAGATGGGGGGACGGGGATAAGCAGCTTCTTAGGGAGGCTGTAGTACATGATCTGGACACTGACGAAGCTGAATTTGTGCAAGCTGAAGGAGAGAAGTCTAACAGGTAGTCTGATCACTCTCTTCTACTACTTAATTATGGATTGTAGAGAAGACAGCTCCATGCTCTTCTCAGAGGTGCATAATGGATGGACAAGAAGTGATGAGAAAAAGGTGCAACAAGTAAAATCTGAATTAGCCACAAGTTAAAAAACCCAACACAATGAGAACTGTTAACCACTGGCACAGGTAGGCAGAAAAACTCCAAAATCTGTTCTTATATATTTATAAAACTCTCCTAGCTGTCAATCAACACTCCCTGGTTCTTTTCCTACAGGCAGCTTTCCCGAAGCCTATGTGTTATAATGTTTGCATGTGTCTGTATGTATGCATTTATATTAGAGTATATGCATATATACAAGTAAAACATGTTTATACATATGTGATGGGTTGACCTTGGCTGGATGCCAAGTACCCATCAAATTACTTTATCACTCCCCTCCACAGCAGAACAGGGGAGGGAGAAAACAAGATGGAAAAAACCCCCGTGGGTCAAGGTAAAAGCAGTTTAATAAAGAACAAGCAAAGGCCATGTGTGAAAGCAAATGAAACCAAACATCTATTCTTTATTTTCCATCAGTAGGCAACATCCGGTCTCTTCTCCAAAAGTAGGGCTTCAGCATGTGTAGTGGTTTGTCCAGAAGCCAAACATTGTAATAACAAATGCCTCCCCTTCTTCCTCCTTTCACTTAGCTTTTATTGCTGAGCGGATGTCATATGGTAAGTAATATCCTTTTGGTCAGTTTGGGTCAGCTGTCCTAGCTACGTTTCCTCCTAAAATCTTGCCAAACCCCAGCCCACTGGTGAGGGGGAATGCTGGAGAGAAGCTTTGAAGCTGTGAAGCACTGCTCAGCAGTAGCTAAAACACTCGTGGGCTATTAACACCACTCTAGCTGCCAATACAAAGCACAGCACTAGGAGGGCTGCTATGGGGAAAATTAACTCCATCTCAGCCAGGCCCAATACAACATACAATTGGCATATGTATATTACCTTCAAAAGTAAGAAATACAACCTTTATATCTACTACACACACATATATTTATACAACATAAACCATATTTATATACCATATGATTCATTCTATAGATCAATCAAATGATTATTTGATTATAGTTACAAATAAAAGGCTATTGGCTCTTTTTTTCCCAAGTCAATAATATTTTATGGTCAGCTCCCTCTGACTCTAGTTTATAATAAATAAGTAATTTTCTGTCCATAAACTGAGACTAAAGAGTTACTTATTGCTTGAGAATTGTGGCATCCTGTTTCAGTATAGATACATAAATTATAGAATCATAGAACGGTTTGAATTTGAAGGGATCAAAAGATCACCTCGTTCCAACCCCTCTGCCATGGACAGGGACACCTTCCACTAGACCAGGTTTCTCAAAGCCTCATCCAACCTGGCCTTAAACACTGCCAGGGATGGAGCAGCCACAACTTCTGTGGGCAACCTGTGCCAGAGTTTCACTACTCTCATAGAGAATAATTTCTTCCTTATATGTAATCTAAATCTAACCTCTTTCAGTTTAAGCCATTAACCCATGTCTTATCACTTCTTCCTCTTACAAAAAGTCTCTTTCCAGCATTCCTGTAGGCCCCCTTCAGTCACATCTTTCCAGTTTTGGCTGCACAGATGCAAAAAGGTCATGTCAGTTTTCCTCTCAGTGGAGTCTCCGGACCACACAGACTTCATGAACTTGTATGACTGCAGATTTATTAATCAAATCCTTTAGCTTCCCAGACCCCACATTTAAAACCGAATCTTGTGTTCTCTGGACATTTTTTTAGAGTTCTGCTATAAAGCAAGCATGTTGTTTTGTTGTTGTTTGTACTTTCTGGGAGTCTTGAATCCTTTCATTGGCAACTGGGACAAGATTAATGATTAGCCGAACTTTACCTGTGGTCTCTATGTGCACCTTGCTGTGTCAACATCTCCCCCAGGCGTATTTCACATGCTACATTTTTTACTGTTTTGTGCTAATCCAGCAAGTATGACCCTGTCAGAATTGATAAGAACTTCTGGTCATACTCTTCTACTGCCTTTCATACTTTACCCTGCAAAACATCATCTGTCTTGATCTTACTATCCTCTGAATCATCAAAAAATTATTGCATTTCTGTGCAACATATTGTCTGCA
Source organism: Psittacula echo (assembly GCF_963264785.1). Lineage (NCBI taxonomy): Eukaryota > Metazoa > Chordata > Aves > Psittaciformes > Psittacidae > Psittacula > Psittacula echo. The sequence continues at coordinate 100,668,580 of NC_137738.1, forward strand.
GAAAAAAATCTGTGTGACCTTCTGAAAAACTGTCTGGTCAAAGGGGTATCACGTATGTGCATATGTGGAAAGAGAAAAATGTGTGGGATCACCTATCTTTCCTTTCTCCATCAGGGATTATTTTGGTTTAAATTTTAGGGCTTAATAAAGAATGGTTAGATTTTCCGTTTATATTCATTTTCCAGAAACTGTCATGGATCTATTTATGGATTTTTGACTCTTTTTATTCTAGTAAGCAAAGCTTTCTCTGAGGACAATCTGGTGTTTTTTCGGCTCCAAGACTATGGTTTAGGAATTGAGCTCTGAAGTCTTGTTAAAAATTGCCAGGTGAGTCAGTTGGGTCATAAGTATGGTGATCTCACAGATGACACAGATAATTGCTTTATTTCAAACAGCAGCTGTGACTGAATCATAGCATGTTGATTGTGAAATATGGGACAGTTGGACCAGTCTCTTCTTCTAATTTGTACCTAAAATTTGATGCTCACCTGTCATCAGCTCAGTTCCAGGTTCTGCTAGTGTGTCTTGATTCTGAATTTTGGTCAATAGCATTAGACTAGATGCCTAACGCTTCTTCCTCACAAACTATACCTGCTTCTGAAATATAAATATACTTCTGAAGTAGATAAAAATAGTCCCAAAATACAGATTTTTAAATGTATGCTTCTGAAAGTTTCTTCGTATTAGAAAAAATTCATCACATTCCTTGTCTTTTGTTTTAATCATTTATCTCTCCAACAAGTACACTTTTTGAGAACACAAAGTAGTGGATGCATTTTTCTTTGTGCAGTGGGTACTTTTGCTCTTGGTGCAATTCTGAATTGTGTTATATTTTTTTCAAGTTTATTATTTACCCAAAGCTATTTCTAGCCTTCTTGGTGAGATGCTTATCACTTTAAATCCTATGTTTTATATGCTCATCTGTTACTGTTGTTTTGATTTGATATTATAATTGATGTTTGTTGTGGGTTTTTTAAATTATTATTTATATAATTTATGTATTTATTCCTGGGCTGCTCTTACAATTTCAGTGACATACTGGCTCACGAACCTGGGTACCTTAAAGTTAATAACTGCTCTGTTTGTTCTTTGACTACTACTCCATCCATCTTTATGAGTTATTCTTCATTCTTGTATAAATAATTCCTTGGAGTTAAAGGTAGTACTGTCATCCTCTTTATCTACACTGTGTGTATTCTGCCTTTGCTTGCATATCCTTGAAATTACTAAACAATGCAGTTCCTGACCCATTTACTATTTGTGACTCCTTTGCTAAGTACTGTATTTTATTGCCTTATTCACCAAAGTATAAACTGCTCTCCCTGTTTTCAGTGGACTCCACCTTGGAGCTCTTTGTTTCTTCCTTCATCAAATCTAAGCTTTAATTTGATCTATGTGATTTCCTTGCCTAATTGCATTTGTCAAGGTTTAGTTTCCAGTGTATCTTTGGACATTTTTCATTCTAGATACCAATTGCAGTTTGGCATCTTATCAGTTTTTTTAGTTCTCCACAAATTGAAAGATTGGCTCTTGAACCACAAATTCTTCTATGTTTTAGCACCTAAAAACCTCAACCCAAACAAAAAAGAAACCCCCCCAAAACAAACCTCCCAAATTTTACGGCATATATTTAGAGATATGTTTTGAAATATAAATATTCCTCAAATTTCTATAATGTTTTCATTCTATTTTTCTTTGTAATACAATTTTTCTGAAAATTGCAAACACATCAGGGTAAGCTGTTATAAATCCTCACCACCTTCCTCTTAGCTGTACCCATTACCTGGGGATGCAAAGAAAAACAGTGTTCATATATTTTCCCGTTATCACATGCATACATTTCCAAGGTTCTTTGTCTTCATGATGTGGCAAAAGTTGGATTTGCTCAGTCACACTTTGAACTAATTGTCACAGGGAAACGTGAGCTTCTGCACAGCGTAGCATCCTCTTCCAACTAGCTTTAGTGGGTGTCGTGGTTTAAGCCCCGGCTGTAAATTAGGGCCAGCCCTGTTGGCAGATCCTCTGGTGTTGACCAACCAGGTGGCCTTTGGTAAGTGTGTATCCCAATGCTTGAAAGTTCCCCCACCCATTGCTCTCAGTGTAGTTTTTAACAGCCCATTATACCGTTCGATTTTCCCAGAGGCTGGTGCATGGTAGGGGATGTGATATTTTCCCTGCAGGCAAATCATTTTGGTACAAAGTTCAGGGTATTTGAGCATCTCTGGTTATGATGCCTAAATTTCAGCAACTGTAATTTTCCTATATAATTTTCACCCCTGAGCAACGAGGCTAGGACTGGGGTAATGAAAGTGCCTGCAGAAGGGATTTGAAGAAGTCAGACAAGACAGCTGTATCTCCATCTTAAGCTAGTCAGGAGTGAAATGACATGGAATAGATGTATATCCCCAAGTGTCTTTGAGATTTACTTGTAATCTTCTCTCTGGCATTAGAGGAACCCTAGCCACAATGGCACTTAGCTAAAACTGATCCTTTTACCTCTCAAGCTGGGGACCTGAGCTTTCTACATGAGTAATTCTAACTTCAGGATTCAAAATCAATCTGTCTCTCTTACTGGAGCTCCATGTGATTATACAGGTAAGTTTTAGCCATATTCCCTGAGACAAAAACATGATATATATAGAACTTGTGCTTAATGCAGGATGCCATACATCGTGGCCTCAGTCCAGAAAATCCCTAAACCTAGTACTGATATTGTTTTGCTGCATTAGGACAGTCAGGGTTTGGTACAGAATGCCCAGAGATGTTGTGCAGTCTCTGTTGTTGAAAATCCAACTGCAAAAATCCTTGAGAAACTTAGTCTAATCCAAACATGACCCTGCTTTGAAGGGGACATTGGACTAGAGACCTCTTAAAGCACCTTACAGCCTGTTTTATTCTCTCATTGTATGACTCAATGATTTATTAATGACAGTGTCCTAGGACATGGGGTAATTAAATTTCTTTTCTTCATTTACAGTTCCTCACACTTTTTGGGATATGCTCCAATGCAAAATGAAATAATGATTAGAAACCCAGCTTGGAGCAGTGTTGGGAGGATAAATACATAAAAGATTAGTAAGTACTCAGATGCTGTGTTAATGGGGGCCTTATAAGTACTTCAGAGAGATCCAGAGCCCAAAATCACTATTAACGAATTGTATTGATTTCCCCTTAATTTGTGAAATGAAGCTATTATAATAAAGCTTGGCTTTTATTTGACCTTTATTGAATGTGATAATTATAAACACTATTTTGCAATTATTTTATTCTTGCTCCCAAAGGAAAATAGTACATGCTAATCTAGGCTGAGCTAAATGTTCCCTCTTCTGCTTCTTTTGTCTTTCTGGGGTTTTATTCTTAGGCAAATGATATTAAGTTATTTTACAGAAAAGTAAATCAGGTGATAGAATGATTAATGGAGTAATAGTTAAATTTGAGACTGGAACTCGAGCATATTGAATTAATTTATATTTAGTCTAGTTATGTCTCAGGTCAAAAATAATGAAATAATTGATATAGAAAAGATGACCTGGTGGGAAAAACCTGGCTATAATATGAAGAAATTTTTAGTCCAATTGTTGATACTTTGGGTTTCTTTTATGACTCTTCTGTAAGTTACTGAAGAACAGAAACATAAAAGACCTTAAACACCAAGTCCTACCCATGAAGGCAGGCTTCTAAAAATCACCTCAAGCCTTTGCCTGACACTGTAGTTTCCAAAACTCTTCCAGCGCTGTGTGTTTCATCAACTAGTCTATCTATGTGCAGATGTACTGAATGGAAAAGAGGCAAGGCAAGGCAAGACGAAAAGAAAGGCAAGGCAAAAGGCAAAGCAAAAGGCAAGAGGCAAGGCAAAAATCAAGGCCAGAGACAAGGCAAAAGGCAAGAGGCAAGGCAAGGGGCAAGGCAAAAGGCAAGGGGCAAGGCAAAAGGCAAGAGGCAAGGCAAAAGGCAAGAGGCAAGGCAAAAGGCAAGGCAAGGAAAAAGGCAAGATGCAAGGGAACCGAGGGAAGGGAAGGGAAGGCAAAAGGCAAGGCAAGGCAAGGCAATGCAAGGAGACTGCTACCTCACTAATAGTGAGCACAAACAAAGCAAACCAAGGAATTCATTCACTGCTTCCCATGAGGAGGCAAGTGTTCAGTCATCCCCATGAAGACAAATGTCACAACTCTTCTTTTTTTCACAACCTTCTTTTTTTCCCTGAGCTTTTATTGCTGAGCATGACATCATATGCTATGGGATATCTCCTTAGTTAGTTGGGGTCAGCTGTCCTGGCTGTGTCCTCTCCTAGCTACTTGTGCACCCCCAGCAAGTGAAGCAGAAAATGCCTTGACTGTGCAAGCACTACTCAGCAATTACTAAAATATCTCTGTGTTCTCAACACTGTTTTAATCTCAAATCTAAAACATAGCCCATACGAGCTGCTGTGAAGAATATTAACTGTATCCCAACAAAACCCAGTACGCTTACTTAGACTGTGAAATATTTATGTTTGAGACTAATCTTTAGTATGCATTTGTGCAGGCATTTTTACAGGGATACACTCACTTGCACCCCTAAGAACTATGTGAATTTTTTGACTTTTTTTCAATAGTTTCTGTGATAGCCCAAGTAAGTTCTAATATTACAGCGATGACTTGCCTCTCCAAATAAGCTTTTGTTGGAGATCTTCATCAATGTATTCCTTTAGCACCAAGCCTAAGTGTACAAGATCTTTGTCTCAGAGTGCTATATAACTTAACCTTATGTATGGCAGTATTTTTCTCTGTGAGTCTGCTTCTAAACTTGTGAAATGCTGAGTTTAACTGACCTTTTTGTCTCTAATGACATAAGTGGGGATTGAAATCATTGAGCACTTTATTGGTTTAGACCCCTCCACTTCTCTAATCTCAGAAGATTATTTTCAGGCACACATGGTTAGCAGGGTACTAGCCTTTCTAACATGGTCTTTTAGAGCTGTTTCAAATGTCTGACTTCTTTCTATCCTCATATATGTGTGAAATTTCTCTGCTTTTGTAGAAGCTAGCTACTCAATAGGCCTAAAAATAACTTTTCTTCTTTTATACATACAGTATTTTTTGGTTTTCACTGACAGTAAATTCTAATGTTATGGTTCACCATGTGATCCTGCACTATTCTTGTTAATTATACAATGAGATGATCACAAGCTGAGAGTTGTAAAACAGATAAAGTGAAGCAATGCCTTAAGCCAAGACTACATTCCCCAGGTTGCTGTGCATATAGATAATAGCATTACCAAAAAAAAAACCAACAAAACACCCAGCAGGTATCTCTTTGATACCTGGTAGACAAAAATCTAACCCAAGAACTGCTGGGGAGGAGGATGCTGATATGAAATAGACTTGAAAAGAAAAAACTGCAATGGCATGTCCATCAAGTTGCCAGTAAAGTTGTCTGACCTGTAAGGGAAAATACATGAAAAGAAGATAGATAAGCACAGCAAAAGCAAAAAGATCAAAATTCACATATAGCACACCTGCAGAAATGATATTGCTGAAACTAAAAAACTTATAAAACAATAAATGTAGAAATAATATCGCAAAAGCAGACGTGGTGGTGTGGGGTAAAAAAGCTCTTATTGCAGGTGGAAGGGCCCTTAATGCCTTTTTACTACATTTAAAAACCTAATTTTTTTAATGAGTCTACATTTGCCTTCACCAGAAAAATAACCCCAGAAAATGTTCCAGTCTCCCCAAAATCCTCCACAGTCAAAATAAAAAGAAAATAAAAATGAGGATGATCTTGTGATTTGCAATAAATAATTCAATACAAACATGTGAGTCAGCACAACATTCTTGTGTGGAAATCTGTCACAACCGAGGGGAGTTAGAAGAAATTAAAAGAAAAGTTAGTTGAAACAGTTTATTTCAATGACAAGAATAGTTCTAAGCCATTTCCAGGGTTTTTGAGAGGAAACAACTACTCAGTTTCTTCTCTCCCTTCTTAAAAAAAAACCCAAAACATCCCACAGAAAACACGTATATGAAAATCACAAAGAACCACCTTTCCAGTATATCACAAAAGAAATCCAAAAGGACCAGCCTAGTAGGCTATTGTCAGTACAGCCCTTTCCAGTGTAAACACAGGCACTTTGAGCTCAAATGATGTTCCTCCAGTACCAGCAACACCCCAAGTAACCACTACAGAACTGTCCCCAAAACCCTTCTTGGCAAAATTGTTTGGATGCTAACATGTGGGAACCTCCAGGTGCATCTGTGTGACCTCGAAGAACAGTGAGCAGGGACCCCCAGGTGCACACATGCAACCTCATGGAGGTTTCTCTCTGTCTTGTGCATTGGGGCTTGCAGGGAGCAGCAGAGGCCCATGTGATGATGATGATGGCTTGGCTTCACGAACTAAGATTTGGGAGGGGCATTACCACACTCACTACAAGAATAATGACTAAGGGCAAGGGGAATAGGCAAAACTGATTGGAGAAAAGCTGCATAGGCAATCAGGAAGATTCCACACGAGACTGTCATCTCCTAGATCAAGCTTGAGTGACCAAAGGCCTGAACCACCTGGAGGCATGGTTGGACCTGCAGCTTCCAGTGTAGTACTGGAGCATTTGCATTTTCCATGGAAGAGGTTGTGCACATAGGGACTACACCCTGGAGGGAGAGTAACAGAGAAAGGCTGCTAGTAACCCACACAGCCTATGAGGTGGGTGTTGGGCAGGGTGCATGTAGCCATGTGGATGTGCATGTGTTTTTGTGCACACAGGTGTGATTAGAACTTCTCAGAATTTGTTTTAGAAAGTTGTTGAGAAATTTGTAGTAGAAATTTGTAGGTATCTATTAACATTCTGTATCTAGTATTGTGATCTGTTGATTGTCTTGCTGATAAAGATACTGAATACATAGTTCACTGATTGCAAGTTAATTACATGCTGTTACTAAATCAATAAACTTCTTCAATCCTATTCTGACTACATGAACTCAGCAGTTTTTCCCTGTGACAGACGTCACAGTGTTGTTTTATGCTTGTGGAGGATTTTTGGTGCAATTTTTTTTTTTTTTCCTGTAGAGGCAAAATTGAATTTGTTTTCACACTGAATCAATTAAAAACTGTGAGACAAGCTAGAGATGTGCCAAGTCCAGACTGATACTTTGACATAGTTTGTTTGATCTCAAAACTCTGCAAACATATCTTCATGGCTCTGGCATGATCTCAGAGCTCAGCCAGAACAAACCTGAACCTGTTCAAAATGCCCTCAAAATAAGACCACATTAGCTTAATATTTATCATATTAAAAAAAAATAGTTGGTGGAAGTTTTCTAGTATGTTGATAATAACACAAAGCAAAATCAGTGAGAATGCTTGATCTGTCTTGCAGTCAAAAGGAAATCTAGACCATTTTCTTGCCAGAACTAGACTAGGTTAGAGAATTCAAAATTTCCAGTCAAATCAGGGCAATGAAATTTGCCCTGAAATACTTGGACAACAAATGAAAGCAATTTCAGTGCTGTGCAGGCTGCACTGGAATACCAATCAAATAATATATTGCTCACAAAAAGGATTTGCTTAAACACTGACCAAAATAGGTCTGGGCAGTGAACTGTAGCCAATGCATCAGCACCTTATATACCTGTAAAATGTGTGTGTAAAACTGTACAACCACTATAAGCAATTCTATTAACTTGAAGGTGTGTATCAATCAAAATTCTGATGGGACCTCCTTTGGGTCTGCTGCTGCTCAGTGTTTTCAGCAGGGACTGGAGTGAAGGGAGTACTTATGTGTAGGGGCACCACCTAACACTGCTGTCTCATGTTCAGCTTGCAGTCCACTAAGTGACAAGATCCATTACTAAAGAACGGTACTGAGTCAGTAACTTCCTGCTTTATATACTGGAGAACCAGATCAGAATTTTCTTGAGGAGCTGGAAGAACAGTCTGAAAAATAAGTTGAAAAAAAATGACATGCAACTTACTAAGGTGTGTAAAGGACAATGCATTTTGTATTATATGAAATAGTTCTTTCATTTTCCTCTGTGCTGCATACTGTGCTTAGTCTCAGCAAGTACATTGTATTTCATTTTCTGAACCATATTTCAGAAAAGGTATGAACTAGTTTCAAAAGAAGGTAAAGGAGACCAACTGGGAATTATCAGTGATCTAGAAAGCAAGACTGATGAGGAGAGTTTGAAACAATTGGGGTAGTTTAATTTATAGAAGAGAAGACTGAAAGCAGACATAATAATGTAAAAAGTAGTTGTAGAGAGTAAAGGACTAGACTGTTCGTGTCCCCTGTGGTTACAGCAAGGGTAATGGGTTTAACTTGGTTCAACAGAGATTCAGCTTCCACTGTAAGGAAAGAAAATCTATGAATCCTATCACCGGGTTTGGGGAGGCTGTTTTTTGAAGAGCACATCTGTGAGGAACAATTTAGCATAGTTAATCTTGTATGGCGGTTCAGAATATATGAGATGACTTCTTTATCTTCTTTCAGTCCCAGTTTTTGGTTGGCTTTTATTCTTCTTTTTTCGTCTTTTTTTTAGTTTTATTTTTTTTTCTGCCACAGAATTCTTCTGGATCACATGTAATTCAGAAGTAATGGAAACATTCCTGTGGCTGGCAGTGTTTTTTCTTACCAGGACTGAATCTTCTGTTCATCTGCAACAACGTGCCATACTGCTCTGATGATAGTGTCTGAAAAAATCAGTCATAGACATCTTCCTTCACACTTCTGCTGAAGAGTCCATGCTCAGATGACCAGAGGGGCCTGTGGGGACACATATTTTGACACAAAGACATTTGTCACGGATTGGCAAGGCAAATATACAAACATTAAGTGCGCCTGATGACAGAAATGTGAAAAACAGAAGGCTTAAATGTGAGACTTGCTTTCTTAAAGGATGATGGAGCCTCTTCTATGGTCTGACAAGGGAACTTAAGGAAATTATGTTTAGAAAGACAGAAATTAAAAATGTAGTGACACTATCTGAAATAACAGAAATATTATGAAAGAATTTGTATTCATGTGTGAATTACAGCTCTTCTGTTTCAGAGTTAGTCCTGTAACCTACAAGTTTGGAGGTTATTGTAGCTCACCATCTTATTACACGAAAGAACTGTATTTTATAATAGATAAAGAGCAAGCTGATAAAAAAATGAGGAGGTTAATAATAAGAAATTATGTTTAATATCAAGAAAAAATGTAGAATTATAAAATACTGATCCTTTAAATGAGAGAAAACTAGGAGCTGAGGAAAGGTGAATGGAAAAGCCTTGATATTTTATCAGCTGAGACATGCAGAATGAGGCTGTTTTCTAGTCCTGAATCCACATACAAATTACTCTTTTATATTCAATATCATTCTGTTGGTTTGTAGCATGCCATGTCTGGGTAAATTAGCTTTTCAAAAACATTGCAGTACTGCTATTCAGTGCATAGTCTAACCATGTCACAAGGTGATGTACTGCACTTCTGCTGTGCTATCTACTGATTTACGTCAACAAATTATAAAGTGTTTGATACCTTTAATGGAGTGGCATGTTTTGCTGTTTGCAAGAGTTGTGTATTTGCTGTGTATAGTCATAGCAGTATATTTTATTGAAGTAGGGCATGCGTAGAAGTGAGGAAACGAACTTTACAAATAAATATTCACTCATGCATACAACCAGATTTTCCTTCTAGTCTCACAGAAAGCACCCATAGGACTGTTTAATAATAGTGTGATAAGAATCAGGTTCCATTCGTACCAATGCTAAGCATGATCCATATTCTCTGAAACCCAACTTTACTTCTGGTTTGTTGAACATCTGGTGACTCTCCTAAGCACTAATTTCAAGTATCTTCACAGTATTTTTCTTTTCTGGTTAACAAATCTCTAAATTATGAAATATGTGGGATGAGATGCTTATATTTTTCACAGTTTAGCTACAGCAGTGACACAGAATTGCCGTTTCTCTTGTAACACACTTCATCCAAAAGCAACATATTAGGACTAAATAAGTGTCATCCTCTAAATTAGAGAAGTAAGCATTCTTTAGATAACTAGCCCTACTGAACTCATCTCTACTATCCATCAGCAGGAAAATTTCTAATTGCAGAGTGGGAGTATCTTGTCATATGCTGGTATGTTCTCTTCTGGCTTGGTAAATCATGGCACTGAGATATCAACACTGGATGAAAAATGACAGAAGATGTGCACTGCTTTTACAAATTAATAGACAAATGCCTTAATAAGGGATGGAAATTATGCCATAAACCTAAGGAAAATTACATCAACTAATCTTGCAGTGATTACTTTGGCCAGAGTCTTAATAGTGTTAAGGCATCTAATTACTACTAATTTCAATCAGAGGAGTTGAATACCTCCAAAGGTACCTTCAATAACCCTGGGAATACATATCATTGTTCATATTTTGTTATGCTTCTGCTGCACGTTATTCCTTCTTCTTTTCATACTCAATCATGGTTTATATCTTCTAATTTATTTTGAGATAATATATATAACACAGAATCAGCTGAGTTTGACAAGGGCCTCTGGAGATCACTTAGTCAAACCCATTTGGTCAGAGCATAGTCATCTAGAGCAGGTTGCTCAGGACTGTGCCTAGTAGATTATGAATATCTCCAAGGATGGATACTCCACATCATCTCTGGGCAACTTGTTCTAGTGTCTGACTACCTGACACCTTGCCCCTTGGTTAGCATTGTTAGAGTAAACAGACCTCTAATACCATATCACTTAACACCCTGCCCCTTGACCAACATTGGCAGCATAGACAGGATGCCACCCACATTTAATGTGAGGTGAGATTCTTTCTAATCACTATACCGTTGATGGAGCGAAAGGATGGTGTGACTCTTATCCACATTCAAAAGATATTTGCATGATCGGCTGTTGCTGACAGACAGCTAGGACACTGAGTGTCCCTGGAAGCCTGCCAGAGCTGTGGCATTGCTTATGATCCTATGTTTGGTATCAGTAATTGAGTGAGTCACTATATAGGCATGTTGTTGCTACTCTTTCTCACTGCCTCAATAAAGTTTCTTTTATCAGATTCCATTACTGTTCACACTACATCACCTTCACAGTGAACTGAAGGCCCCAAGCTGAAGTGGAGAAGAGGATGTGACTGCTGGCTTCAGTTAGGACTAGTCAGGGGTATTAAGGCCTATTAAGTGCCACCAGGATGTATCAAAAGCCTAGTTTGATTCACAGTAAACATCCACTTCTCTTCCCTCATTCACCCAACCAGCAATCTCATCCTAGAAGGTTATCAAGTTTGTCCACCATGATTTCCGTTTCACAAATTCATGCTGACTACTACCAATGACCTTGTGAGCTCTCATGTATTTGGAAATGGCTTGCAGGATAATTCTCTCTATCATCTTAGTAGTAAGTGAGGTTGAGAATGACCACACAGCAGTTCCCTGGGTACTTCTTGCCTCCTTGAAGAATTTGCATTCTTCTGGCCTTCAGGAACTCACAGTGCTTCCTTATTTGTGTGCATATGTTTAGGTTGGGACATTTCTGGCTTGTTTTGTAGTTCCCAAGCTTTCTTGTATGCATCTGGTACTTATTACTACAAAATAATAGTTTTTATATCAATAATAATAATTAACAAATAATACATACCAAGAATACTTATTTATTATAAAGAATAGTATTATTCTCTTTTATTATAGTACATATTATTTATCATATACCACCAAACAGAAATTTTCTACACTATTAACAGATGAGATTCACTCTTTCAAACGGAAGAGTGTTTTATATTGCATAAAGAAGATCCCTGATGACACCTTAAAAACCTCATCAGTCAGGATACACAACAGAATGACAACAGTAAAGCTTTCGATGACTACAGATGTGTTGTCACATGCTCTGGTTCAGCAGTAGCAGTCCTCTTTCTCCTTAGTAGCTGGTGCAGTGCTGTGTTTTCAACTTTAGTCTGAGAGCAATGCTGATAACACCGATGTTTTTAGCTGTTGTTAAGTAATGTTTACTCCGTTCGCCGACTTTTTCAGTCTCATGCTCTGCCAGTGAGAAGAGGGACAGGAAGCTGGGAGGAAGCAGAGACAGGACACCTGACCCAAACTAACCAAAGGTGTGTTCCATACTACAGCACATCATGCCCAGTGTATAAACCGGGGGGAGTTACCAAGAAAGCGCAGGTCACTGCTCGGATTGGGCTGGGTATCGGTCAGTGGGTGGTGAGCAACTGGTGATTAAGTCCCCTTATTATTTCCTTTATCATTATTATTATTGGTGGTAGCAGTAATGGTTTTTATTGCATCTTAGTTACTGGACTGTTCTTATCTCAACATGTGGGAGTTGCATTCTTTCGATTCTCCTTCACATCCCTCCGGGAGAGGGGGGAGAAAGAAGAGGGGGAGTGAGTGGGCGGCTGTGTGGTTCTGAGTTACCAGCTGGGCTTAAACCACGACATCACACTAGAAATAGAAGAACAAGAAAAAGGTAAGGCTGTTGCCTTCATCAAGGGTAACCCTGAAATAAAACCACTTGTTAATATTTTATTTTCTAAGTCATTTCTTGTGACACAGAATGATAAAAATGTTCATGCAAAAACCTTCTTAGCACTGTAACTTTTAATTAGACCTATGTAGTAGCTAAAAACAATAATTTTCAAATAATGAATAAACTCAGTGAGCCAATAAATCAAAATAATGTGCCTCTACTAATCCCAACTTTTCTGTTATACTCTGGCTAGAAATGAGTGGAAAATTACACATTTATTTAATAAAATTAACAATGTAATCACAGAATCACACAGAATCACAGAATCCCAAGGATTGGAAGGGACCTCAAAAGATCATCTAGTCCAACCCCCCTGCAAGAGCAGGGTAACCTAGAATACATCACACAGGAACTTGTCCAGCCAGGCCTTGAATATCTCCAATGTAGGAGACTCCACAACCCCCCTGGGCAACCTGTTCCAGTGCTCTGTCACTCTCACAGTAAAGAAGTTTTTCCTGATGTTCAAATGGAACCTTTATGCGCCAGTTTACACCCATTACCCCTTGTCCTATCACTGTCATCACTGAGAAAAACCTAGCTCCATCATCCTGACGCTCACCCTTTACATATTCGTAAACATTGATGAGGTCACCCCTCAGTCTCCTCTTCTCCAAACTAAAGAGACCCAGCTCTCTTCTTGCCCTCCCTCCTCCTTCTTGCCCTTCTGGTGTGACATTTGCCATCCTCCAATCCTCAGGCACCTCTCCTGTTTCCCACGACTTACCAAAGATGATGGAGAGTGGCCTAGCAATGACCTCTGCCAGCTCCCTCAGCACCCGTGGGTGTATTCCATCTGGATCCATTGATTTATAGATGTTCAGATTGCTTAACTGATCCCTAACCCAATCCTCATCTACCAAAGCAAACTCCTCCTTTATCCTGACTCCTTCTGGGGCTATAGGAATCTGGGACCCCCGGGAAGAGTCTGCAGGAGTAAAGACAGAGGCAAAGAAGGCATGCAGCACCTCTGCCTTCTTTATATCCTCTGTCTCAAGGGCACCCACCTTGTTCAGCAGTGGGCCTATATTGCCTCTTGTGTTAGTTTTATCCGCTATGTATTTGAAGAAGCCCTTTCTATTGTCCTTAACCCAACTTGCAAGATTAAGTTCCAAGGAGGCCTTAGCTGTCCTAATTGCCTCCCTACAACCTCTAACAACTGTCCTACATTCCTCCCAAGTGGCCAGCCCTTCCATAATCCATAGATCCTCTTTTTCCACATGAGTTTGCCCAGCAGTTCCTTGTTTAACCACGCTGGTCTCCTGGCTCCCTTACTTGATTTCCTACCCATTGGGACGCTCTGATCCTGAGCTTGGAAGAAGTGGTCCTTGAATGCTGACCAACTATCTTAAGCCCCTTTACCACCTAGTACCCTTTCCCATGAAACTTCCCTTAGCAATTGATTGAAGAGGCCAAAGTAATTGCTAAATGCAATCTTTCTCTTGTTGTAAATTCTCGATATGTGGATGAATTTTGGTTCTTACTAGTTTTGTCATTCATTTCAAATTATTCTGTGTAGGGTATATGTAGTTTCATTCCAAGTTATAGGACAACTTTCACTAAATCTTCTGTTTTATCTTATCATTATGCCCGTACTTTATCTGATATACCTCATAGCACCTCATCAGTGCACCCAAAAACACTAAAAAGCTTGTACTGTGGTGATCAGAAGTGTTGTAATGTCTCTTTCCACAAGAATTCCAATGGATGCAACTTTTCTTGCACAATTATTTAAAAGGCAAAAACAACAAAGGCCATTAAATTCATTAATTATTTTAATTCAAACATGTTTTTTCTTATTTGGCTTGCCTGATATGGTTACTGAGCACCAAATGCCTCATTTTGCTAAAATACAATGTGAGATGGATGTAGAAACATAAATACTGTTTTGTTGTTATCTCCTCTCTACTATTAAATGAACAAGTATTCAAACATTCAAACATTCCTTGCATCTGAAAGGGCATTATATGCAAACATAGAGATGTGATCATCCCAATCTACTCAGCACTTGTCAGGCTGCACCTAGAGTACTGTGCTCAGTTTTGGTCCCCACAATTCAAAAAAGGCGCAGAAAGACAGAAGAGGGTTCAAAAGAGGGCCACGGAAATGATAAAAGGGCTGGAGAACCTGCCTTTTGAGGAAAGACTGAAGGAGTTATGTCTCTTCCTGAACAAGGCTCATGGGGAACTTCATCACAGTATGCCAGCCCTTAAAACACAGCTACAAAGAGCATGGAGACTATCTCTTTACAAGGAGATGCATAAAGAAGACAAGGAGCAACAGGTACAAGTTGAACCAGAAATAGTTTCATCTTGATATAAAAATAAGCTGTGAGAAGAATGATTCCCTGCAACAAGCTCCCCAGGGATATGGCAGAGTCACCATCAATGGAGAATTTCAAGATGCATTTGAACAAGATGATAGATAATCTGATCTATATTCCCTTTCCCACAAAATGTTGGACCAGATGATCTATCAATTTCTCTTTCAACCTGGGCTGCTCTATGATTCTCCAAATAGCACTCTTGACTCTGCTGCTGTTGCCATATAATACCTTAGCTCCATAACCTCAAAGTTATTTAACTCCTGATAAAAAAAAGAGTAAGGTGCCAGGGGAGTGTTTATGGCCTTTTTCTTTAGAATGAAGAAAAATAATTTTGTTTTTTACAAAATAAATTATATATTTGCAATAATAAAATCCTGGGTTAAGAATGGTCTTGTAGCTAATATTTTGTAGATTCAGCCTTAATAAAGCCTTTGGCTAATACAGTGTTATAAGGATAAAATGCAGTTCAACAGACAGCAGCAGAATTCAGCAGAAAAATCTCTTTACCTTTTCATAAGGTTTTGACAGGACCCATCAATATTTGGGATAGAATTATCTCACTATTTCTCTAATTATGCCACAGAATTATTCTGAAATACATCACTTCTAAAATAGTAATATCCAGTTCTGACTATGCATAGAATTTTTCAGAAATTTCTAAACCATGTAGACCAGAAAATTTTCTTTTGTGTGCACAGTCTAGGAAGAGGTATTCTGTGGGTTGGAGTGGGGGTTTTTTTATTCCTTTTTAATAACTACTATGCATTCTTTTTTCACTAAGAGTAAATTCCATGTGCATCTTTATATATTTTCATGAAAACCCAACCAGATGTTCTTCATGAAAATGGACATTTTTCCAGGAATATTTTGGTTTAACTGGAAGCTATTTCATATTATTAAATGTGGAAAACCTTTCATCCAGTACTAGTTTTCACAGAATTCTAAAAGATTGAGAGATACTTTGCAGACCTCTTCCTGAGAGCCAAAGTGGGAATTACAGTGTTGATCTTTTATCTTCTTCTTGGCATTCTGATGTAGGTATCATTAGCAAGACAGTTTTAAAAAGTCTTCTGTTTCAGAATGCCCATTTACAGAACTCAGTATAAAACCTTTTCTCTCCTGTGAGAGCACAAAGCAGTTTAAAATGCAACCTGATTTAATATAATTGCCATGTTCCAGTCCCTTACCTCTTCACCTAAGAAAACAACAATTTTTTTGAGTTTATTTTTCCTTTTTAAATACACTTTTCTGATAAAGTGCAGCAGCCAGCAATTTCTTTCTCCCTTGACAAAAATACAGTGAAAACAAGCTCCTTCTCACGCTCACCTTTATTAAAGAAGACACAGAAAGGACAGCCGTACTCTCAGGTGAGACAAAGTGAGCTCTGCCAAGGGCGGCAGAATGAAAAATTTGGGTTTCATGACAATAGAAAAGTCATTATCTTCATTTTGTTGTTTATCCAATACATTTCACTCCACAAAAAGGACTAGATGTTCTCAAAATGACTCATTTAAATATGCCACCCTCAAGTTTTCTTCCTCAAAGAACACATTACAGCATGTTCCCTTAAGCTCCGTCCTCAAGATCCAGTACAGGGAGCCAAGGAAAAAGCAATGAATCTTCTATCTCCAGATCTCTGATGGTTTCTAAGTAAGATAACTAACTCTACTATTTAGGTACATGGTCCCTATTAAAACAAGTAAAAACTCCTTCCCTCCTTCACAAAATATCGGCGGTAGTAGTAGTAAAAATAAATGTATTAATACCACCAGATCAAGAAGAAAATTAAGAGTCGTAAAAGTGTTGCTGGTATTAGTAAATCCACAGCTTCCTAAATTCTGTTAGGCACCTAACAGAAATGCATCAAAGCCAATGCCAAGCCAAATTCTCTATTACCAAATCTAAGCATTTAAACTTAAGTAACTGGACCTTCTTCCTGCAGCACTTTCTGTTATCAACTATTAAAATTATTGAAGTGGCATAAATACATAAATGTAAAATATATATAATGACTTCTATTCATCTTATCTATGTGAAGCCTTGACAATTTACTTAAGTTGCATTTTCAAGTTTTTCTTCTTTGTAAAGTGGGCATACAGATTTAAAAAAAAAAAAAGGTTGAGATTCTCATCTAAATATATCTCCTGTAGCCAAGATTTTACAAACAGCATCACAAATGGCAAAACTATCAATAAAATTTAAGAGTTGACAACACCATACAAATCTGCATTGTCGTGTTGAAGTTAAATGAGTTATACCGATTTTGCTTTAGCGAAGAATCTTGACCATTGTTTCTTCTGCAAATAATTTATAGTCTAATGATGAACGTACTGCTCTGTCAGTGCTAAGTTATGGAGAAGGTAAGGAACCAGAGTTTTAGAAAGAATGTCTCTCTTGACTTTATGTAGTGACCATTATTACAGGCTAAATTGTAGCAGCAAGCAAAGTGAACAACAGCTTGTAGAGCTTCAGATGTCACATAAATTGGGTGATTTTTTTATCTTTTGAGGCTCTGTCTCTAATCTCTGCAACTATTCTAATTCAGCAATTTAGGAACCCAGCATCAAACCATGACTTACTTGTGTGCAACATTATGTGCAATCACAGCCTGGGTCAAGCAACAACCATCTCTCTTCCATCCTGCTCCATAAAGGAAGAACTTTTAAGGCTAATATCAGATACCCACTTCCAGTGCCCAACATCAAGCCTCCCCAGCTCAATAAATAATTATGTTCTCTGCTTTTGGACTAGAAAGAGATATGTTACAGTGTCATGGTTTAAGCCCAGATGGCAACCTAGTACCATGCAACCGCTTGCTCACTCCCCCCACCTTCCTCTCCCTGCTCCCGGAGGGAGGGGGAAGAGAATCGAAAGAATGTAACTCCCACAGGCTGAGATAAGAACAATCCAGTAACTAAGGTATAACGCAAAACCATTACTGCTACCACCAATAATAATAATGATAAGGGAAATAACAAGGGAAGAGAATACAACCACTCACCACCCACTAACCCATACCCAGCCCGACCCAAGCAGTGATCTCGCCCTTCTGGGTAACTGCCCCCAGTTCTACATCCTGGCCATGACGTGCTGTGGTATGGAATACCCCTTTGGCTAGTTTGGGTCAGGTGTCCTGTCTCTGCTTCCTCCTGGCTTCCCCTCCTCCCTGGCAGAGTATGCGACTAGGTCAGAGTAAACATTAGTGAGCAACAACTAAAAACATCATTGTTATCAACATTGTTCTCAGGCTGAAAGTCAAAACCACAGCACTGCACCAGCTACTAAGAAGGAGAAAAACGACTGCTACTGCTGAACCCAGGACATACAATAGTGCAAAAATCTCTGTTTCATCATCACAACTGAATTTGGGTCCTCTGAGCCAGCCCTGTGCCTCTAGCTGTGCAGCAGGCAAGCATATAGGACCACATCAGGCTCAGCAAGTCCTAGGACAGTTCCAGTCACCAACAGACAGCACCAAAGAGAAGGAAGGATGAATCCAGCTAAGTCAGTGAAAAAGGTGTATGGGGTTCGTACACAACAGTTATTTTTCTTATTAGATGGTGCAATGCTGTATTTTCAACTTTTTTCTGAGAACAATGCTGATAACACACCAGTGTTTTAGTTGTTGCTAAGTAATGCTTACCCTGATCAAGGGCTTTTCAGTCTCTTTCTTGCTCTGCTAGTGAGGAGGGGCACAAGAAGCCAGGACGGAGCAGAAGCAGGACACCTGACTCAAACTAGCCAAAGGGGTATTCCATACCACAGCACATCATGCCCAGTATATAAACTGGGAAGTTACCCAAAGGCCCAGATCACTGCTGGGCTGGATATCGGTCGGCGGGTGGTGATCACTTGCATTGTACATCACTTGGTGTTTATTGTTTCTTTTCCTTTCCCCCTTTTAGTTTTATATTCTCTCCCCTTCTTATTTCCTTTACCATTATTCTTTCTTTTCTCATCCCCATCCTTCTGGGAGCAGGAGGAAGGAGTGGAGTGAGTGTGCAGCTGCATGGTTCTGAGTTACCAGCTGGGCTTAAACCATGCAAAGGGATAAGAACTTTCAAAGTTAGCATTCAAATGGGTGTTCAGACAAACCTCTATAAAGGCTTCAAACTTCAGTGACCTGCATGTAGAATGACCAGACATCAATGAAGCCCTGGAAATATTGATGCAATATTGATGATTCACTTGACTTGCTTCTAACTGGACAAAGTTATTGTTCTCTAAGTATGTTGTAGATTCTGAACTGTTGACAGAGAATGCATAGACTTTGACATATATATTTTGCTGAAATAATTGAAGTGCTGAGAAGTGCAGCACACAAGTGTCACAGCAGTGGGGGGATACTCATAGTAGCAGTATAAATCATAATGTTTTTTTGACTAGCCTAGATCCCTATGAAAGATGGCATATTTCTCACAGAATTTTTTAGGAAAAAAAACAAAAAAAAAAAACAAACCCAAACCAAATAAATAGTGTGACTACTGGGTAAAACCCTGGCACTAAAAGAAAACAAAACAAAACAAAACAAAACAAATTGTTAAAATCATCCTGTTAAACGATCTAAAAAACTGAGAGGAAAGTACTGTGAATGTGGAACTGGTCATTGTGCTGAGAACCTTGAACAATGCCAGTAAGAAGAAGCCTAAACAAGTCATAGAAAATGTTAATGACACCTTGGAGGTGTAACTATGAATGATATCAGAAGTCTGCAAAATCTGTTTTGCAGTGTAAAGACAGAATTACTGACTGACTACCTTCAGGAAAAAAATCATTGCTAGATGACACAGATTAGTCAGAAGATCCTATGGTTAAGACAGTTTGAAGGTAAGTCCAGTGGTGAGTCAAATGAAACTGAAAAGTTGGAGTTTATTTGGAAAATATGAATCTAATACTTGATTACGTGACAGCCAAGGTAGAATAAATATAGAAACAGCAGAGGTGGTACATAATATTATGCATAAGATTACACATTAAAACAACTGTATCATAACAAACTTGTTTTTAAATTAGAAAAGTACATTGCAGATGTGAGTTAAATGGATTAAAAAAATATCATTATAATCCTTATTTGAACAGGAATCACAGTGAAGGGTGTTCAAGTACAGTCGGACAAACTTGCACCCTTGGCAAGAGACTATATACATAGCAAATTTACCTGGAAAAGAAAGTACTCTACCTGCAATAACTGACTAGGAAAAGTGCAGGAATATTACAAGGTGATGCTATAAATATTTAAGAATACTATGTTCTGATGAAGAAATAAAAGTATATCAAATTCTAGTTTGGACAAACAGCAAGCGCTTGGGGAAGGGAGAATTAATGGTAAAACATATGGCCAAGGCATTAAGATTTTACCACAGACACATAGAATTTTGTGGCAATATTATATTGGACAAAGATTGATGTAAGGGAGATATGCAAAGAAGCCAGGCAAAATTTAACACTTTTTGAAAGGCACAGAATATGAATTTAGGTTGAATAGGCTTTGTGATCATAGAAACAGTACAACAGGATGAAAGTGAACTAAAATGTCCTGGAACAGATTTTTCTTGTGACAGACTATTCTTGAAGAGGCAGAAAATGGACTGGATGTTCTAGCACTAAAAGAAGAATGAAATGCCACTGAGAATAAGTCACTGTAAAGACACTAACATGAAATTTGTAGTCAGAAATAAATGGGAAAAAGACCAACAGAGTTGGAATAGTTGCACACAAGTTTACAAAAGAAGAGAACTCAGATAGCTGGCAAAAATCTGCATATATAATTCAAGATAAGCAGGAGTATCAATGTGTATAAGGAGTAGGGGTTTGCCCCCATGTACACGTATCTTGACATTTAAAGTGCCTTATGGGAGACTGTAGTGGCATCTGGGCATCATTGCCTTAGTGTAGGCATCCAGCACCATTTATGATACTTAAAGGAATTCTATCTAGCCTTCAGCTGCCACTCCAGAAAGGCCAGGGGGATTGCACAGTTCTGCATCATAGCTAGCTGTCTTGTGTAAACAACTTGTACAACCTGAGGCACTCATAAAGACCACAGATATTTGGTTGTATGCACTTAAATTAAGCCCAAAGAAGCCTATAGACATATACTGTCTAAATATGTCTAAATATAAGCATCTCTAGTTGGAACTGGTTTTCACCCAGAAAGCTAAATTATGGATATAATAGATGACCACTCACAAAAGATAAAAGAAAGAGAACAGTATAAAAAGTGTAAGACTAGAATGTGTGTTATGTGACCAGAACCTAGACACTGTTAATCATATATAATTGGGTGTGCCAGGTTCACTAGAGATGAATATAATATATAGAATTGACAGGCTTAAGTGATAGGAGCTTTGTAGTAATTATAGGCTCAAAACAGAAGAGATGCCATACTGTCAGGAGTGAAACTCCTACTGGTCCAGCTGGACTACTGGTCCAGCTGGAGACTGGTAATGAGTGCTGTTCCTTAGGGATCGGTGTTGGGACTGGTCTTGTTCAACATCTTTGTTGGTGACATGGACAGTGGGATTGAGGGCGCCCTCAGCAAGTTTGCTGATGACACCCAGCTCTGTGGTTTGGTTGATAAGAGGGACCTTGACATGCTTGTGAGGTGGGCTGATGCCAACCTGATGAAGTTTCACCATGCCAAGTGCAAGGTCCTACACCTGGGTCAGAGCAATCTCAGGCACAGCTACAGGTTGGGCAGAGAAGAGATTCAGAGCAGCCCCGCAGAGAAGGACTTGGGGGTGCTGGTCAATGCGAAACTTAATATGAGCTGGCAGCGTGAGCTCGCAGCCCAGAAAGCCAACCGTATCCTGGGCTGCATCAAAAGAAGCGTGACCAGCAGGTTGAAGGAAGTGATCCTGCCCCTCTACTCTGCTCTCGTGAGACCTCACTTGGAGTATTGTGTGCAGTTCTGGTGTTCTCAACATAAAAAGGACATGGAACTGTTGGAACAAGTCCAGAGGATGGCCACAAGGATGATCAGGGGACTGGAGCACCTCCCGTGTGAATATAAGCTGAGAGAGTTGGGGCTGTTCAGCCTGGAGAAGAGAAGGCTGCATGGAGACCTCATAGCAGCCTTCCAGTACCTGAAAGGGGCCTATAAGGATGCTGGGGAGGGACTCTTCATTATCAACTGTAGTGATAGGACAAGGATTAATGGGTTAAAACTTAAACAAGGGAAGTTTAGATTGGATATAAGGAGGAAGTTCTTTACTGTAAGGGTGGTGAGGCACTGGAATGTGTTGCCCAGGGAGGTTATGAATGCTCCATCCTCGGCAATGTTCAAGGCCAAGTTGGACAGAGACTTGATGACATGGTTTAGTGTGGGATGTCACTGCCCATGACAGTGGGGTTGGAACTAGATGATCTTAAGATCCTTTCCGATCCTATTCTATAATTCTATGGTTCTATGAAACAAAATGGTAGATAAGTAAGATACGAAAATGTTACTAAACTTTTCAAAATCATTAATGCTTATGAAGTGGATTGAAGAACACCAGATATGGAGCTTATTTAAAGGAAGGAAAAAGAGTGTCTCTCTATGAACTTTGCTGTTATAAAATTTGATTAAAAATTGAAAAAAAAAATGGAAAATAGGATCTGGCAGGAAGTGAAGAAACTGTGGGGCATGAAAAATATAAACATAAACCGAATTATTTGCTGTGCACTGGAGTCCCATGATACATTATCACAGCAGTACTGTGCACACTGAATATAGTCATACTGAATATAGACATGACAGAAAGCAACCTTGATGGGAACACTTGCAATATTGAAGAAGGTGATAAAATTCTGAATTTACTTGCAACAGTCTAAGTTAGAGGTACATTAGTAGTTATGTTCCCATTGAGATCTCAGGTAATAGGAAGAAATCACAATAATATATAGCTGTTATGTGGGATGATCCAAATGCCTTTGACTCTAGTAGAACTAAGCAGTGAACATGTATTAAACTTTGAAGTCAATGACTTCATAGATATTTCAGTAGTGATGAATCTCACCTGCTAGATAAAATGAGCTATGGATTTCATGAGTGATTAATGTATTTTCTTTATAACTTTTCACTGAACTAGATTATGTACTTTAGAAGACCACCAGACATGGTTTATTGGCTTAAAGTGGTTCTGCGTCTACACAACTTTTACTGAATAAATCAAATGATTAATTACCACTATTGTGTTTTTTAAAAAAATAATGTAGGTCGATAGTTATCTAGAAATGTACAGTACCTGAAATATGATCATAGAGTAGAGCCTTCATTACCAGTCAGGTAGGTTAAGATGATGACTTCAGCTAAAAGAAATACAGTACTTTTTCAGACTGACACATGCCAAAAATGCATTTGGCTGTTAAATTATCTGGACTTTTTTTTTTTTTTTTAATTTGCTCTGTATAGAGATCATATATATTGTGAAATTCAAAAACTATGAGGAACCTGAGCTTATGTTGTATCTAAAGATACTCAGCATTCTTCTACTGTTAAGAAATCTAAATAAACATTCAGAATCCTAACTGTACTTATCTTTGCTTGAATTGTCGGTTGTATGTGTATAATAAAGATTGGAAACTATTCTTGCAGGCTGTCTTACACATCTTTAGCCATTGTGAAAATACATCTGAGAGAAAGTAATGCACAGAGCAACTAACACAAGGTCGAACACAAGGTCAAAATGGCTATCGAGTTAACCAAAGTATGGAGTATCTAAGAAAGACAACAAGAAATTTCAGAGAGAGGGCTGTGTCTGAAATTCTAAATCATTATTATTTTTGTATCTGAAGTAGTAGAAAAAATTCTCATAGCCCTTAAGGACCGTACCTGTCAGTACTAGTTTCTGTCCCAGTTTCCAAGCCACGGCAAGAAGCATCAAGAATAGCATACTCCAAAGCTTGCTCCAGAACATGCCATGAACAAACAAACTAGAACTTGCTTTAGGGTGTCTTATTGAAAGCAGTGGCAATTGTGTTTAATTTTCAGGTGTAGAAATTGTTTTCACTCAAAACTAATCCACCTTGCCCAAAGAAGTAAAGTCAGACTGGCATGAATTCAGATAGCTATTCATGTGAGAATTTATCCAAATATCACGTGTTCACCAGTTCCAGAGCCTTTTTCAGTGTGTGAGCCTTAAAGTATGTTAGTAGAAACCTCCTGAGATTATTTCAGTTGATTCTATTTACAACAAAACCAGTTTGTTCTAGATTAGCAAGTAATTTAATCAGAGTCCAAGTTCTTAGTGACTTAAAGATTTTAAAATCAATATTTAATAAAGATGATGCTTAGTATGCCACACACAGACTGGGTGCTGTCTGCTTTTGTAATAGCATGCTGCTCTCCCCCACGTCCAGTTGCTGATTCAGAAATGAACACATTTAACAGTTTAACAGTGATGCATTATGAATTACCCTTAACTGGTTTTGCAAAACTAATTCAAGTGTGAAAAGAGACTTTTCTTCTCTGAAGTATAACCTTACCCTTACCCTACCTTTTCTTCTTGCAAAGAAGAAAATAGTTGTTTTCTCCATGAAGAAGAAATGTCTGAGGAACTGAAGAGCCACACACACAGACACAGAAGGGGAGAGTGCACTTACTGTGTTGTTCAGACAATCAGACAAGTAACATTCTGCTTTCTCTATGTCAGCTAACCTGGATTATTTATTTTTTTTCCTTAGCTAAATCAAGCTTTAGTACAGTTTCTGCTTTGTATATACACCCACTAGAATAAAAGTGGAAAAGAGAAAATAAGTTTTCAAAGTCTGTACTACAGTAGTATTCAAACCATCCACTCAGAACTAGATATTTTCTTTTCTCATAGGAAAACAAAGGAAAACATGTAAGGAAGCCATTTCCTCTCAAATTAACTATGAAAACTATTTTTGATGGATGGGGGGGAAGAGAGAAAACAGACTATTTGGGAATGATTTTTTAAATATTTTGTCAAGAAACAAATACTTTGCTTTAATATCAAATTATTTTAAATTGTGTCTGAAATAGTACAGGCTTGAAACAATAATTTTAAGACCACAAAATTAATATCTCTCCCTTAAAGAGTCATAGATTGCCAATATAGCTGTTATCTATAATTGTTATCTACCAATATCTAGGCATTGGTCTCATTCATATCAAATATTATTGAATTTTCTGAACTCATTACTATTTGAACTGAACACATTTCAAATTGTCCAATGTCTTGTTTCTTCAAAAGTTTATTTTTTTCCATCAAAAATAATTTCATAGGGAATTTCCTTCCAAGACCCATTAAGAAATACAATACACAGATAGATTTTAAATTGCAGCAAAAGAATTTGTCTTTAGTCAGAATCTTGAATTTATTATATACCCAACAACACCCTCCACAAGGACTAATAATTCTTCACTAATGCCTCCATGTACGTGCTATACTGAACCAGGCCTGGCACTTTATTACTTTGTAGGAGTTATAATAATATATTTTGCTTTTTTTTCCCTGGAAATAGGTTCTTTAAATATTTGTTTCTGTTATGTGATGAATAAAAGTATATTGGCTTTATTGTCTATAGGATTCTGAATATCTCTCCAGGCAATTTTAATCTAGTATATTACCACACAGAGTTTGATAAAAGAAAACAAAAATCTTTGTGAATCTTGTAAGATCAAGTATCTGTAGTGTCAAGGGCTTTTTTAATTTAACTAGTTTTCTGGATTCTTGTTGTTTCTATAATTTGGAGGCTAAAATTCTGGTGATCCCATCACTGTGTTCATAGAGTTGTTGATGGATAGATGTAAATTGCTTATTTAATTCATGAACAGGCAGCTTGCTGAGGGTCTTTGAAAATTAGGAAAAGATTATGTTAGTTTGTTTTCCTTAATTTAATTCCTTTTTTTTTCCCCCCTCCTTTACTTTGTCTCTTTCTCCCCTATCCTGAGGCAACCTTAGATTCCTTTTTTTTTTTCATATTAATTAGTGTATTTGTGCATAACTTATTGAAGTAAATTTTTTGTCACCTTTTCACTCCACTTTTAAAAAATCTCTCTTCTTGCTGCTATTGTTCAAATATATTTTTCTAACGAGACATATGGAAGGAGAAGGGCTTTCTTTTTAAAGTTTGGGGAAGAGCTATAAGGTTTCTTCTACTCAGAGGCAGAGCTAATGAATGTGCGTCACCTTATCAGAACAGATGCACCATGAAGGAGACACGAGAGTACTATTTCTTATGTTTAGTGCAGAAGCAGCAGCATGCAAACTGTCCCACTTGTTTATTTTAACCTCTGTCTCATATATCATTGCTATTATTGACAAAAGCTTCTTTTCTACTTTTGCAGTTAATGGAAACATCTGTCTTCAAAGTTTCAGAGTATAAAACTAGAAGGTATTGAATAGTCTATACTTTTGCATGATACAGGCCATTGTAAAGACTGTGAATTAGTGTTCATTTGAAGTAGAGCGTACGTCTTAGGAACACAGCCACTATCTATTAGAAAAATTCTATTGATGGAAAATCTACAGTAACCCTTGATAAGTTCTTCCCATGTTAAATTGTTCTGTTTGTTAAACACACAGACTTTATTTCTAGTCTGAATCTAGGCACTGTAACTTGGTGTGTGTGTGTTCATTCTGTATTGAGCCAGGGCACTCTGTCTCAGAGACACAGTCTGGACAGCACATTGTTTCCAATCTCTTCACAGCAAATAGAAGGAATTCTGTGTTTCTGAAGGGAGAAACCAATGTTCTTAACAAGTAACTTCCCATGGCTAACTGAAGTGAATCAACCATAAGGAGTTTACAACCAGCTTTCTACAAAATACTTTCAGACTTACAGCACTCATCAGAATAGGCTAAATAGAGTCTTTAAGTATTTTTCTTCATGAAGGTGTTTGAATCTTCCTGGTTTACATCTTTTCCAGCCAGGCAGACTGCACAGCAATGAGAATGCACATAAGTAGATGGTACTCTTTCTTTCTTTCTCCTCTGGAAATTGCTCCACCTTGTAGACATAAACACAGCAGCTGAGGGAGAGCAATTTATTGTATTGTTGAATAGTGGGACCAGAGTTCAAATCTATTCCATTTTAGCTGAACTGCCAGTACACTAAGTAACATAATTGTTCTGCTGAATCTAACAATAAGTCTTACTTGTATTTTCCATATTAAAAAATAAATGAGAAGGGCAGAAAGTGTCAAATCCCAACATTGATCCATAACTTGGCAACTTGGCAGCTCTGAAATTTACTTTTAAAACTGAGTGACTATTCTATGTGTAAATGCATGTTCTTTTCAAGGGGTCATTGAGGAATCCAACTTCACTCTCTTGCAAGCTACTTTATCTAGACACTAACCTTCAGAATACAGAAAGGTTAGGAAGAAAAGGTTAGTTCTTCCTTACAGTGGGAAGAACATTGATTTTTTTTTTTCTTTTTTTAATTCATGCCATTCTCTGAAGCCACATGTAGGCCTTTAACAAGCACTCTGCCAGGAAAAATCCTTTGCAAGCCCTTAAAGATTAAAAAAAAAGCACCAGCAAACCAACAAGAAACCCGTTATTTTGCTTGCAATTCTGCCTTACGGTCTAGCAAAAGCTGTAGATTTGTTTCCGGGGAAGACTATATATTTCTAAACAACTGTGGCAAGCCAAGTACTTGATAGCATTACTCATGGATGAAGAAGCTGTTGGAATTCAGAGATGTGAGGCTGGTAAGAACTGAAGCCAGAGCTAAGACTGCTTCATAGGTGATATAGTCCAGATTACTGATATTTCGTCAACCTCAGAAAGTTTATAAGGTCCCCAGAGAATTGTGCCCCTGGGAGCATGGCGAACAGGGCGGGCAAAAAGGATGGGTCGAGGCAGTTTACGTGGCAGTTCGCGCGGGCAGGTGAGCGGGATGGTGAGTACTTGCTGTATGACCAGGGCCCCGTCTGGGAGCTCTGCTCTGGCTGCCCTGGTGGTGGCCAGCGTAGGCACCCAGACAGAGCCGATGAGAGGGGAGGCTGCAGTGCAATGCTCAGAGTGTAGAGAGTGCCTGCACTGGTCTCCTGAAGGAACGGTGCACAATGGGCAGGGCTGCACTCGGTGCTCCCTGGTGGAGGTCCTCCTGCAGCAGGGGCTGAGCTGCGGCATGCTGTTAATAGTCTGCGAGATATCAGGGAAGCTGAGAGGAAGCAGGACTGCTTGCTCCAGTCCCAAACTGTGCAGGGGCCTCAGGAGTCCCCTGAAGCTCATGGAGGAGTGGAGGAGGCTGTCAACCCAGGAAGCTGGGAAATAGTAACAACAAAAAACAACAAAAAAAAGAGGAATAGGACAATTAAAAACAAGGGGCTTCCTCCTAAAGCTGTTGTCCCCACCCAGGACCGCTTTGCTGTCCTGCAGGGTGCTAAGAAGGAAGGGCACTTGCACCAGAAACAACCAGCTGGTGCACCGGTAAAGAAGATCACTACTGTTGCTGCCAGGAAAAACAGATGGGTCATAGTGGTAGGGGACTCCGCTTTGAAAGGGACAGAGGCACTCATCTGTTGGCCTGACCAGATCTCGAGGGAGGTGTGTTGCCTACCTGGGGCACGGATCAGGGATGTTGCAGAGAGGCTGCCTGCTCTAGTGAGACCCACGGACTATTACCCACTTTTGGTGATCCATGTGGGTGCTAGTGATGTCGATAGCAGTAGGCTGGAGAACATAAAGAAGGACTACAGAGCCCTGGGAGAGGTGGTTAGGGAGTCTGGAGCTCAGATTGTCTTTTCATCAATTCTCCAGGATACAGAGGAGGACTTTAAAAAAGCTAGGAGGATTGGCCAAGTTAATAAATGGTTAAAAGGGTGGTGCCATAGTCAGGGGTTTGGGTGTTTTGAATACGGGACCCAAGTTAGTAGGCCAGGTCTACTGGGGGCTGGTAGAGCTGATCTGACAAAGAAGAGGAAGAGAGGTTTTGGTAGGAGGCTTGCCAGGCTGGTCAAGGTTTCTTTAAACTAGATGTGTTGGGGGAGGGGGGCATCGTTTCATCCCAACACACCCAGTCAGTTGCCAGCCCCTACAATAAACACTTGGAGAGATGCAGAGATATTCCAGCTGCTCCAGCCAATGAGCCAGATTCATTTGGAGCTTGGCTCAGATGCCTCTATACAAACGCCCGTATCATGGGAAACAAACAAGAGGAATTAGAGATGTGTGCACGACTACGGGAGTATGATATAGTAGGCATCACAGAAACATGGTGGGATGGCTCCTACGACTGGAGTGTTGGAATGGAAGGTTACAGGCTCTATAGAAAAGACAAGCCTGACAGGCCGGGAAAGGGAATTTGCTATTTATGTTAGGGATAGGCTGGAGAGTATGGAACTGTGTCTGGGGATGGGGGAGCAGTCGACAGAGAGTTTGTGGGTCTGGGTTAAAGGGAGAACAGCTATGGGGGACATTATTGTGGGGATCTGTTACAGACCACCTGATCAAGAGGAATCTGTGGATGAAGTGCTCTATAGGCAGATAGGAACAGCCTTCACACTCACAGCCCCTTGTTCTTATGGGAGACTTCAACCACCCTGACATCTGTTGGAGTGAAGGTACGGCCCAGCACATGCAATCCAGGAGGTTCCTCGATTGTGTGGAAGACAACTTTCTTCTGCAAGTAATAGAGGAGCCGACAAGGAGAGGTGCCATGCTTGACCTCATGCTCACCAACAGGGAAGGGCTGGTTAGAAATGTGATGCTCCAGGGCAGCCTTGGTTGCAGTGACGACAAGATGGTCGAATTCGAGATCCTTGGGACAGTGAGAAGAGCGTGCAGCAAGCTCACTGCCCTGGACTTCAGGAAAGCAGACTTTGACCTCTTCAGGAACCTGCTTAGTAAGGTCCCATGGGATATAACCCTAGAGGGCAGGCGGGCCGAAGACTCTTGGTTGTTATTCAAGGATCACCTGCTCCAAGCTCAGGAGTGTTACATCCCAACTAGAAGGAAGTGCAGCAGAAGGGCCAGGAGACCTCCTTGGATGGATAAGGAGCTGCTGAGGAAAATTCAAAGGAAAAAAGAGGCTTCTAGAAGGTGGAAGCAGGGACAGGCGGCCTGGGAAGTATAGAGGGATGCTGTCTGGGAAACTAGGGACCAGGTGAGGAAGGCTAAGGCCCAGTTAGAATTGAACTTGGCTAGGGATGTTAAGGATAACAGGAAGGGATTCTATAGGTACGTAACGAGTAAAAGACAGACTAGGGACAACGTAGGCGCCCTTCGGAAGACATCGGGAGAACTGGCTACCCGGGATTTGGAGAAGGCTGAGGTTCTTAATGACTTCTTTGCCTCGGTCTTCACTGGCAAAATCTCTGACTGCACCACCCAGGTCTTGGAAGGCAAACACAGGGACTGTGAGAATGAAGACCCTAGGCCCACTGTAGGAGAGGATCTGGTTCGAGACCATCTTAAAAACCTGAATGTACACAAGTCCACAGGACCTGACAACATCCATCCGCGGGTTCTGAAGGAGTTGACGAATTAAGTTGCTAAGCCACTGTCCATCATATTTGAAAAATCATGGCAGTCAGGTGAAGTTTCCAATGACTGGAAGAAGGGAAATATAACCCCCATTTTCAAGAAGGGGAAAATGGATGACCCGGGGAATTACAGACCAGCCAGTCTCACCTCTGTGCCTGGCAAAATCTTGGAGCAGATTCTCCTGGAAGGCATGCACATGAAAGCACATGAAAAACAAGGAGGTGGTTGGTGACAGCCAGCATGGCTTCACTAAGGGGAAATCCTGCCTGACCAATTTGGTGGCCTTTTATGATGGGGTTACAGAACTGATGGACAGGGGCAGAGCAGTTGACGTCATCTACCTGGACTTGTGCAAGGTGTTCGACAGTGTACAACACAACATCCTTGTCTCTAAATTGGAGAGACATCAATTTGATGGGTGGACCACTCGGTGGATAAAGAACTGGCTGGCTGGCCGCATGCAAAGAGTTGTGGTCAGTGGCTTGATGTCCGACTGGAGACCGGTAATGAGTGGTGTCCCTCAGGGATCGGTGTTGGGACTGGTCTTGTTCAACATCTTTGTCGGTGACATGGACAGTGGGATTGAGGGCGCCCTCAGCAAGTTTGCCGATGACACCAAGCTGTGTGGTTCGGTTGATAGGCTGATGGGAAGGGATGCCATCCAGAGAGACCTCGACATGCTTGTGAGGTGGGCTGATGCCAACCTGATGAAGTTTCACCATGCCAAGTGCAAGGTCCTCCACCTGGGTCGGAGCAATCCCAGGCACGGCTACAGGTTGGGCAGAGAAGAGATTCAGAGCAGCACCGCAGAGAAGGACTTGGGGGTGTTGGTCGATGAGAAAATGAACATGAGGTGGAAGTGTTCGCTTGCAGCCCAGAAAGCCAACCGTATCCTGGGCTGCATCAAAAGGAGCGTGACCAGCAGGTTGGAGGAAGTGATCCTGTCCCTCTGCTCTGTTCTCGTGAGACCTCACTTGGAGTATTGTGTGCAGTTCTGGTGTCCTCAACATAAAAAGGACATGGAACTGTTGGAACAAGTCCAGAGGATGGCCATGAGGATGATCAGGGGACTGGAGCACCTCCCGTATGAAGAGAAGGCTGAGAGAGTTGGGGCTGTTCAGCCTGGAGAAGAGAAGGCTGTGTGGAGACCTCATAGCAGCCTTCCAGTATCTGAAAGGGGGCCTATAAGCATGCTGGGGAGGGACTGTTCATCAGGGACTGTAGTGAGAGGACAAGGGGTAACGGGTTCAAAGTTAAACAGGGGAAGTTTAGATTGGATATAAGGAGGAAGTTCTTTACTGAGAGGGTGGTGAGGCACTGGAATGAGTTGCCCAGGGAGGTTGTGAATGCTCCATCCTCGGCGGTGTTCAAGGCCAAGTTGGATGAGGCCTTGTTTGGCATGGTTTAGTGTGGGGTGTCCCTTCCCATGGCCGGGTGGTTGGAACTAGATGATCTTAAGGTCCTTTCCAACCCTAACTGTTCTATGATTCTATGATTCTATGATATTTTGTCTGAAGTTGAACAATCATAGAATCATTATCTCACAATTCTGATTGTTTTGTGTTATTATACCCTTGTAATGCCCAAGCCAGATCAAGAACAGAACATGCATTTTGGCATTTTGACATTTGACCGATACCTTTCTTTTATTCCATTTATCCTCACTCATAGGAGAAGCACAGATGAGCTGCAAAGATGAGTTAAGACATTATTGAATGGAACGATGAAAAAACTCACAGTAAAGAAGATATTTTGCCTTAAAAGCTTTAGCTGAACTGTATTATGTGGGCATACTTTCTTATGTCAGCATTAGTTCAGGTATCTTTATATCAAAATATGTAATTTAGCCACACTGTAGACTCAACAGTTACAAAGCAAATACTGATTTTTATTATAATAGAGTTACCATTATGTTCCTCAAAGGCTGAGACATTTTATCCCAAGTTCATCCCACATCAGACTCTTCTGGATGACATAAAACCCCCAGAAAGTATTGGTTTGTAATGGAAATACAGAAAGGCCCCTAGCTGTAGAAGCTGTACTGGCTTTGCTATCCTACAAGGTCTCTAACTGAATTTTTATTCTCTAATTCAATGAGAGGATTTTGCTTTCAAATCTCTTTTTAAATCCTCCAGCTGTGCTATTCCTTAGTTTATGATAGCTATATTAGTTTTCAATTAAATTATTCCAACGTTCGTATATTTTCTGTAAGAAATTGTAGTTATATCTACACTTTTCAAATATATGGGGATCTGCCCACCTCTCTCATTTTGTCTTATAAGTACCTAAGTGTAGGAGTCTTTTATTACATCTAAGGCTTGTGGTGACACAAGTTTTAAAGTTTTTGGTTTATTTTATCAATTTCTCTTGAAGAAAAAGGTATCAGACCTTGTTATGTTCTTACAGCAGTAAATGTATTAAGATCCACCATTTTAAGTGTGAGGCAAGAGATATAAAGAATTTCTGTCACAGTGTTGACATCTCATTACAGTGACTTCAAATAAACGCTTAATTTGATACATGCCACCTTTTCTAAACATTGTGGTCATTTGAGATATAGTTGCCTAAACAGAGATATCTAATGTTCTTGTTCAAGCATGATGAAGTTTTGCAGTTGTTCTCCTGGTGTTGGTCAAGAATGATATGATCTTGTATTGTATATGCAATACTGGCATATTGAGCCCTGTGTAGATGTCTGAGATCTTTCAGGGCATCCTAAATGACACTAGATGGTCATTTTGACTATGTTGTTACTTATCGATGGCCCTGAGGCTACCTTAAAGAGTGAATTCATCTTCTTGCTATGAAACAAGCCTAAAGCAAACTTGAAGCAAACTCCAGGTTCTTTCCAGAACGCAGGGGTACACATACAGTAGATTACACTGTTGTACTAACATGCCAGCAGTTCTATTTGAAAAATTCGCTACAGTCAATCTTCAAGCTGTCTAAGGGCAGTTATATGGACGGAAGGTAAACAATATGCAGACTATGAAGTGCCTGTAGCCAATCTAGAGCAGAGTAAGAAAAACCCATTGACAAAACCCAAAAAACATTTTTAAGCAGATGAAGCTCCATTTTGCTGGCTGTCCTTTTGGCAATGTTTCCTAGGAGAATGTTCTGAGTACTGTGTGCTTTGTAGAAGTAGGTTGCCACAATGAAGATTGGGAGTACACTACTGCTGCTATAATTTCAAATGCAGCTTGCCAGAACAAGGACAGTTGTTATGCCTCAGAGTGTGACTGTCATTAGCAGCATATTTTGGGGGTGAGGGTGGGCTTAGATTTCAGGAGTCTCAGTGGTTTAAAATGGTTTCTGAGGTCGTACCTTTAGATTTAGATATTTGATTGGCATACAAATTTATTTTGAAGTATATAAGTGTTATTTTGGCTTTCAGTCTATATCTTAAGCTAAAATTATTCTTTCTAATAAAAAAATAATATGCTTAATAAAGCATATTAATAATAAATAAAACTAACTAAATAAAAATATTCTTAATAAAGCATATTAGGGGAATATGCTTTAATGTTAACAAAGTAGCATTGGAACATATATGCCAGAGCTTAGAATCAAGGTTGTGTTCTTTAATTTTGGTGGTTTAAAGCAAGATTTATCTCCTTAATTTAAGCAAAGGAGGGAGGATTTACTTAAAGATTAAAATGCTTATTTAAAAATGTCTGTATATAGATTTTCGGGAGGACATTAAGGGAAAGATTCAGCTTCCTGAACATAAGCATCCACATTTACGCTACCACCATGGGATATATTATATGGACTCTAGCTGTCAAACCTAAATACTATGGGTATTTCACAAGTCATGTGTCAAAGCTGCCACTCCATGTGGTACACAGTCACCTCAGAGCATTTCAGCAAGTAAATCATGTCCTACTTATCACCTTTGGTCTAAGACCAACCCCTCTCCAGACTAATTTAATTTACTAGAGTTCAGACTTCTAGTACTTGTTGACATTTAATTTTGGTGGACACCCAAATGTAGGTATCTCAATCTCAAATGATATCCTACTCTTAGAATTCACAGTTGCTTTATATGGGATCCTTGTATTGGGGCCTAATAATCTGGATTCAATTTGTAATGAAGAGGGAAATTGTCATTCCTAGATGGTAATTCATTTAACTTAGAGTGGTAGGTTGACCTTGGCTGGACGCCAGGATCCCATAAATCCACCCTATCACTCCCCTCTGCAGCAAGACAAATCAGGAGAGAAAATAAAATGGAAAAAAACCTCATGGGTTGAGATATTGGCAGTTTAATAAAGTGCAAACAAAAGACACACATGGATACAAATGAAAACAAAAGATTCATTCTTTATTTCCCTTCAGCACGAAATGTCCAGACACTTCCTGGAAACTAGGGCTTCAGTACACATAGTTGCTCTGGAAGCCAAATGACATAATAATGAATGCCTCCCATTCCTCTTCCTTTCACTTAGCTTTTATTGCTAAGCAGGTGTCCTCTGGTATGGAATATCCCTTTGGTCAGTTTGGGTCAGCTCTCCTAACAGTGTCTCCTCCGAAGACCTTTCCCACCCCAAAGGTGGGAAATTTAAATTTTACCCCACTGGTAAGAAGGAATGTTAGAGAGAAACTTTGATGCTTATCTCTGTTCAGCGCTAGCCAAAACACTGGTGTGTTATTAACACCATCCTATCTACCAATACAAAGCACAGCACTAGCTAGGAGGGCTGATATGGGGAAAATAGGCAGATACTTGGCTGCCTATTTTAAGAGTAGAATATCCCCACTGAATATTCCTGATTAACTTAGAAGCAGAAGTCTTCAAAGTAGCCAAGATTAAGGTGACATGTTTCTTATCCTGCCTTACCTCTAAATAATCCCTTTTAAAATATGAGAAAAAAAGAGAGGTCTACAATGAATAAGGCTCTGGATTTTATTTGTTAATTAACAAGGAGTACATATTTGTATTCATTAAATTGTTACCTCATTTCAGAGATAGGGATTTACAAATAGTCAAACTTCGTGAGCTTTGAAACAGCATCTAATCAAAGCAAATGAGACATACAAAGTTTGATGTAAAGCAAACATCAAAATGCTTACACTGACTTTGGACTGTTGCCATAGTCTTTGCAGTTTCTGAAGCTGAAATCTAGACAGGAAGATGATTGTAGTAGTGGAAGAGTATATCTGTCCAAAAAAAGTCATAAGTTTTAGACAACCCACAGAAAATCAAAATGCAGGACATGGGGTAAAGAAGAGCAGAGATCTATCCTTCCTTGGCTCTCATTTTCACTTTGTGTAGGTTTTACTACCCTGATCTGCCTTCTGCCTTTTCCCTTGCAAATGGACACACAGGTGGCCCCCACCATCTCCAGAATGAATTTATAGCATTTCCACAGGTGGATAGTCAGCTCCTGAATGTGCTGCATTTTCTTTATCTCCCTGGATGATACCACACCTGAGGGATTCAGCTAATCTACATCATGGGGAGGCTTTATGGACTGTGTGAAAAAGGAGCAGATACACCTGTAATTTCACCAGTGCTCTTTGTCTGATAGGAGCGTTAGTCCATAACGACAGTGAATTTTCTGAAAGCTTCAGTGATCTTTTCCCTGAAGGTCTTACACAACTGAGTATATTAAGCCCACTCTCACACATACAGTAACTTGCTTCCTTCATCCATCTTTTCTTCTCTAGAGGGATTTTTATTTCACTTTGATATGTTACTCACCTTGTTACCACTCATCTTGTCGGCTATTTCCTCTGTGGTTTGAGAGATTTTATGCACGACTGCTTATGTCTTGTTTTCAGATTCTTTCTGCCTAGTCCTGGAACAATTTCTGTTGATTCAATAGTACACTCCATTTCCCATATATAAAAGTTTACATTCATTTTTGCAGTATCTTCACATCTACTTTCCAACATTGAGTAGGCTTAAACACTGGGGAAGCGGTACTAGGAGCAGAAGTGGTTAGGAAGATTTTAGTGAAGGGGAGATAGGCAAAACAGCCATGTGAAGCACACAGTGTGTGGCAGGTTCATTTCTCCAGAAGAGTTAATGATGTCTAGAGCAGCCTGACTCAAAACCCACTGAAATCAACTGTGAAATGCAGTCGTTCTTTTGCAATTTTGGACCCTTTGAGACCAGATTTCCATAAATGAAGAGTAATTAAGTGGTATGAAGTGAATTGTTGAGATGTGGGTATAGTGCAGATGGCCTTACAACAAGGGCATATGAGACATTTTCTAACAACTAGCAGCAGTTTCCCACTCTCAGACCCTCACAACACAAGAGAATTAGAGCTGTCTGAACATCTGTGGGGAGATGATGTGGAACTGGGTAGGTGGCTCAAGAGGCTCCTAGATCATACTGGTGATTTCCTTACATGAATGTTTGAGGGGCCAAACAGGGTTAATGCTGAACTTGACATGCTGCTTACAAATAGGAACAACCGTGGTGACAGTGGTCATACACAACAGCTTTAAATTGAGTTGAAATCAGTTTGAGGATTTGCCCAGCCTTGTCATGGTTTAAGCCCCGGCTGTAAATTAGAACCACGCAGTCTACTTCCCCCCCCAGCCCCCAGAGGGATGGGGAGGAGAATCGAAAGAATGTAACTCCCACGGGTTGAGATAAAAACAGTCCAGTAACTAAGGTATAACACAAATCACTACTGCTACCACCAATAATAATAATGATAAGAGAAATAACAAGGGAAGAGAATACGATACCGCCCGCCGGAAAAGAGAGCCCGACAGAAAGAGGACGTGCCCTTCCGGGTAGCTCCCAGTTACATCCCCTGGCATGACGTGCTGTGGTATGGAATACCTCTTTGGCTAGTTTGGGTCAGGCGTCCTGTCCCCGCTTCCTCCCGGCCCCCCCTCCTCCCTGGCAGAGCATGAGACTCACAAAGTCCTTGGTCAGTCTAAACATCGGTGTTATCAGCTTTGTTCCCAGGCCAAAAGTCAAAACCACAGCGCTGCAACAGCTACTAAGAAGGAGAAAAAATGACTGCTGCTGCTGAACCCAGGACAGTATCCACCCCTTATTCCATACTGTAGGGATTGGTGCATGGACGGGAGGTTGCCAGGAGGGACAGGAACCAGCTGACCCTGGGGAGGTGCTTAGGCAGCAGATATAAGGAATTCTAACTGCGCAATAAATCGTTGATGACCTGCATTCCGTGAATGCTCTATGTCTCAGCCCTAGTTCGGAGGGAACTAGTGCTTCCGTCCCTCACCACACGAGTAGCGAGAAACTGCAAGTGGTGACCCCAACGTGATAGCGATGGATGTGAGCCACGTGGTACAGGTACTGGAGGCCCTCGTGCAGCAAGCTGGGTTGCCGAAGGCGATAAACTCGGAGCCAGCGGGCCACTGCATCCAATGGTTGCGAGGCCGGGGGGCGGTGGAGGCCCCCGTGGACGTATTAGATACCTCCCGATGGGGACGGATCCGCCAAGAGCTTTTGGAAGCGGTCTTGGCTGGGGAAAAGAAAGCAGGAGATCTAGGGGAGACGTGGGGTGCCATCGAGAAAGTTGTCTCCAGGACAGGAGCTGCTGGAGCGGCTGCGGGACACGGAGGCGCTGCGAGTGGAGGAGCCGCGAGTGCAAGCGCGGGAGCTGTGGAGGAAAGTGCCCCGGGAGGCGCGGCCGGAGCCCCCGGGCCACGCGGCCGAGCGGGCAGCGCCGGAGCTGCAGCGCGACTGCCGGAAACCGCGGCCACGGCAACAGCAAAAAACCGAGAAGTGGAGTCTTGTGAGCCCTGGCAACACTCCCCTTTGTGCGACAGGGCAGGGGACAGGGGGGTTCCCCACAACGAGCGACAACAACCCTCAAAGCCTACCCTGGGGGAATCCTCCCTACTAACGACATTGTCTTTATCCTTGGCTACCAGGCAGGAGTGTTCAGTTTGGTTTTGATTTTCTAGGGAAAAAAAAAAAAAAAAGGTACCCTTATAGCCTTTTGAACACGTTGTGTGAGTGCCGTGGTGGGCTGTGTACTTGAAACCCCATATACAACTCATTTGATAGTCTCTTTGTTATCCACATGTACTAGAAGTTGGCAAATATATATCCATGTATATTTATGTTTCTATTAGCCCTTGGAGAATTTTTATGGATATTGCTGACCACTTCTTCCCATGTAGGCTGGCCACCTGCGTCAGAACGAGTGTGCATTTTCGTCAGTGTAAAAGCCCAAGGCTCGTGCAATGTGGGGGGGGGCAGAGCCTCTGCGGGGACGCCTGCTAAAATTGAGCCTGCCACCTCACACTGCGATGATGCTTCTTGGAGCTGATTTTTTGATTGTCTTCACAGGGTCCTTACACCACGTTCTGTATGAGGGACCGTGTAGTGGGAATAATGATTGTCTGAGCTTTGTGTTTCAAATATTGTAATTGTATGGAGTGTGCTTGTGGGATCCCATGCGTGTGTGCGTGTGTGTGTGCTGAGGGAGGACAGTGCTGTATGTATTTTTTGTTGTTGAGTTTGTGTAAAAGTTTTAATGGGTAGCAGATTAACATTTTGGACAAGAAAGGGTTAATGCAAAGTGCCGTTGCTGGCAGGTATTTACTGCTGCTGATAAGCAGGCAGGCAGCTGTAGCTTCACATTTCTTTCCCATCAGAATGCCTTTGAATCACTTTAACCGGCCTCCTTCTCAAGAGCTGATAACGTGGGAGAGGGGATATGTTTGTGTTCTCCTACCTACAGGTCCATGGCAGCTGCCTGCAAAGTTTGCAAAGCCTTGCCATGAGCTGGACAGACAAGTGGAGGAACCTGATGCCTCAGCTACAGGAGCTGACAGTGAATACCCGGAGCAGAATGAGATAGAGGAGGAGAAAAATAAATGATTACAGGACATCACTTGGGGGCAACTGAAAAGTAACAACCTGAGTATGTGTGCTTGTAACGTAGCTATTATTAAAGGCTGTGATTTTGTGTATAGAACCACTTGTATTTACTAGCCAGTTGCTAATGAGAAACTATACCTTGTATTGTCTGGACTTATTACTTGTAAAAGATGTTAGAGCATGCAAATTTGCAGCAGCTGCTAGAAAATGCTAAGACAAAAACTAGAAAGATTCTAATACAATGGTAGTGTTATAAAGCAGGTAATGGAACAAATTAAGAGGGTGGCAGAACTCCACTGGTAAGAAAGTTCTTTGACTGGTTTCTTGCTGCCATCAGCATCTTCAACATGCTGTTGTAACCTGTAATAGTTACTCTGGTAATGTAAATCTGTGTGTGCTTTGCCACAGTAGCAACTTGTTACTGGATGAAGCAGGTGAAACTCTGCACTGACAACGAGGTACAAGAACTGAGGTTGACCAAATGCCTGCTGCCACAGTCAAGGGCAAGACTGGGTTGGCCTCTGTGTTTGCCACCAAGAAGAACCTTTAGCTCCGCTGTTGGCTGCAACCCAGCAGGCGTGGAACGATGGGGACACATGCCATGCCAGACCTTGATGTGAGGGGATGGCCTCCCCTGTTATCAGAGAGCCATCCAGGAGAAAAAGAGCAGACCCAGCAGCCTGTGATTGACCTATGCTGAAGAAATATGGAAACATGCTAAGATCT
This sequence comes from Psittacula echo, assembly GCF_963264785.1. Classification (NCBI taxonomy): domain Eukaryota; kingdom Metazoa; phylum Chordata; class Aves; order Psittaciformes; family Psittacidae; genus Psittacula; species Psittacula echo. Next base: position 100,708,408 of record NC_137738.1, read on the forward strand.
TACACATGGTGTATGAGGATGGGCAAGCCTTTTGGCTGGACAATTTGTTAGGTGAATGGGGACTGACAGGTTGGCTGGTTGCTCTAGTAAAAGGTGGACTAATGGTGTTTATTGTCATTTTAACGATTTTGATTTTGTTGCTGTGTATTTTTAATGTATCCAAAGAATGATTATGAGTGCTACAAAGCATGTTTGGCTTGTATAAAAAGAAAAAGGCGGAGATGTGAATGACTTTCTGGCAAAGAACGGCCATGTACCCAGATCAGCAAGTGCCTACGTGGAGTCGGACATGAACCAAGGGACAACAAAAGGTGAAGGAATCCCAGCAAAATAAGAAGGAACTGACAAATGCTACTATGCTTGCACTAAGTGGGCTCTTGACTGATGTTGATAGTGTTTGTCATGCCACCTTACAAATAGGGCAGCAATCAACTTTTTATTGTTGGCACAGGGGCATGGTTGTGCTGAATTTGAGGGGATGTGCTGCATGAATTTGTCAGATCATTTGGAATCAATTTATAAGAGTATACAACAATTGAAAGAGGGGGTTAAATGGCTAACGAAAGATGATGGATGGAGTAGCTATATTATGTGTGTTAGTTTTATTTGTATTAGTAGCAAGTTTTATGTTGCGGTGTGTGATATCTATGGTTAAGAAAAATGTAACATCCGTCTGGTTTGCTCAAAGACAAAAAGAATTGTGGAGTGGCTAAGGGACGGTGGACATTTCTTGACCAACCCAGATGTTAGCCTTAGGAGATGGTGGTTATGAAGAATACAGCTGAACAATGGACATGTGAGTAAGCCCAGCTGTTTGGTCTTAGCCAAACTCTGAATTAAGTTGCAAGGTCTGAACTCAACTTACTCAGGCTGTGAGGCCTAGCCTTATGTTACTAAAGGACAGTTACGTGCAGTAGAATAAGGAACTTGGCATTTGCTCAAGGCTAACAAGATGTGGGAGCGGGATGGTGAAACTGCAAGTTATGTGAGAAAGGTAGCGAATGGATAATTTTAGCTAGCTTGTTTTCTGCTTCAAAATGTGTGGACTGCACTTCTGAGCCAATCACAGTCTATACTGGTTACGTCTAGCCAATAGCAGTTCGATTTCTGGAAGCATATATACTGTAGCTACTGTGCTACGACAGTGGTCTGTGGACCCCATTAGCCATTGAGACTACGATGGAGTGTGCGCAAGTCCTTTTTCAGGCTTTGTCTGAGCGAGCTACTGAAATTTGCCCAAATCACTGTAATAGTCATTCGCACATCCCTGGACTCATAACTGAAGGTAACAATAGTGCAGACCGTGTTGCACAAGGTCTGCCAGTCCCTGACTGTTGTGCTCCAGTTTTTATGCGCTATTTACATGTCACGGTTGATACCTGTAGCAGTGTCATCTTGGCTACGGCAAAACGCAAGCAAGACGCCAAAGCGGCCATTTTGCATTGGCGCGAGGTCATGGCGATTATGGGAGGCCCTAGCCAGATCAAGACAGACAATGGTCCAGCATATTCAAGTCAACTGGTGGCTTTGGTTTTACGACAGTGGGGCATTGAACATAAGACCGGTTGTCCTCATAACAGCACTGGCCAAGCTATCGTCGAACGCACGCACCAGACTCTGAAAGCTCGCCTCATGTGTCTTGAGGCGGGGGAGACCGTACCCAGAGGAGCTCCCGCAGTCCGTGTGTGCCGACTTTTACTTTCTGCTCTGACTAGTTTAAATCAATTCTCGCATGGATCAAGTGAACAATCCCCGATGAGCTCACACTTTGCTCCACCTCTAGACAAACCCCTGTATCCACAGGTACGGGTGAAAGATCTGGAAAAGGGTAAGATAGGTCCATTTGCCCTACGTGCTCACGGGCGAGGCTATGCCTGTGTAGAGGGTGAGACTGGGCTACGCTGGGTACCAGCAAATGGTTATTACCGTATTTGTAGCTGTGTCTGTAAGTTTGTATTTGAGCTATATTTCACAGGTGGTGATTGGTGCTCGGCTGTATCTGGGAGAGAGTGATGGAAAGAGGTGTGAAATGACATCCCTGGCCCTTATGTGTCCAGATGACTTCACTCATGGATCCAGTCACGACGTGCCTTACGAACTTTGTAGCCGGCTGTTGAATATGACATCGCTCAGGCTGGAAACACCTGCGTCTAGGTCCCTTTAGGCTGACGCTCTGTGTTTATTAGTATTAGGATGTTTGTTTCCTTCTTGTTTGATTATGTAATACGCACTGTGTGTGAATACTTAGTGGCACAAGCCTTTCTTACTTAGTTAATTAGAGTTATAAGTTGTTATTTGGAATAGCTGATAAAACCCTGAGTTTTCTAGTCTTGAGGCGGGGGAGATGTAGGGATTGGTGCATGGACGGGAGGTTGCCAGGAGGGACAGGAACCAGCTGACCCTGGGGAGGTGCTTAGGCAGCAGATATAAGGAATTCTAACTGCGCAATAAATCGTTGATGACCCGCATTCCGTGAATGCTCTATGTCTCAGCCCTAGTTCGGAGGGAACTAGTGCTTCCGTCCCTCACCACACGAGTAGCGAGAAACTACACCATACCATTCACGTCATGCTCAGATCCCACATTTTCCATATACCCTCACTCTCATCTCAGTGCACTGTTATCTTAGTGCACAGACCAATTCCTATAAAGCTTCTGGGTTCATTCAGTCCATGATGTTGGGCTCCATCTCTTGTAACAGTCTTTCAGGGCAGGAGAAGCTGTGTGCAGTGTTGGATCGTTGCCTGCTGATGCTGATCATTCCTTTACTGTAGAACTCGTCTGGTTCTATCAAAGTTCATTCTCTGTTGGGATGATGGTCGGAGGGAAGTCAGGGCCAGTCGCTGGTGCCCTGCAGACTTCTAGTTGATGGGCTATAGCAGGTAACAGCGTACAATTGAGTTCATTGGCTGTTTTCCCCTAAAATCAAATCCCCTTGAGGTACGCATCGGACTTCCCCATCTTTCCGCATTACCCACCAAGTATATCCAGGTTCCTGAGCAAAAGCAATCCCACGAGTGGGTTTGCCTTTACCTGAAGCAGGAATAACCCAGACTGTCTTCCCCAGCAAATTCTTCATGTGCGCCACAGGAACTTTGTCCCCCTCTACAATATGTAAAAGTTCTGAGTGGGCTGGGCCAGCCCTGTTGGCAGATCCTCTGGTGTTGACCAACCAGGTGGCCTTTGGTAAGTGTGCATCCCAATGCTTGAAAGTTCCCCCACCCGTTGCTCTCAGTGTAGTTTTTAACAGCCCATTGTACCATTTGATTTTCCCAGAGGCTGGTGCATGGTAGGGGATGTGATATACCCACTCAAGGCCATGCTCTTTGGCCCAAGTGTCTATAAGGTTATTCCGGAAATGAGTCCCATTTTCTGATTCAATTCTTTCTGGGGTGCCATGTTGCCACAAAATCTGGTTCTCAAGGCCCAGGATAGTGTTCCGGGCAGTGGCGTGGGGCACAGGGTATGTTTCCAGCCATCCAGTGGTTGCTTCCACCATGGTAAGCACATGGCGCTTGCCTTGGCGGGTTGGTGGGAGTGTGATATAATCAATCTGCCAGGCCTCCCCATATTTATACTTCAGCCATCGTCCTCCATACCAAAGAGGCTTTAACCGTTTGGAGGGAAAATATGGAGCTTTTTTCATGCCAGACATCAGCAGTACTCTTCTTTTTAAACTTTACTATAAGTTCTAGTCTAGTGCATATTTGATTAATAAGAATCTGTCCATTGGCTTCGTTGGTTTTGGTTTCAGATCCCTGTATGTTTAAGGATTATACATGATAAGGTAGGAAATGAGCAATCACGCAATGGAATTTTTTGAAAACTCATTATCCCAGCAAGATGTATTTGCCTAGTATGGTTTGGGTCTCTGTTTCCAGATGACATATTTGCATCTTTGCAGTTCCTTTTTACTTCCATATTTTGCACAGTCCTGTCATAAAGCTCTTTCTTAGGCAATAGAAGGCGGTCTGGAATTAAGGTGTAAGTAACAGCAAGAGTATCTGTTATTCTATTAGAATGTTATTCTAACATTCAGTATTCTATTAATAAAAAGCTTTTTGATTCTTGTAAATTTCAAGGATTAATCAAGTTTTAGCTCATCACCTGCACCATTAGCCTTAAGCACTATGAAAATCTTCTGCATAATCTACTGAACGTAGATCCAAGTCAGTTAAAGGGAATTTTTCTTTCTGTTATCGCATACTCATATTTATGAAATTTGAATCTGCAGTTCTAAGATTTTCCACAGCTGTGATTCACAAACAAATTGACCAGGACATACTTCTCTTCTATAATAATTACTGTCCAAGCATAAAGACTATTCTGCATCAAAGGTTATTGCTTAAAAATATTTCTAGCAGGCCCAGAAGAAAGCTGGAAATGTGTAATCTCTCGTTTTCATGAAGACAAATTGCATTTTAAAATTCTCTTAATGAAGCAGCATTCATCAGCCCTCCTTCATCTATCTTTTCAGAGTGAGTTTCAGTGCACAGATAAGAAGATTAATGCCTCTGAACTTTCCAACACTTTTTGTGCCATTATAGTAGTACCCTGGTGAGATGAATTAAATCAATATGGTTACTACTGAGTCCAGAAACATTTTTACATCTTATGATATTTGTCCCTTTTGCCTTTCTCTCATAAGTCAGGAAAGATAAAATAAAGCCATTGCTAATCTGATTGGAACTTTACATCTCGTTTCAATACCTAAGGACTCTTAATGAGCAGAGTGAGTATGACAAAGATCATCAGTATAACAATTCTTCCACTTTCACATGTGGATGAGATTATGCAAGGGTATATGGATCAATGCTTCCACCGACAAGTTTTGGGTTTGTTTGTTTGGTTTTTAAATGCTTAAGGAGTCTACACACTTCTTGTTTTGGAACAGCAGAATTTTCATGAGGTGTGTCCTCAACAGCCTTCCAAAGAATCCACAATCAGCATCATTTTGATACTGACTGCCTTGTTACACAAACCCCATCTATCCAGCTCCCTTATTATATGACCTCAGAGAGCTGAGCTCCCAGAGTTTCTATTCAGACCAAAAAAAGACATAATTAAGGGTTTCAGCTGTTCAGAGCTGGAATGCATTCACTTCTAATGTCTCATTCCACATACCTTCCCATGGAGGTGAGTAAGGTTGGTGTAACATAAAGGGCCCTCCAAAGTTATTAAAGATATAAGAATCTAGTAATTTTGCCTACCAGAATGCTGAAAGAAAGAACTTGCAAAAGAATGTTAGCTTAAATTTATTTTCCGGCATATAAGAAGCTGCTAATCAGAAACTAAATTATATGACATACAATAAGACATCAGGAAAAATAAAAATTGTGATTTTTCAGAGAAATCAAAACTGATATAATTACAATCTCGTTTCATAGGCAGGATGTTTGCAAGAAAACACCTCTAGCAATTTTTTTATTTAGATAGAAATATTTTAAAGAAGGTGTTTGGGAAATAGTTTGAAATAATATACATAGCTGAGAAAATCATGATCATTTTGGAATCCCTGGTATGATGAAAAGCAAGGAACGAAAACCAAGAGTCTGTGTGTAGATCAAAGGTGTGGCAAAATCTTTATGTCACAGGATTCATACATGAAACTACTCCAAAGAGTGTTAGCAATACCATGAGGGTCAATCAGATTTTCTTTAAGACAGTGAAAATATAATGCAGCATCAAAGAAAGTAGCTAAGTAAAATCACATATACATACATATATATGTATATATACACATTTATACATATGTATACACATATATACACATATCTATACATATATACACACACATAAATGAATCAGAGCCCCAGCACAATGTGCCAAGATGATCAGTGACATATTACGGAATGGCTTTTTATCTATATCTTGTCTCACTGGAAACAGCAGTTTGACATGCATATTATTTCCAGGAAGCATTCACATTTCACAAAATATTGACACCTTCCTCTCATGGTTTTTTTACAACAAGCTTTAATTTAATAATTTTTGCATGATAAACAAGCAGTCAGGAATATTTTTCTACTCATACAATTAAATGAGTCAGCTTATAGTCTGAATAGCTTTCAGATGACAAGGGCAATCCTTATTTTATCTTTAAGAACATAAACGCCCCTCTTCTTTAATACATATATTGGTGCATAAAACAAAAGCCCAAATTCACACACTCTAGTTTTTCATATTCTTCTTGTTGTGCGACAGTTCAAGAGAGACAGTGAAAAGTAATGGATGGTGATTATCATTTATTTGTATTAGCAGAGCTGTTAATGAACCAAAACTTAACCGTAGCATACACTGAACAAACTAAGACTCTCTTTCAAGAGTACTTAGGTTCTATATGTGAATATGTATATGCATTTATAAAACTACTAGTGAATTTGCTGCATTGCATTAATGTCATTCAATCAGAAGTATCTTCATTGCTTTTCCAAACTTCCTCATAGACATAGATATTACTACTCCCATTTTAATAAGGGTAGGTTGAGATTAGATATAAGGATATCTAGTTCTTCACTATATATGGTGGTGAGGCACTGGAACAGGTTGACTTGAGATACTGTGGCTGGCCCATCCTTGGCAGTGTTCAAGGCCACGCTGGACAGGGTTTTGTGCAGCCTGTTCTGATGGAAAGTGTCTCTGGCCACGGCAGGGTGAATGGAACTAAGTGATTCCAACCCTTACTCTTCCAAGATTCTATCATTCTATGAAATTCTCTTTATGCATTAGGCAGCAGGTCACATTAAATGATCAGAATTATCCCTCCTGGCATTAAAATTATTAAATCCTGAAGCATATGAATATAGATGTTGCTCTTACAACACACACGTCTACTTGTCTTTTTAATACCCCCAAGGATGGTGACTCCACCACTTCCCTGGGCAGCCAGTTCCAATGCTTGACAACCCTTTTAGTGAAGAAATTTTTCCTAATATCCAATCTAAACCTTTGCTGGCACAACTTGAGGCTATTTCTTCTTGTCTTGTAGCTTCTTACTTGGGAGAAGAGGCTGACCCCCACCTCATTACAACCTCTTTTCAGGTAGCTGTAGAGAGTGACAAGGTCTCCTATGAGCCTCCTTTTCTCAAGCTCAAGCAACTACAGTTTCCTCAGCTGCTTCCCATAGGACTTGCTTTCCAAACCCTCCACCAGTTTCATTACTCTTTGAACATGCTTCAGAACCTCACTGTCTTTCCTGTAGTGAGGGGACCCAAACTGAGCACAATATTCAAGGTGCAATTTCACCAGTGCTTGACTTCAAAGGCACACCTGGCATCTGAAAGTGCCAGGTACTTTCACTTAAGTGCTAGGGAGAGCAAGTATTTTATATTAGTGTTTTAAATAGTATAAAATCTGTTTATAATAGAATAGCTAGTTTATAAGAGATAACTGTCTTTTAATTATTAAAGAGAAGTAAGACTAATCCTATTCTTGTTACATTAAAATATCCAGTGGCATGTTAAAGTCTAGATCCCTTAATGGACATCTAATTTTTGTTGTTCAAATTAGCCATAAATAATTTGTAATTTATGCTATACAGAATGTATTTGGAAAAAAAGAGGTTGGCAGTATTTGGAGGAGGACATAGAATCAATGAATAATCCAAGTTGAAAAAGACCTAAGGAAAGCTCTGTTGCAACCTGCTGTTCTAAGCAGGTTCGGGTGTGAGATCAAACCCTACTGTTAAGGACCTTCTCCAGTACAGCTTTGAATATTTCCAGTGAAAGAAATTGTGCAGGCTCTGTGAGCAGCCTTTCTGGGCAATATGTGGCACGCTTGGAGAAGAAGGAGTGTTTATGTTCATATATGGGTGTCTATTAAAGGTGACTATGCTCACTTTGGCTAGGATAGAGTTAATTTTCTTCATAGTAGTTAGTACGGTGCTATGTTTTGGATTTATGCTGAAAACAGTGCAGGTAATACAGAGGTGTTTAGACAGCAGTGCTTACACAGAGTCAAGGCCTTTTCTGCTTCTCATACCACCCCACCAACGAGTAGGTTGGGAGTGCACAAGGAGCTGGGAGGGGACAGATCCAGGACAGGTTATCCAAAATGGCTTAAGGGATATTCCATACCATATAATGTCATAATGAACAATAAAACTAGGGGAGCTGGCCTGGGGGTGAAGGTCTGCTGCTTAGGGACTAGCTGGGCATCAGTCAGTTGGTGGTGAACAGTTGCATTGTGAGTCACTTGCTTTGTACACTCTTTTATCATTATTTTTTTCCCTTTCTAGTCCTATTAAACCATTTTTATCTCAACTCATTAGTTTTACCTTTTTTCTGATTCTCTTCTCTGTCCCATTGAGGGGAAGAAAAGACAAAAGAGTATCATGAAATCCCTAAAAGGAAAGCTTTGACACCACTGAGATGCCAGTTAATTTATGATATGGTATGTGATATGATTGAAGTAGTGCTTGGAGACCTCAGCCAAGATAGGAATATATTGTGCTAAAGAAGAAATTAATCAAGAATGTGGTTTTTAATAAGTAACATGACCACTTAAAACTGGGGATGCCAAACATTAGATGAAAGAAGGAAAAAAGGAAACTTAAAGTCAGTTTTAACAATAAACATAATGTGAAATGATAAAAAATATAGCAGCTGATTGCCCTGTTGTGACAGCAAAAACCGAGAATAGTCTGCAGTTTCTGTTCTTCATTTGAAAAGTTATCAATACAAAATGTTTGTCATTAAAATGCCAAATGTGCTACTGAAAATACCCAGTAGGACAGTTTTAAGTGTCCTGGTTGAGTCATAGGGTGATTTCTTATCTCAGAGATCTGCTTCAAGGATCTGTCAGATTCCAAACTCCTTATTCTGAATAGAAATTCATATAAAACATGGATTTATTACTCTACATATATTATTATGTAATCTATACTACTAGCAAAAAATCACAAAATGTATGAAAACTCAAAAGAATAATGGTAATATCAAATCCTTAAAGTAACCTACATATCAGATTAAGTCCAACATATTTTAATTTTAGGTCATTGAAGTGCTACATTATCATTTGAGAAGGCAGCAACCTTATTTTACTATCAGCTATAAAAGTGATTGAATATTTTCAGTCTCAGTTCTGAACAATATATATTTATAGTGTTTCTAGCAAAATGTCTGGCTGCATGAAGGTTATATGACTGCCAAGTTTAAACTAATGCCAGATAAGGCAGCGTGCCCAAATTATAACTCCTTATGTTATGCAGGTCCTCTATTATATACAGGAAGATATGCTAGGCAATTGTAGAATTCCTCCTGACTTGAAAATCTATGAATCTAAGGTAATACTTCATCTTGTCCCTGTCAGAATAGGGTTTCAATAAAACATCCGAATACAAACATCCCAAGGTGACACAGATTGTTACATTTCAAATTCACATGACAAATTTAGGTGAAAGCAACGTGAGCTCTCAAGATTAAATGTACAACTTCCAACCAATGAAATATATACGTGTGATCTTTCAGACAGCGAAGTTGCTAACCCAGGGGCTGTTTTACGTGTATGAGGAACTATCCTGTCAGTACTGTTTTCAGATAAATTCTGTAAGAAATAAGCATTCATTTGCATACACCTATCACCAACTGTTTGTTGCATTAATGCAAGAATACTGTTTGAGTCCTTATCCTGATAAGTGAAAGGGGAAACAAGCCAGAAATGGTATTCACTAGAATGGTTGTCCTAACATGGAGATATTAATAAGATTACATCCTGGTTTAACTGGCTTTTATGTTTTAGGGGTAGATTCTATGGCTCAGGGAGGTTTAGTTCTATACAGATGTCAAATATTTGATGTTTAATGCCATGGAGTATTCACTGATGTCAGTGTTCATGGACCCTTCTCAAGACTGACTGGGAAATGGGAGAATGGCCTTTCTCAGGTGTGGTTACATGGGCTGAGGCCAACAAACAGTTTATCTGCTGTTATAGATGTTGCATTCAAGAGCTTCAATTGCTCCTGTTCTTTCAATTTTTTAAGGTAGAGGTCTTGAAGAGAATCTCTTCTCATGTAGAAGAATCGACATAAGATCGAGTCATAAGAAAATGGAGTTCAGTTGTATTGCAGAAAAAAAAAAAATCCCCATTCCAATAACTAAGGGCTTGGAAATTCCACAAATCCAGAAGTAAAACTAGTTAAGTTACCTAGATGTTTCGACATATTTGAAGTGACAGACTACAAATATTATGTTTTAAAAAACAACAAAAAGGTAGAAATGCAGTTATTCAAAATATATTAGTCATTTGTAATCTGTTCAGCCATTCTCTGAAAGGGATAACTCCTGCTTTACACTTACCTTTAGATGCACTTTTATATTTGAGTATTTGTCAGCTCAACTTTTTGTTTCTAAAAGTAAAGCTAAAATCAGTCAGAAAAGCTGGATTTTAACTTGACCAGAGTAAAAAGTTTTTTCTTCCTGAAAATCTAAAGTTAGATTGACAGGTTTTACATCTGGACCTTTCTACCTTACGGTATAAGACACATGTTGGAATTCTTTTCTGGTTTTTTGTGAAAATATTATCATAGCTGGTTCAGCTGACACTTTTATGTATGAAAAACAGGAGCAACTCAAAGGAACCACAGTTATAGATTATTTATCATCACTGTGACTGAGATCAGAAATTGATCTAAGAATTAAAATAGGACAAACTCATCCAGCTGACTGTAAAAATCAAAGGAGACAATACCAGCTAAACCCATTGTTCTTGAAAGTCTAAAATCGTAATTACTGTCTTCAGCAGGGAGGTAAATTCCAGATTTGATTAATTTCTTTTTTTATTACTTTTTAATCTGATGAATACGTTTTCATTTTTATAAACCTTAATAGATGGTTGATCTAATTTAAAGCTTATAAATTATACAGTTATATATAACATAATTACAGTATATAAGTCTAATAGACTGGTGATCTTTTTTAGAGATTCAGAGTTGTTCAGTTCATTACCCCATGGATGATTAATTTTCAGTGGTTATCTGGTCTAAAGTTGTGAATTGTTTAATATGAATTTGCCATGTGGATCACCGGTCTTAATAAGTGGCAAAAGTGGTTCAATTAATTACCAATACCCCTTTAAAAAAGAACAAAAATTAAGACACTTCAGTGAAAGCTGGAATTTCTTTTTTTTTTTTTTTAAAGACTGCAGCTCCTATTCAAATAAACAAACAAACAAGTAAGCAGCAATAAATGATCATAATTTATTTAAAAAGGCAGGGAGATCCTACTCTAATTTTTAAAAAATGTTATAATTCTTGCTATTTAGAGTATTATTGCATCATTATCTTAAGGATTCTTGACCTTAATAAAAATTAAAAAAAAAAAAGAAGCAATTTTTCTACAAAATACCTTATTCTGTTGACTTGCTTATGACTTCCCTTGAAAGACAGCAGAATTGCCTTCTGTATTTGAGGTAATTTGGTTTTATTACCAGCTTTGAACAAGTCTTCTTGAAATTATGCCGTTTGCTACACGGCAATAACAATGCTTGCACTTTCACCCATCAACCCAAACCAAATAGTATTCCATGAATGCTCTTTTGATACACAAGTTTTTGGTCATGTCAGTCAGAAATGTGCTTTGCAAGATTATTTTTGTTCAGGTGAGCATAAGCGACTGGAACTGTGACAAAATAATGAATTTAAAAGTTACTGTCTTACTGATATTTCCTCAGAGCCCCTGATCAGACATAATTAAACTAGAGTTTCATCTTTATCAGTCATTCAAAATAAGACACCTCACCTTACCTGTTGAAGAGGTAAGAATATTTTGATAATCCTAATGTTTTCTTTTACAAAATAATAACTAAAAAACTTAATTAAAATGACAATTTAAAAAATCCCCAAACTGGTATAACCAGAAAGTGTCATTCTTCATTTCTTTTCCAGCAGATCATATTCAGATAAAGATAAAAATCCCACACATCTTTAAGAGAGGTTGGACACTGCTACTAGTGGTAAAACTATTTTGAAGATGCAAATTTTGGGATATAAACCTCAATAGATGTAATTATCATAGAAGACACCATTACAATTGCCCTTCAACTGCAGTGTCCAAACCTGGTGTCTCTGGATTTGAAATATAATGTTAAGAAGCTAAGTACATGAAGTAGCAGTATACTGGATCTAGCCAATGGAGTGAGACAAAATCCACTCTATACTAGTATAGAGCGGAAAATTAATGTAACAATGGGCTTTCAAAGGAGCTCTTAGTCTTGGTACTGTGGATAAATTTTATAATGCTGTCTCTTCCTAGCCTTTGAAATTCTTAAGAAGCTCTGAGTTTTAGCTTATTCTCCTTGCTTTTCCTTCTTAAGATTAAAAAGAGCAAAACCAGGTGTCTTCCACAAAAATACCCAAAGAGGACAGATCACCTTCCATTTACTTAACACTATTCCTCACTTTCTTGGCTAAAAAATGTTGACTCCAAAGTAATAAATATTATGGTGCCCACATTACTGATAACCTACCTACATGAGAGCTTTGAGTATGAAGTCTTGCAAAATCCTCAAAAAATCATTAGCTGAGTTGGTGAAACTAATATATTGTTCACTTATGACTTACTGGACATTTGTGGCACAGCACAATATTCACAATTTTCTCCTCATCTACTAGAGACATACACAATTAATTAATACCGATAGTCTTACCTCACAGCTATCTCCCAAATAAGAAGATGTAAAGAAGAAGGAAAAGCATAATAACTGAGTGCTGCACCTATCTAGAGGAGAAATTTTGAGATTCTCTAGCTATATCTCTGATAGCAAATTGAACTAGGGATTGCTACTTGGGCTTGATACGCAATAAGATACCCAATGACTGTTCAATTCTGGGAATAAACAGAAGTTCAAGTACACAATCTAAAAACATGACAAATCAAAATACTTTGTTTTACTTTAGATGTCACAAATGTCACAGATCTGTATCTTTTACTGCCCTAATTTATCCATTGATCTTTCACTTCAACTTAAATTTCTTCAAGTGTAAAAGGTCTCTTGTAAGCCCAGGATCACCCCAGCTTGTAGCTCCTTTTCTTCCGATCATGAATACATTCTGCCTCTTCATGCTCCCACCTCTCTTCACTGTAATTATAATTTCTTTCTCTCTCTCTTGCCTTGCCTTCTTTCTTAGCCTCTGAAACTAATCATTTCTCATAATTTTAAGGCCTCTTTAAAATGTGATTTCTTTATCAAAGACAAAATCTGTTTCAGCTTATCCACTGCTATTAGCAGCCCCATGGGGAGAGGAAGTTACATGGTTAATAGTAATGCTCCTTTCAAGGACAATCAGAGTTAAAGAACAAATCAACAGGATTGTGTGGCTCCTCTGTTAGGTGAGAGAACAAAGATAAACCTTTCAGTCAAAACTGAGGTTATCATAACCACATAGAAGCAACATTTTAAAATTTTATGTCAGGTAAAAATCATCTGCTACTCAAATTAATTACTAAGATTCATGATATTCAAAGTATCAACGTATTATTTAAAAGTGGGTCATCTAAATGACCTATTACAATCCCATCTCTAACTTGACTTTTTTTCATAACATTAAACTGGGAACATAAGGAATTCAAATCAGCCCACACCAGTAACAACAGGGTTTTTTTGCTTTACCCAAATATTTGTTTTGTGTCATATACATTGTAAGAACTAAACTTTAATTCCATTTTCTCTATTCAATTTGCTGCTTCAAATACTTATATCACAAAACCACAACATCCATGCTTACTCTAAGTTCACTGAAGGGTTAACAACTGAATTGGTAGGAAGGACATTTCCTCTGGAATTTTCTATGGAGAAGTTTGAAATTATGTCCACAGAGTTAATTCAGTATTTTCTACATGTTGTCTAAAATGAATTTTCTAAAACTATTTCTCATATTAAAAAAAAAAAATCCTTAAACATTCAAAGTCAACCTTAAGCAAAAAATACAGTTGCTATTCAATGTAATTTTGAAACCATTAGTGAGCTTTTCTTCATTTTGCAAAATCTTTTAACTTTGAGAAAAGTACAGCATTAAATTAAAATGTTTTTTTGCTTAGAAACTGGCAAAGGAGGATATGCGTTTAGGAAGAAAATCTTCATATATCTGAGAATAAATATCTTCTTCCTTTTTCACCCAGAAGTTAATATTTCTAGTATTACAATCAATAAAACAGCCTGTATGTCTTCTTAGGTAAACAGATCTTTAATAAGTAACCAAATAAAACATACCAAACCTAAAATTCAGAACCATTTTTGCCCAGATATAACTGCCTCTATTTTTGCCAAAGAAAAAATACCTTTAAAATAGCTGTCACTTTCTTGAAGGCAGTCCAAAAAACTTCATCTCGAGAAAATAAGTATTTGCACCAGAATTAGAATCAGTATCCTTTTTTTCTGTAACCCTGTATGTGTATTTTACAGTGATGAAGGCAATAACTAATTGAATTTGTCTTACTTTCACCAGACCCTGTGTCGTGGTTTAAACTCAGCCATGCAGTCTCTCTCTCAACTCCCCTCTTCCTCCCCCACCTGGCTCCTCCCTCCTGGAGGGATGGGGAGGAGAATCAAAAGAATGTAACTTCCATGGGTTGAGATAAGGACAGTCCAGTAACTAAGTTATAACACAAACCACTGCTACTGCCACCAATAATAATAATGATAAGAGAAATAACAAGGGAAGAGAATACAACCCCTCACCACCCAGCCCCACCAAGCAGTGATCTAGCCGTTCCAGGTAACTGCCCCCAGTTCTACATCCTGGGCATGATGCGCTGTGGTATGAAATACGTCTTTGGTCAATTTGGATCAGGTGCCCTGTCTCTGTTTCCTCCCAGCTTCCCCTCCTCCCTGGCAGAGCATGAGACTCACAAAGTCCTTGGACAGAGTAAACATGACTTAGCTACAACTAAAAACAACAGTGTTATGAGTGCTGTTTCCAGGCCAAAAGTCAAAACCACAGCACTGCACCAGCTACTAAGAAGGAGAAAAATGACTGCTACTGCTGAACCCAGGACACCCTGGCAGAAAAGAGTGACTAGAGTACAGGATAAGTGCTCAGAGGTAAAGGCTAAACAAATATTATAATTTTTTTTTTTTAAAAAAAGCTATACTGTTGAGAGGATTAACTTGAAAGACAATCGCATCCTCTGTTTATACAAATTATGTACATTTACTAGGTAAATGCGATATATCTTGTACCCTCACAAGAAATAGGTTACTCCTTTCAGAACAAGCCGGTCCAAAAGGAACATCTGGTATCTCTACAGACCACCCAGCACCTTGGTAGAAAAAGCATCCATGTGAAAAAAAGTGGTGATAGTCTATTCATTTTTTAAAAAAAATGTTTTTAAAATCACATGCTCTATGTTCATTACCCCTGGGAAATATGGAGTTGATTAAATAGGTGGCAGTGTGGAGAATGTTGATCAACAAATGAAAGCAGCTGCTGAGTTCGTCCATCCACATCACTATGCTGTGAAAATGTAAAGTCAGCTTGAGGAGAAATGTAGTCCTGAGGAAGCAGGTCTGATTCCAAGGTCATGTTCTCTCTCAGACATCATGTAGGACAAATGAAATAAGTCAGGCAATATGAGACTTAGCATCAGTCTTGACTGGGTTTCTCAAAAGTCTACCCCAAATGCTGTAGTGTTCAGTATCAGATTTAACAACTTGGATCATAATAAACAGCAAGCTTTCTTACAGAGTATACAGATGTAAAGAAGTTCAGAGGGGGCTCTGTGTATGTTTCAAGTAAATTACAACTGAAAATTGCCTTTTCAAATTGAAGAAACAACTTGAGGAAAAAGAAAAATATGACAGGAGGAATTTTGATATTTTATTTTCAGGCAGAAAAGGAGAGCAAATAGAGTGGTGGATGTCTAATTAGCAGTTTTCAAAGGGCATCTGAAGTCTATAAGAGGAAAGCAGTCATCATATGACAGCAGATAGACAATGCTCTATTAACATTTATAAATTGCAGTATAGCTCTGATATAAATCAAGAGTTAGGAAGTAGTGCTTAAACCCCACTAAGCACTGAGAATACTTCAGACCAAGCACTAGCTGGTTTTTATCACTGCATTTCAATAAGTTGGCCTAATAGAAAAGCGAAGGACAGATCTAGAAAACACACAAAAACCAAAACAGTAAAAAATCACTTTTGTTGAATCTACAAATAAGGCTGAGGCATATGATAGTAAGCTGTTGAAATAAGGGAAGAAATAACCTGTACTTAAAATTCGTGGAGACTAAGACAAGGAATATGGAGAAAAATTTAGACTGGACATCAGGAAAAAATATTTTAATATTAACAAGATTGCCTCAGGAACCTTTGTTTCTATCATTAGGGGTCTTTTATAGGAAGCTTGAAAACACTTAACAAAATGAAACAGCAATAACTTATCTTGCATTAGGTTCCTCTCTTCACTGGATGATCCCTTAATTTCTTTTCAACCTTTTTTTTTTTTTTAGTGATTCTATGACTTGAAAAAGCTTTCATAAGTATAATAGCACTTAGTTGCTACCTAGCTTTTCAACAGCTAAGACTCATTAAATTGAACTCTATTTCTGAATTCATAAAGCTAATTCTGAAGTTCCCGTGGGAATTTTACTATCTCCTAATCTTTTTTTTTCTGCAAATACCCTTTTATCAAAGGATTCCTACCAATACTTCTAATTTTCTCATGAGATACCTGTGACTAGTAATGTTGTAGAAAAAAAATGGTCTGAGTTGTGAAATACGAGCTCACTCCTCTAAGCAAGATAACAAGGTTTTATTGAGGGACAAAGTCAATAAAGCAAAAGCAACAGAGCTGGGCATGTGACCGTAGCTAGAGGTGCACAGATTAGCATTTGCTATAGGTTTATATACTTTCACTATTGCATTAGCCATATACATATTCATAATTCGGGTCTTGAGAATGAAGTAAGCAGTCTTCCTCATGCAGGCAGGGGTCTTCAAGATGCAATAAGCAGTCTTCCTCATGGTGTATTTTTCACCTTTGGCACAGTTGGATGCTCCAGTAATCATAAAACTAGTTGAAACCATATCTGTAACTTTTCTGATAGCTGGCAAAGATTTAGAACAGTGTGACCTTCCTGTAAAATTTATTGCAAGCAAAACAGGATGGGCAGACAAGAAGTATCCAAAGCTAGCAGATGTTCGGGAGGCACTGTCTCTAAACTAGCTGATAAGTAGAAGGATGGTGTGAGGTAATTCACTCATGTTTAGTGGGGCCACTAAATTCTGTTATCTCACCACAGACTTATAACACAAACATTGTTCTTTATCTTCAACCCAAGTTAAGCTAAAAGTACTTTAACCCTATATTTTCCAGGCACTAGTTTTCCCCATATCAAGCTCCTCCCCCTTTTCTTTAACCTTTACAAATTCTTTTGCTATATGACTCCATTTTGCTCAAGAATTCTGGCCATTTTCAACTTGTAGTCTAATCTTATGTCTTTAGCGAGCTTTGCGAACTCATACAGTTATATCCACATAGCAACACCTATGATTTGCAAAAGCCAATACATTTATGTGTTTATCACAGAGTCAAATAAGAATTGGGAAAAGTCTGTCTGGGAGTCATAATTAGGGTTACAGTATCTGGTATAAGTATTAGGTATCAAGTACTGATCTCATTATCTGTAGTGATCATAAAAAGAGTGCCTGACTACAGATAGTATAAATGATATGTGTTTCTAAGGAGGTTCTTGTTTAATTTTCTCTTTCTTTTGATGTATGTGTGATTTTTGATTGACTGCATGTCTCACTGTCTGCCTCAGCACGGGATAATGCTTCTGCAATCTGGCAGAAAGTACACTTTTGAGCTCATGTATGAACTGAATGCCTTCTCAATGTTTGCAGATGAATTCAGTGAGAATTATTATGCACCTGTGATGATACAATCTGATAATTCATGAAGCTCTTTGGTTCTTAGCTAGCTCATCAAAAGTGGGTAATTCTTTTTTTTGACCCTCTCTTCCCAAGCTTTTTATTTCAGCTCCAGTTTAGCAGGTTAGCTTTAGAGGAAGACAGATACAGTTTTGAAATTCATTACCACAAATAAGACTGAAGTGTATTTATGATGAAAACATTTAAGTATGCATACATATATATCAACATTGTGAATGAAAGACAAATTTTTGTTGTTTCTCCAGGCAAATACTCACTGTGGCAACCCTTTTATCTCTCAGCTTAATAAACTTAATCTTTAACCCGTCAGTCGTATTACATAACAGTGTAATAGAGGTATATGTCTTGATAATAGTATAAGTGAAGAAAATAAAGCACATAAGACAAAGCTCTGATGAAACCTTCTCTTACGTTAAGAAAGGATTCAGCAAATTAAAGCTGTCTTGATTAGGAGAATCCTTGCTCATCTGATGCTGTCAGGGCTGACCTTTGCTTACCACAGTCACTCAACCCCAGCTGGTGATGAATGTCAAAGCCAATGATAAAGCAAATTGTAATACAAAGTTCCATCATGTTGTTATAACATAATGACCAGTAACTGCCATTGAAAGCTGGAATGTATTTGAACAGTTGAGCATTGCTCTAACTTGTGTAGGGCCTCATCTGACTATTCACCATTCAGTTATGAAGCAAGAACTCCATCTTTACTCCTATCTACCTTCCTTTCATGAACTGTACTCAACAGTGCTGTTACCAGCTGTTGCACTCGTAAGTTCAGGTGATTTGTTGAGGACTGTGACTTTATCTCAGTGGCAAGATTTAGAGTTTGCAGGTCATAGAACATCTCCAAAATTTTCTGTGGTGGCTGTAGATAGGTAATCGGGAAGTGTTAAATATCCAGGAGGACACAGTTTTTTGGATAACGTCATGATCTAGTACCTGAATCAGAATAAGATTCATATGTGCGTGTGTGTGTGTGTTTGTTATAGTCCAGGTTGGAAGGAAACCTTTATCGCCCATGGTATCTATAAAGCTATTACGTTTAGAACATTTCCAAATTTGTTTTATATACTCCATAAATGAAAGTTTGGTTTTGAGTTCACTGTCTATTGTGCATATGTAGACCCTAGCATTTCATGATAAATTGATAGTTGACCCAACAGAACATTTCAATAATTTAGTCTGCTTCAGCTCATTATTCTAGGAGTACCTAAGGTCTCAGAAAAAGACTGATTCATTGACTGCCATGTATTCTCAGTTGATTAAGTATGCCTGGTAAATATTCATAGAACATTTTTTGTTAATATACTGTATACTATATAGTATTTTTAGTTAATCACATTCAAACAAAAATAATGCAATTGCTTTTAATTTCCTTTTTTTTTTTTTCCAGTGGTTAATTGCCTGAAAACATTCAGTGTGTGACAAAAATGTAATGCATTCATTAATAAAGCCATCCCTCCACAATGAGATTCTGAGGTATCAGATCACAGAGTGATTCACTTCACAGTTCTAAAGTCATACAGATGGCTCTTTTTTTTTTCAGCAGGCTTGATTAGGGTGCCCCAAGGGAGTCTGTGCCTCAGAGACAACTCCAGGAGACAAACTCAAGTTTTGTTTCTTCTTGGCTTTTCTAAGGAATAATTTTTTTCTGTTGTCCCTCTCAGCAACTAATTACAACATTGCTGTGACTCTCTGTGGTAGAGGTGTTAATCCCTCATCAATTCGTCATCAAGCTTTTGAAGAGTAAAGAAATATGTGGTACTCCAAGTATATGTTGGCAATGCAGAGCACAAGAGGAATTATACTCTCATTTCATACCAAATGTGGTAAAATTTTCTAAATAATCTAACTGTAAATGTTCAGCAAATGAATTTACATGGTCAGTATTTAGAGGGTGGAACAGTGGGTCTCCATAAATCACAGTGAGCAGAGGAGATTGGCTGCTGAGGCTCCACAGAGGTAGGGCCAGAAAGCTGGGTTGGAGGCAGAGAATTGATTTCAGAAAAGATGATTATCTCCCAGATTCCGAGAAGGACTAAAGATTGAAAGATTTAACAAGTGTCTGATTCTATGGAGTGCACACTCTTCTCAATCAAGGATTCATTCCCTTTTTGCAACTTGTGTCCAGTATGCCTTGTCCATTCACTTGGGCAGCTCTGAGGAAAGCCTGTCTCTCTCTTCTTTATAACCTCCCTTTTAGGAAGACTACAGTCAGATTTCACACACCATGCCCTTTCCCATAGCCTTCTTTTTTCCAGGCTAGGGTACTTCATGCAGCCATCAATAAAGTCAAAACCAGTATTGAGTCCAGTATTGGACTCAATATAAACTCCAAAGGAGCTATTAGCTTGGTATCAGTCAGACTTTTTACCACTGAGTTTGAAGGTTTGTTATTGGTTGTCTTTAATCACAAACCACAAATCTTTAAGCAAAACTGTCTAGCCAGTTTTCTATCCAATTTATGGTCTTCTCATCTAAACTATAAAACTTTTCATACATTATTATAGTATACTGTGTCAAAACCCATGCTGACTGTTCCCGACCACCTTTATGCATCCTATATAGGTGGTGTAAAACATGTAAAACATTGCCACAGGGTGCTAAACCCTATGTCCATTACTGGAAGGGAAAATACATGCCTCATGTCTTCTGAACAGAGATGCAGATCTTGGCCTTGCGCAAATACTGCATCAGAACAAAAAGTGAGTGTACACTGTTCTGCTTCATGCCTTCCTTTCCTTAGATGCAAATCAACAAAAGAGAGATGCTAAAGTTTATTCCAGTGGATCCCTTCAACAAGATGTCCATGATACGTGTTCAGGTTCAGCGTACCATTACACTTATGCTCTTCGATGTCAACCCAGTATTTGAACCCCGTAGTATATAAACAATGTGCATCAGAAGAGAACCACTTTTTTTTCCAAGTGTTTCCTCCCAAAGTTAACCAAATAAAACAAGTTCAAATGGGATTTATTTTTCTTAGGATATTTTTTTTTCTCCTTAGAACCTCAATTTAGGATGGTCACAGTCCTCACTGAAAAGAGCTTTAGGTGCAGAGCAGATTTTAGAAAAAGAATTGCTTGCTCCTACTGATAAGAAAAGGAGCCAGAGTTGTTATACTTAATGCCAAAAAAAAAATAGGAAATGTTTTGAGAGCAGTTATAATCATTGGTCTTGAGAGATCAATGAAATCTTAAGAGAATGAAGCCTTCGTGGAGACAGGCTCTAATGCATTTCCCTAAGTTTCTCAACTGGCCACTGCTAGAAAAAGAATATTGGATCAGGCAAGATATTCCTATGTTCTTGTGCTCCAGTAACTGGTAGGAAGGGTAATCAGCAAGGGGACTACAGTTGTTGAGTGAAAGGATTTACTATCTTTCTTATTGATTGATGTTGTGAACATGCTGATATATTTTCATCCCTTGCAAATGTTGAACTCATCTATGTGTTCTGAAGAACATCACACTTGTCAGGCATGTTTGAGGAAGTTTTTTTTTAAAAAAGACATTAGTTACATTTTTGCATCCTTTAAAATTCATGTGCTCAAACCCCATGAATTCTAAGAGAGAAAATATAACCAGCTCATATTATATATGCCAAAGATTTGAAAACCAATATATTAGGGTCATCTGTACCTGCATGTAAATTTTCTGCTTCTCAAAGGGAGACCTGAAAATTCTTGCTCTCCAGAAATGTAAAGCATTGGTGTTTGTTGATCAGCAATGCTAAAATAATTTGACAAATAGAAAAAACACTGTATGTGTTTCAGAGCCATACGATAAATTGTAAGGAAGCTCTTGTAGGTGTTATATTGAAACACAGAGGAGAAATGCTTCCCAAATGTTTGAAAATAGAAGTGTTCCCACGAAATATTGAGTCATTGTTCTGAAATTGCCACTACATTTCAATGTTTCTGTGAGCAACTCATCTAAATATCTCTGTTCAGTTTGTCTTCTTAAAATTGGAACAAGTCCAGAGGAGGGCCACGAGGATGATCAGGGGACTGGAGCACCTCCCGTATGGAGACAGGCTGAGAAAGTTGGGGCTGTTCAGCCTGGAGAAGAGAAGCTGCGTGGAGACCTCATAGCAGCCTTCCAGTATCTGAAGGGGGGCTTATAGGGATGCTGGGGATGGACTCTTCATTAGGGACTGTAGTGATAAGACAAGGGTTAACGGGTTAAAACTTAAACAGGGGAAGTTTAGATTGGATCTAAGGAAGAAATTCTTTACTGAGAGGGTGGTGAGGCACTGGAATGTGTTGCCCAGGGAGGTTGTGAATGCTCAATCCTTGGCGGTGTTCAAGGCTAAGTTGGATGAGGCCTTGGGTGACATGGTTTAGTGTGGGGTGTCCCCGCCCATGGCAGGGGTGTTGGAACTAGATGATCTTAAGGTCCTTTCCAACCCTAACTATTCTATGATTCTATAAAAAAAAAAAAATAATTCTATTCTATGTAGGTATATTGGATTGATTAATTAATATCTGTAAAATCCTATAAAATGTAGTGTTCTATGATACATTGGTCAAGAAGAGATTTTCAAACATAAATGACAAATTTCTCCAGTCAGTATATTTGCTAGAGGAATAGATTAAATGCATAAATGAACATATTCAGAGGGTAAAAACCAGCAAGGTTAGGTATGACTTCAAGGAAGAACCCGGGGTATAGATGGGATGGACTGATGGAGCATCACAGCTATCAATATCAGGTTTATTTATGTCCTTTATGCATCATACACACTGTAGGTCTATCAAACTGCCTTAGGAGAATGATTTGGCAGGAAATGCCAAAATAATATAATAATATAATAATAATAAAATAATATAAATAAAATAATATAATAAAATAATATAATAAAATAATATAATATAATAATAATATAATAATATATATATATAAAATCTAAAATGAGATTGCAGTATATTAAAAATGCTATTGCACTAATTTAGAGTGATGTCACTATCCTGAAAGAAGGACATTTACATTGTGAAAGCATATTTTGAATCTATGTGAAAATCAGAAATGTAAAATATTAGAATACAGCAAATTCCTATAATAAAAAGTGACAGTGAGTGAATAAAGAAAATACTACCTCATGCCAAGCCACACTCCATGATATTTGACAAGTCATGACAGCTGGGTGAGATCCCTGTGAAAAAGGGAAAAAAGGAAAAAAATCCATCCATTTTTAAAAAGGGTAGAAAGGAGGACCCAAGGAACTACTGACCTGTCAGCCTCACCACTTTGGCTGGGAAGATCATGGAACAGATCCTCCTAGAAGTGATGCTAAGGCACACAGAGGACAGGGAGATGATTCATGACAACCAGCATGGATTCACCAAGAATATGCCCCTTCTGACCAACTTAGTGGCCTTCTATGACAGAGTGACTACACCAGTGGTCAGAGAAGAGCTATGGATGTCAGGTATCTGGACTTCTGTAAGGCCTTTGGCACAGTTCCCTACAACATCTTTATCCTTAAACTTGAGAGATAAGGATTTGATGGAAGGAATATTTGGTGGATGAGTAATTAGTTGGATGGCTGCATCCAGAGAGTAGTGATCAACAGCTCAACATCCAGATAGAGACTGGCACAAGTGGTGTCCATCAGGAGTCCATACTGGGACCAGTATTGTTTAATATGTTCATTGATGACATAGTGCTATCACATGCACCCTCAGCTGGTTTCCAGACACCAATCTGAGTGGTGCAGTTGACATACCTGAAGGATGGAATGTTATTCAGAAGGACCTGGACAAGCTTGAGAACTGTGCCCATGCAAACCTCTTGAGGTTTAACAAGACCAAGTGCAAGGTTGTGCACCTGGGTTGGGTCACACCCTGGTATCCATACAGATGGGGATGAAGGGATTGAGAACACCCCTGACAAGAAGGACTTGGGGGTACTTGTGAAGGAAAAGCTGGACATGATCTGACAACTTGCTGTTGCTGCCCAGAAAGCCAACTGTATCTTGGGACGCATCAAAAGAACCACGGCCAGAAGATCGAAGAAGGTGATTCTCCCCCTTTGCTCTGCTCTCATAGGACCCCACCTGCAGTACTGCATTCAGCTCTGAGGCCCCCAGCATAAGAATCATAGAATCATAGAATACTTACGGTTGGAAAGGACTTTAAGATCATAGAATCATAGAATAGGGTTGGAAAGGACCTTACAATTATCTAGTCCCAACCCCCTGCCATGAGCAGGGACACCTCGCACTAAACCATGCCACCCAAGGCTTCGTCCAACCTGGCCTTGAACACAGCCAGGGATGGAGCATTCACAGCTTCCCGGGGCAACCCATTCCAGTGCCTCACCACCCTCACAATAAAAAGCTTTGTCCTTATATCTAACCTAAACATCTCCTGTTTAAGTTTGAGCCCTTGCCCTATTGCTACAGTCCTTAATTTTAAAGTATTAATAAAAAAAAGTCTTTAATTGCAATAGTTTATTTCAAAAGAATGACTTTAACAAATCTCTTTTTTTTTTTTTTTTTTTATAAAATCATAATTTACTTGCAATAATCCAGAAAATTAAAGTCCTTCAATATAAAAACCCATTATGGTTTGAAATGTCAGCTAATTTATGTCTGTAAGTATTTTAAAATGGAAAGGTAAAATCAAAACAAAACTTTTCTAAATAATTTAAATGAAGCTTTATGATTAATTATTTCCTAGTTTTCCCAAAGCACCTGAGATACATGCATTTTAATGTTAATTTAGCAGAGAAACAATAAGCATTTTGTGGTTGTGAGTTTCCCACAATTAAGAATTATAATACTCTTTGGGAGGTAACTGAGACACGCTGAGTAGGTGAGCAGATGATGTATTTAGACATTGAAAGTCTCTTTTTTTCACACAATTAATATAATAAAGAATACAATAAAGAATACCAGTGAATTACACTTTTGAGCAATGACATTTATGAATACACTGAAAATGGGAACAAATTGTCATTTCCTTCTGTTCATTCAGATATATCCTTTGCTTTGTACAACGTTGATTTCTGATTACCATTAGCTACTGAAGTAATGTTTGCACTGGCAATCTGAACACATCAAACGGTGCACTCAGCTAGACCCTAATCTTTGGTTGGTCTCAATACCCAACACACTGCAATGGTGTCTTCAGTGGTCTCTGTGTTTTGTCACCTGAGAATGAGCCAAGGTCTTCCACAGATCTCCCCAGCTGATTCACTTGATCACCAGGATCAAATCCCACACTACTCCAGCAGCTTGTTCAGCTTTAAACAGCTTTTGTCTGGTGAAGGGCTTGATCCTGTCTTGATTCCAAATTCACTTGGTAAGCCCACTTAAGGTCTGGCTAGTCTTCTAGATGCGAGGGAGTTCCTTCTCATCAGAACTCGCACCAACACTGACCCACAAAACTGCCTTGAGAAATGAAGCACCTTCTTAATTCCCTTGCATAATCCAGCTCCTATAGAGAAGGTTTCATTTTGTTATGTTTGGCATGTCTCAGATAGTTATGTATGCATACTACCTTCCAAGATCAGAAGCTACTAAACCATATTCACTTGAGGACCTCTTTGAAAGCTTCTAAGATCACCAACATGGAGAGGAAAGTTCTGCATTTGGAGATGCTACAGCTGTCAGATATTTGAGTTGTGCTTATATCTTTGATTTGTTTATCAGTCTTTTGATGTCAGGTGATCTTTTAGGAGAACACAACATTAATCATTATGTTTCCATTATATATATGTGTATACACATATCACATGTACACTCACTATAAATAGAAAAAAAACCCAGGACTTGTTTCTGATATTCTAAAAAGAAAAAAAATAATCCTAAACTGCAAGCATGCAAAGTAAAGGAAGAAGCAAACATAAGCTACTGGTATTCCCTTCATCCTATCTCTCCCGTTATACTATATAGGCATAGTATATAGACATATACTCAACTGTCAGCAGTTGGGTATATGTCTAGGATAAAGTATGCAGGACCTTGCAGTACTAGACAAAATCTTGACACATTGGAAGATATTCAAGGAAAAGCAAAATAAGTTATTAAAGGGCTGAAAGGATTGACTTATGGTGAACGATTAAAAGAAATAAATAACTTGCTAAGCAGTGACTGGAGAGGAGAAGGGGGAAGGGACATCTTAACTGCCTACATATATTTGAAGGCTATAAACACCAAAGATAGAGTGGAATTGTTTAAAATAGTCTTAGTGTATAACCAAGATTAAATAAAATGCTCTACAAATTAATGTTAACAAAATTAAACGAGAAATGAAAAAAAAAATCTTAAACTGTACATTCTTTTCAAATCTAGAAAAGTCTTTTAAGGAAGACAAGGTTCTTCAGAGTGGTTAGCAGCCTTCTTATTTGTCCAGGATGTGGGAAAGTTGCATTCAAGTCCCTCCATTGCAAGAAGTAGGTATTAAATTTTTCAAAATTCTCTGTGAATTTTATCACTGTTGGAACTTGCTTTGCATTGGTATCTACCTTTTTGTCGTCCCATGAGTTTCAAATGGTCTTTTGATTCAGAAAGAAAATAAATGCTGAAACCTCTGCAGGGAGGGGGTAATGGTGTTTTATTTTGGTTTGGTTTGGTTTGTTGGGTTTTTTTTAAGAAAATTGAGGTTTTTTTCTGTCTAGGCCTGTACTAGATAATTTATCACAGGAAATGTTCCTTCACTGACAAGTTAAGGGATGAAATGATCCAATAGACTTATTTAATCTATAGGTGACAATTTTTTTTTCCGGAAAACAAAGGCTTCACACTCAGACAGTAATCAAAAAAAAATCCAAAATAAAGCACAGAAATAGAATGCCAAAATATCCTGACAATACCAGATTTTCAAGTACTTTTCCACCTGTTTCCTCTACTTTTCATTGAAAAAGTGTCTAATTCTTTTAAGCTGCTGGATTGTTAGTAAATCACAAAAACTTACCATAGAATTATGGAATTTTCTAGGTTGGAAAAGACCTTTAAAATCATCAAGTCCAACCATCAGGCTAGCATTGTCAAGTCCACCACTAAACCTTGTCCCTAAACACCACATCTACACATCTTTTTGATACCTGCAGGGACAGTGACTCCACCACTTCCCCAGGCAGTCTGTTCTTGTGCTTGACAACCCTTTTGGTGAAGAAATTTTTCCTAATATCCAATATAAACCTTTGCTGGCACAACTTGAGGTCATTTTCTCTTATAGCTTGTTACCTGGGAGAAGAAACTGACTCCCACCTCACTATAACCTCTTTTCACGTAGTTGTAAAGAGCAGTAAGCTCTGCCCTGAGCCTCATTTTCTCCAGGCTAAACAGCCCCTGTTCCCTGAAACAAAGGGGGCCATAAAATCATAAAATAGAATATATAAACTTTTAGAATTAGTTTTAAGTAATGCTAAGTGTAATGGCTTTGTAACAGTAGCAGTGGAAAATTACTGAGGGACATGATACGTAGAGGGAAAAATAGAGTACAGCTAGAGAAAACACTGAGAATTCTTGTGCATGGTAAGTTGTTATAGTTGACATAGTTTTAAGAAAAATAGTCTAGAATAACGAGACATAGGGATAAGGAGTATCCGGGAATGGCAGGTGTCCAGGATGGGCTACAGTTAAACTAACTGATAAGTAGGAAGCTAGAAGGATTATTATGTCTTTGGTGTTAACGATCCAATTAAGCTGGTATGAGCATTTACTGCGCATGCGTCAAAGGCAGCCAGAAGTGATGAAGATTGCTGGAAGAAGTAAACGACCCTCACAGACCCCTACCACAATTTTGTACGCATGCGGGGAACTCTCTGGAAAATTATGTAATCCATACGTAACCTCATGAATATGTATGTATGCCCAACATCTATATAAGGCAGTGTATGGAGCAATAGAGGGAGACACACATTAGGAGGAGCTATCCCCCGTGTCTCCTGGCGCCGCAATAAAGAATACCTGCTTGTCAGCTTGAAAACTTTGTTGGCAAGTTTGTTCCTGGAGTTTCCTCCGAATCAATTTGGCGACCCAGATGGGACACTCTCTGCTCGGCTGCAGGACCCGCTGAGGACAGGGCTCCCTAGGGCGCCCTCGGGAATTTTTCCCACAGGGGACCCCTCGACTCATTCGGATCTCTGCGGGAGCAGACAAGAACCATCTCTTCGAAAAAGGTATTCTTTAAAGAATAAATTGGTAATTGGGTTGGTTTGGTAAGCGTACGTAAGGTTTGGAAGCCTTCTGTAAATCGAGATAGGAAATCTCGTAGGTAAAGGCGTATACCTGGCTGCTAGCATCTGTTCGGTATACACCCACAAGAAGCAGGGGGCATCTTGTGGTTTGGGTCCTACAAGACGCAGGGGGTGTCTTGTGGAAATGGTCATCAACAGCACATAAGGAATTTAATTCAGTGATGCTGTCAGCGTGGGTCCCTGTACAGGTTAGTCGAATCACCCTCTGATACAGTGGGCTGTCCAGTACGGTTCCCACAGTAGGACACTGACAGGCTGGTCGGACACAAGGGTCTCGTCCTTCTTGGGACACTGACAGGCTGGTCAAATATAAAGTGTTCAAGGAAACGTCCCTTATAATGTTACAGTATGGTCTGAGCCATAGGGGTTAGGAAGTATTGCTTTTGATTCTGTTGGTATTCGACTTATTGTGTGGCTTGTTACAGTAATGATTTTGGTCTCGTGATTTTGGTATTGGTGACAGGATGTCATAACTGTGTTATTAATTGTTGTTTGTGTTTGATTGAATTTTAGTTTCTGTCTCTGTCTCAAGTGGTGTTAAGTGTGTGGAGTGAGTCTGTGGGATCCCGTGTGTGTGTGTGTGAATGTGAGGTTGATAATGGAAAATCAGCAGAGTGGAGTGATCTTGAAATCACTCTTGAAATGTCCTTTAGGGTGCATTTTGGCACATTGGAAATAACTGGGAGGGTCTCCTGGGGGCTCGATAGTAAAATATTGTAACCAATGGTGGCCTTTGTATACTTTGGAAGATCAGGAAAAATGGCCTAAAATTGGAACTCTGAACTATGATATGTTGTTACAATTAATGTTGTTTTGAGGCGGCAAGGAAAATGGGATGAAGTAATGTATGCAGATATGTTTTTCACTTTAAGAAACCATCCGGAGTAACAGACTGAATGCAAAATTAATATAGCTCTGCCAGACCCCTTACTTTTGTCTTTGGAAAAGGACAGGGAAAAACTGAAAGTTAAGATGTTAGGAGGAGCTATCCCCCGTGTCTCCCGGCACCGCAATAAAGAATACCTGCTTGTCAGCTTGAAAACTTTGTTGGCAAGTTTGTTCCTGGAGTTTCCTCTGAATCATCCCTCAGCCACTTCTTATAAAACTTGTGCTCTAGACTATTCAACAGCTTTGTTTCTCTTGATCCAGCCAGTGTTTTACCCAGAAAAGACTCCACCCATCCAATCCATGAAGAACCTGTTTCTCCGGGAGAATGCTGTGGAAAACAATATCAAACACTTTACTAAAATCTAGGTATACAACATACATAGCATCTCCCTCTTCCATTAACGAGGTCACCTTTTCATTGAAGATCAGATTAGTCTAGCAGAACCTTTCATGTAGCCATCTGCCATAGCACTCCAGGTGTGCGAATCATCTCACCATGTTTTCAGGATGGCAACTCTATCAGTTTTCCTGCTGCACAATGGATTCCAGCTCTTCCTGGTTTTTGTCCATTGCCCCCACCCCACATTGTACCATTTGTTTTTTTTGTTTTTTTTTTTTTTTTTTGCTAGAAATGAGACTTATAAAGATGTTCTAAATGTAGACATATGTGATTCATTAATGTAATTTTATATTTCCATTTGTCAATAAGGAAGAATAAATGGAATCATACAGGTATCATGGGATCAACACTGAAGTAACTTGTCACGTGACTGAAAAAAAGCTCTGGAGAAGAATGGATTGGAAGTCAGTTTTTTATTGTATAAAAGTAGGTTGCCTGCTAGATTAGGAAACCTGAAATAACAATTTCTAGTAATAGTGCATCATTCATCTTATAAATATAATTTCTTTAGACTAGGGCTTTTAGGAATTGCTGATGGAGAGTTTACTTTCAAGCATTATTAATGGCCTCTATTATTTTTGCTTACTAAAGTGGATTACTGGAAAATAACAAGCATGACATGTCCAGGACTCTGAATATATTTAATGAAGTTCTTTCCTATGATCATTTTTTAATCAGTTAGTTAGTAAATACAGGCTTATAATCTTTCTATTCATGTGCCCCAAAACTGAAAGGCAAATGGAAGGACTCTCAATCTGAACCTGTAAGCATATACTAGTTTTGCCAGCAAGAACTTGTGTTGAACCTACCAAGAGACTGGAGGTCTGTGCAAGCTGTAAAGCAAGAGAGAAGCTCTACTTAGCTGATATTCCTAATACATGGAAGAGTCCTGAGTGTTTGTTGCAATCCTAAAGTGCTGGCTGTTGTGGCTTAATCTAGTAAATCTGTAACCTTATATGAAACTCTACCAGTGTAACAGACAAAATATTGTTTACTATGTAGTTATCCTTAGTATAGCCAAGTGGAAGACCAGGCATTTAGCTGTTGGAACGTTCTTCGAGCTATTCTAACTTTGGAACGAAATTTAAAAAGGCATCTTCTAAGAAGACCATTCAGTTTTGCATGGGAGAGCACTCTGGTGCAGCAACACCTGGCAGCTTATTTATCTAAGTGGGGTGGGGAAGACAATCAAAAGCGTAAACATAAGAAAACTCATGGATTGAGATAAACATGGTTTCATAGGTAAAGCAAAAGTTGCATGTATAAGCAAAACAAAATAAAGAATTCATTCACTACTTCGTATTGACAGGCAGGTGTTTAGCTACCTCTAGGAAGGCAGGGCTTCATCACATAACATTTATTTGGGAAGGCAGACACCATAACACCAAGTGCCTTTTCCCCCACCTTCTTTCCTTGAGCTTTTATAGCTAAGGACAATATCATATGGCATGGGATATTCTCTTGGGCAGCTAGAGTCAGCTCTCTCAGCTCTGCCCCTTCCCAGATTTTTGTGCGCCCCTAGCCTACTCACTGGCAGGGCACTTTTGAGAAGCAGAAAAGGCTTTGACACTGTGTAAGCAATAACTAAAACATCCCTGTGTTATCAATACTGTTTTCAGAACAAATCTAAAACATATCACTGTGCGAGCTACTATGAAGAAAATTAACTCTACCCCAGCCAAAACCACTAAAGAGAAAGGGAGTAACACAGCTCTGATGTGCAATAGTGAAAACATTTTTTAGCATGAGGAGAGTCAAGTTTTGAAATAAGTTGCTCAGAGACAGTTTCAAGATCTGAGGGAAGAAAGCCCTGAACAAACTAGTCTGATCTCAGCTGGCCTAAACTCAAGCAGGAGGTAGAGAACTTCTGTGGTCCCTTCCAGGCTGAATCGTCCTGTGGCTGAATATGGCAGCCCAAGAGAGGTGAGCCTGCTTCAGCTCCATGTCCCCGCATTCAGCATTTGGCAAGGCTGAACATCTATTCCAAAAGGCACTCAGACAGAAGTAAACAACGCATGTAGATATCCACATGGCCAGCCACACAGATCGACAAAGACAGAAATGCAAACCATATTAATGCAAACACAAAATGCACTAACAGCTTCATGCTGTTCCCTTCTCTGGTTAATCAAGATAAAAGCCCATTAGTGGAAAGTTTATTGGTATACATACACATATATACAATGTGGATCTCTCCAGAGGCTGGCTTTGGACAGCATTGTCTGAGTGGGTAGCCTGAAAGCTTTAACATTTCCCTAGTGATATTTTGCATCTAAATTACAACACAATCAAAACGCGATAGGAAACTGTGTATTTGAAATTTGGATCCACAGATATGCATTAATGATCTGGGATTTGATGAATATGTAAAGAAGTAGAATTTTTGCACTAAAAAAAAAAAAAAAAAACCAAAAAAAAGGAAAACTGCTACTGTCTTACCCTGAATATTAGCTTGGTAATCCTGAAGCCAGAAGAAGAGAAAGGTAGCACAGATGCAGAGTGGTTATATCCTTTATATTTTGCCTCATTTTTAAGACTTGAACCTAAATGGAATTGAACTCTTTCTCTTAGCTTTGAGCAAGAGAATGTCTCTCCAACAGACATTGAAATTACTCTGTAGTCATTGCTTCATGACCACTTCTGCTGATTTTTATCTATTTTTGAAAATAAATTTGTATCTGCTCCTGATAGATACTGAACAAACATTTTCCTTTAAAATATTTCAAAATGTGTCTTTATATGATTGCTTTGCATTCAAGACTCTGGTGAGTAGATTTCATGTTTCTTTACATAAGAATCAATGTTGCTTATTATTGCAGTTTTCTCACAAGTGTCACAATAGTTGGTAGCTAATTTAAAGATATTATTCTGGATGCAAGCAACCGTATGATACAGCCTTCTATGCTTTAGATGACTGAATTTTGCGACCTTAAATTTGTGATTTAGTTTGAAAATGCCATTAGTAGGTAACATACAAAAGGTTGTGAAAGAATATATATGTATGTGTGAAACGGAATCAAGATACAGCTCTGTATGTCTACATGTTAAAATCAGTGTTATATTACATATATAGGTTACAATATGCATATACATACATATAACATGCACATATATATATTTAACAGGTTATAACAATATGAACCTGTGTGTTAGAATGTCAAAATTAGCTCAGGAGTTTGGAACCTTTTAATTTTCCATACTGTGGCTGCAATATATGCTTTCCTAAAATAATACATTATCTTACAATTATACAGTATTATTCATCCCTAGAAATCAACATAGGCCTATTTCTCAGTTTCATAGAATCCATTTTACATTTCATGGCAATACAATGGGCCATTCGGTGGACACAATTTCACTTATTCTCATTTTCAGACCCCTTTAAACTGCACAGATATATGATCTTGCCTTTGTGAAACCAGAAGTCACAGCCCGGTTCGTCGTTAGAAGAATCAGTCTACTGATCACTGGGACTCAGCAACATTGCATGACTCTTAAGACAGAAAGGGAAGGGATATTAGATAGGAAAGATAAAGAGACATCTTTAAAAAATTTAAACTGACTTTTAAATGTTAAAATTGACTAAGCATTCCTTTAAAGGAATTCCTTTAAAAAAGGTTTTATTTAATTAAATATTACTAAGTCACTCAGCAATAAAATTGGACAGCTTCAGTAAAGGAAAATGTACATGCTGTAGTCACTAAGGAACATGCCATGACTGAAAGATTTCAGTCTAAAATAACACATAATCAAAGGTTAAAATAATTCTATCTGCTTGCCAAGAGGCTACTGAGATGTCCACTAGAACAGGATGCTCAAAGAGCTACTAGCTGCTACAGTCACTAATGCAATAGGAAATAAAATCCATACAGTTCTCAGAGACAGCTGGGGAACTGCCACCTATTCATCCACTGTTGATCAGGCTGAACTGAAGGAAGCAATCTTTCTAAGGCAGTGACTAAAACAGCAGAGGTCAAAAGAGAGATTTCCTCTCAGAGGGTGGATGGTAAAGGCTGGTTCTCTGCCTTCTTACAGAACCACCTTGCAAAACCAGGCATTTCACCCATCACAGTTTCAGTGGCATTCCCTGCAACAGGATCAGTAGAAGGTCCTGCTTTCAGAGAGTAAAGACTACTTCTCACAGATAAAACATTCCAAAACTCTTATCAGGGGCATGAACTACAGTGAAAGATAGCACTTGGAAGACAAGGCAGTTATCATAACTGCTTTAACAAAAATCCTGTTTAAATAGACCTACAGATTTTAACACCTCCTGATAGGAGGGCATCCCTAGATTCACAAAGAACGTTGCTTATGCTTGGTGATGTTCTACGTAAATTTATATGTATGATAAATGAAGCTGTAACCCACTTTTTAATCATTCATGAAGTTTCTCTGTCATCTTCAGTCACACATACAAGCCAAAAGGAATACAGTACCAACAAAATAATCACCTCCAAAGTTTTATGAGATATATGATTTCCCTCTCCTTTTAAGGATGTGACCTCCTTACCCTTAATCATCTTTCTTATGAGTTCTCTTCTGTGAATGATAGACTGTTGTTAACATTAAAACCAGCAGCTGATTAAATCTCAGCAGGAATGACAACCAGGTTTTAAATCTCAGGGACTCTAGAATAAGCACCAAAGTCATATAGCATTGCTTTGGACTCAGGCTGGTAAATGTGAAATTGTAATATGGAGCACCAAAACATTAAACACCTTGATCTCAGTATTTCATACTTTGCCCATTTAGTAGTCAAATGCAGGTTCTAAAACAACAATACTTGTAGATTTTCCTTAAAAGACTCCTGGTTTTTTACTAGTCTAATCATACCCAAGTTCACATCAGCTACTGACATTGAGATGTCTGCATCCTTCTGGTCTTTATAAATATATTTTTTTCTAACTCTAGAATCTTAAATGCATCATTGCAATTCTACTGTGCTAAGAAAACTCTCTAGCAAAATTTTGTCAGCTTGCTATGAGGTTTATGTTTTAGGGTGGCAGTGAAGAAAACTTTCTTGATTATAGTAAGATAAATTCTCCAGACAATTTATGTTAATTTTTTTAATGGAAGGGAAGTTTGGAACACAGTGATTATTAAAACAGGGAAACTCATCCAGCCTCTTATTAGATTAGATAAGGAAGTCATTTTGCTTAGAGCAACAAATTTGAAATCTCTTAATTTTCTCTCCTACTCATGTGACTCCAGCAGTTTAGATAAAACAAGCAGTTAAAGCAGATGATGAGTATCAGATCTCAAGTTAATACAAAGTAAATTGAATTCTGATGTATCTCTTCTCTTTGCACATTTGCTGCAGGTGACAAGGTTAACTTTACAAATACTTTAACTCATCAAGCAACATTGCAGAGGTCCCAGAGTCAGTTAGAGAGAAATAAATAAACATCTTTTAGCTTGAAGGATTTCCTGCCCCAAAAAAACATGAAGTACACTTCAGGTTTATGTATTGGTTTTAATGAAAATTCACGTTATAAATCTTCATCAGCATTTTCATTTCACAACAGCTATTTTCTATTTTCAACCATTTTGTTATTTGTCATACATACTCCAGGAAGCCTTCCAGTAGACATGCTTTAATAAAACCTTGCTGCAAACAGCCAAAAGACTTTAATTGACATCCATGGGTTTTGAACCAGGCCCTCCTTAAACACTCTACATCTATGCTTAGCGCAGCCATACTTGGGATTATACAGTGTCCAAAACTACTTGGTGGCAGATTATGAGGCTGGATTTACATTATTCTGTGAAACTCTGGGAATTCACATCTAGTGATAAATTCAAATAAGTTTATGAATATCTCTTTTCTCTGCAGGGCTCACCAAAAACACTTTGGAAAGAGACTGTGTCTTGCAGCATCAAAAGACCAGGAAAAAGGATCAAGGAACACTATTAATTGGCTAGAGATATGATAAAGACAGTTTAATAAGTGAAGCAAAGCTGAGCATGCAAGCAAAGCAAAATAAGTAGTTCAGTCACTTATTCCCATCAGCAAACAGATGTCCAGGCACTGGCTAGAAAGTAGAGATTCAGCACACATAATGATTCCTGGGGAAGACAAGCAACATAACCTCAAAAGTTTTCGCTTCCTCATCCTTTACCTCGGGTTTGATTGTTGAACATATAATGAATGGAAAATGCTGTTAGCCACTGTGGGTCAGCTGTCCCATCTTTGTCCCCTCTCAACTTTATACACAGCCTACTCACTGGGGGAAAAAAAGAAAATCTTGACACTGTGCAAACACTTCTCCACAGTAACCAAAACACTGGTGTGTTACTGACACTTTTAGTCATGAACTTGAAGACACAGAACCATGCAAGATACCTTAAAGAAAATTAGCTCCATCTGAGCCAGACCCAGCCCATTAGTTTACAAAAAAGTTAACAAATTTAAAATGTTAAGCTTCAGACTTGCATGCAGGAGTGTGATTATCTATGGTGTTAAGTTATTCAGGTGGTCACAGGTTTTGTCAGCCAAAGCTACTTCTTGAACAGTACCTGGCCATAGCTCTGAAGTGAGTACAACCCAGGGACCACTCTCTAATAGGCAATTTGAAAGCAGTTACTCTGTTTTTAATAGAAAGAGGTTGCAGTAATATGCATGTGGCCTCAGGTCACTAGTTCCAATTAGTTTTGTAAAATAAAAAACCTGTATTTACTGTCTTCTCATATATATATTCACTTGGATTCATACAAATATTTGGATTCATATTCAAAAAACAAATAATCCATGAATCTTTAAACAATAATAAAAATAACTGAGGAGAGAGACATAAACCACTTAGACCAAAATTTGCTGGAAGCTACTTTTAATTACCTTTGTCACTATTGTATATGATAATTGTATTTACATTTACAACCCTGTTTGAAAAGGGCATTGTCACGTATGTTTGCCCATCATCTTTGATTAATTACCTCACTGTCAATATGTTAACTAAGGATTTTGTTAGTCTGGTTTTCTGTCACTGATCTGATATTCCATTACTCTTTCTGTTATATATTTTTTTCCTATAGTGTATCGGTGATATTACTAAGGATCTTACTAAAGATCTTTAAAGCATCAGATGTTACACCACTAGTAAGATCCTTACATCTCTACATGTAAGTCAAGTGACATCTTTTCTTAGATCACCTGATTCAGTTGGGAGAAAAAAGACTAACATTTAGACACACAGGTGTGTATGACCTATAACTCCATGTCTTGTATGCCCCTGTGTATGACTTATAAATCCCTTTTCCTGCTTAAATTCAAGTGATCTCTTCATAATGTTAATTTTCCTAATATTTTCCAGATATGAAACAAGACAATTATTGTACATTTCAAAAACCCCAACAACCCCTCCCACCCAACAACTCACCTATATGTCCAAATCAGATTGACTTAAATTTGAGAGAACACCTTTATTGAAAGAAAAAGAGGACAAAGATTATAATTTTTACCTAAAACTCTTCTTTTGATATACCCATGACATGTTCTTCAGTTATCCCATTAGCCTTTTTAATTGTCACATTTTTTTGTTATTATTTGTTTTTCAGGGAGTCTCACCTTCTCCACACCTCCAGTCATAGACCATCCTCACATTGCACTAAATGTTGTATAAGGAGAGTAAAACCAGAAATGTCCCCCATATGAAAACTATTAAAATCTGAATGTTCCCCCAAAAGCATGAATACAGAGCTTTCTATAGAACTTTATATGCTGAAAACTTTGCTGTTTTGTCATGAGTTTTCTTCTGTGTCTTATTCCTGAAAAGACAGAATCAATTACAAACTTTTATGTTGATCCCTTAAATTATACATTAAGCATGCTAAAGATCTTAAAGATGAAACCTTGGGATCAGCAGTGATGAAAACACTGCCAAACTAATAACAGTAAAGGAAAAATGTCTCAACATTGATGCTGAGGAGATAATCTTCCTGTTTTTCAGTTTTTAATCATTTAACCTGGAAGGGAAAATGCTCTTCCCAGAGTACAAATACTAAACATTTAGCCTTCAATACAGAGGATAAGACTTTAATATAAGTTCACTCCCATTCTTCATCTGCCCATTGCTGTGGAATTTGAGTTTTTATTCTCTAATGGAAGCCAGTTTTAAAAGTGCACATTTGTGCAAAGACACTATTACAGTTTCAATTAGCACAATGAAGGTGTGAAATTGACAACTTTGAAGCCAGAAAGATGGATAGATCTACCACACAAGTACAGAAGAAACTTGCCATGGACAATGCAAGTGGATCTGTAGAAATACACTTATAACAGCAGAGCTTGACTTATAGAGAGCAAGAAAAATAACCTACTTTACTACAGGCACACACAAATAGGAGGAAAAGAAAAACCTGTGTCAGTAATCTCTGGTTTATGGTGGGTTTGTCGAAAATCTCGCATCTTTCCTTGTACATGAAGGAGAACTAAGCCTGAGAGTTAGCTCCCCATCTGACAGCCCTCAAAAGCTTTGAAAACAGATGAATCTGAGATGTAAGTGCCTATATCCCAGGACAAGACTGTTATTAATTTCATTACTTTGTAAACATTTCTTAAAAAGAAGAGCAAGGACTTTAAACATAGTCTAAATTTTGAATTATTGGTTTGTTTTGCCTTATATTGCCCATATAATTCTAAACACCACAAGATCTGTTATTGTTGGGATCTCTTTAGTCCCTAAAATACTGCCACTTTTTGAAGTGAGAAATATTTCAGTGGTTCTCCTTAAAGAGATGCATATAGAACTCAATTAATTAATATGTAGGGATAGCTTGACAGAGTCAACTTTAGTCCTACAAAGGCATTTATGAAATCAAAGTTCCCTAGGAATCCATTCTCTGTTTATATAGAAACTTCACTAAAAAGTATTAATGATTCATAAAATGTCAAAAGGTGAAGAGAAAAAGGGAAGTTCAATATCAAATACCTGCATCTTTCTCCCACAGCTTCAGCTGTGCATTTAAGTCTGACACTTTCATATTCCTGTGACTTTTCTGTTATTTTTAGAGTTTCAAGAGGTGCTTAGTAACTACTTAATCCTTCAGTGATTAGAAACCACTTTACAAAATAGTCTCAGTAAATAAGGTTAAATTTGGAAGTCAAAGGAAAACCAAGTAAGCAAACAGAAAAGCAATAGTA
The DNA here is from genome assembly GCF_963264785.1 of Psittacula echo. Taxonomy (NCBI): domain Eukaryota; kingdom Metazoa; phylum Chordata; class Aves; order Psittaciformes; family Psittacidae; genus Psittacula; species Psittacula echo. The sequence continues at coordinate 100,746,932 of NC_137738.1, forward strand.
TTTTTTATAAAATAACAAAATTCTCATGTAGTAAAATAGCAATTTTCCTGAGTTGTACATGATACAAAAACTAATGCATAATTATTCCCCAAAATACTGTTCACTATAACATAATCAGCAGATCCAGGTCAACAAAGACAACATTTCATAAACATCTAAGACAAATAAAATTACAATCTCCACCTCCATATTATTACCAGCTATTTAGCATTTCTGAATTTGAAATATCATTCAGAATATTTTTATTCTACAGGAGTTTCTTGAGCCTTTGAGTAGGACATTGTTTCATCTTTTATTTAGATTAAGAAGCCAGTATCACTTGCAATCGAATAGGGAAAAGCTGCCATACATATAAAGGTATTATATCACAAAAATCACACAACTTCATGGAACAGCTGAGGCTGGAAGGTCACTTTGAAGATGATCTAGTTCAAAGCTTTAGGACCCATAGCAAGTTAAACCAGAGCAGGTTGCCCAGGACAGTGTCCAGTCAGGTTTTGAATATCACAAAAGGTGGAGACTCAGCCGCTTCTCTGGGCAACCAGTTCCAGTGTCTGACTAACCTCCCAATAGAGAAAGGGGTTTATGTTCACACTGAATTTCTGTATTTATATTTGTTATTCTTGTCTTTTTACTGGGCACCATTGAGGCAGGCTGTTTTCTTTATTCTTCCTGGTCAGATTTATACACTGATGAGATCCCCTGAACCTTCTTTTCTCCAGAGCCAGGTCCCTCAGCTTTTCCTTGTGGGTCAGATGTTCCACTGCCTTAATCATCTTCCTGGACCTTTGCTGGACTCATTCTAGCATGCCCATGTCTCTCGTACTACAGTGCCCAGAACTGGACTTAGCACTCCAGATGGGTCTAGCCAGAACTCATAGAGGGGAAAGATCACCTCCCTTGATCTGCTGGCAATGTTCTGTTCTCTGCAGCTTAGAAGGCTTTTGGCCTTTTTTCCACAAGGGCACGTTGCTGACACATGGTCAGCTTGTTCCAGCAGGATTCCCCCACCCCCTTCTCTGCAAAGGTATTTTCCATACATTTTGACCCAGCCTGTATGGGTGTGCGGGGTTTTCCCCCTCCAGGTGCAGGACTTGGAATTTCCCTACATGAGGAGTACTGGCCTATTTCTCTGGTGGAGGACTCTGTGAATGGCTGCACACATCTTATCTACCAGCCACTCCTCTCAGTTTTTATCACCTGCAAACTTGCTGAGGGTGCTCTGTGTGCCATTGTCCAGGTCATTAATGAAGAGGTTACACAGGACTGACCACAGTATCAAGCCTTGAGCAGACCACTTGTGACCATCCTCCAGTGGCACCTTGTGCTGCTGGTCCCTGTTAGCCAGAAGTTCAGTCAGTTTTCAGTCCATCTCACTGTCCATTTTCTAGCCTGTAGTTCATCAGTTTATGCATGAGAATATTATGGGAGATGGTATCAAAGCCCTACCAAGGCCAAAATAAACACAACCCTCTTCCCCTAATCCACTGAGCTAGTTATTTCATTTTAGAAAACTATAAGGTGGATCGAACATACCTTTCCTTTCATAAATCCATGCTGATTGCTCCCAGTTCCAATCCAGATTTAGGTGCTTCATCACCTTCCCACGGATAAAAGTGAGGATGACCAGCCTGTAGTTTCCTGGGTCCTCTTTCTTGCTGGGTCTTTTCGAAGAGTGACATTTGCTTTCTTCCACTCCTTAGGAGTCTCTTGATTGCATGATCTTTCAAAAATTATCAACAGTGGCTTCACAATGACAGCTTCCTCAGCACTCATGAGTACACAACATCAGGTCTTATGTTCCTATGTATGTTCAGATTGTTTAAATATTCTCTGTCCCAATCCTCCTCTACAGAGATATCACTTTTTCTTCAAAGTCGCTATTTAAAATTCAGCTGTTGTGTAATAATTATCTTTATTGTGATAAAGCTAAGAGTAGCAATCTGCCATCTATAAGTAGATGCAATCTGCCATCTACAAGTAGATGCAATCTACCATCTTAGCAATTTTATACTGTCCTCTTCACCCCTGCTAACTCCCGTGTTTGCTGCAGACATTGGCTAAATATCATAGGTCAGGTTGTGGTCTCTTTAGAACAAGTACTGACACTTTAATATATTTCTGCAAGAGCTTTGTGGCCTCACTTATGTTGTTTCCTGATGCAACTCCAGTGTAAAGATGTAAGTACATAGTAACAATTATAGACTAACAACATGAGACATACTGAGTGGACATTCAGCTACCACTGGAAAGTCTATAAAACAAAAATTAAATTCAAGCAAGTGAAACGATAAGATAGATACCCTTTTTTTTTTTTTTTTTTTTGTAATGCATCTGCAGAAGTCTGAAGAAAGATGGTCATTTCAAGATGCTTCAGTTTCTTGAATTTATAATTCTTTGAGATGTTGCGTATCTGGTTTCATTCTAGCAATCCTACTCCGTATGCAAAATAAAAGATCAAACCCCTCAAATTCAGCCCATATTATTATCATCATTTACTCAAGATTGTTCCAGCTTTATTTCTTTTGGAGTTTTGCAATTCAAACATCCTGATAAGCCCATAACATGTGTGAGAAGAAACATGCAACAAATAGGTACATGTGGAATGAGAATATGGAGGAAATTGCAAACCATCTAGATTCAGGACATTCCATTATTCCAGCCATTTCTGATCATCATCTGTTCTACTTGTCCATGAGATCTGACTTCAGATCTACTTTCCAGGCTCTATTTGTTCGTAAATATAAACCTTTCAAAAAACAAGCAGATAACATCTGTGCTAAATTAACATCAATACTTTCAAAGCCTGTTCCAAAAGACACAGAGTTTGACCTGAAAATAAAAAAGTATTTTCCTCCAGATGTCCAAATGTTTCTCCTTTAACCCATTGTTTCCATAGTGCCCATTATGTTTCTTTTCCCATAGTCACATTAAACGGAAAAAGAACCTCTGTCCTGTGCTAGAACTGAATTAAAATGGATGTTTATTAGCAATGCCAAAATATCCATGGCTCATACTTTTTTTTTTTCCCTTAAAAACATTTATCTCTTTCATTATAGGCATGCCACGAAAAATGGCAGAAACAATCTTTCTTCCAACATTAAAAACAGCTGAGCTGGGAATCTCTTAAAACCTCCAGGCAGCGCCAAGATTCCCAAAGCAATTTTAATACTAGTAAACTTCAGGTGAACATCCAAGCCATTAGGCATAAAGCTGACACATACATGAGCTGAAGCATGTTTTAGATTTATTTTCATTATACAGCTTCTTGAATAAGTATACCACCACAGAAGGTATCTTTGAAAGCCTGATACTGAATTGCAGCAAGCTCAACAAACTTCAGCTGAAATCAATATGGTAGTAGTATAGTCATCAATCTACTCCTTACTTGTTTAATCCAGGCCAAGATTTAGACAGATTACCTATGGTGACACTGTGTACTAACACAGGTATTATTAGTGTCTGCAAGCTGGAAAGCCAGGGAGAGTTTACCTTGTGTATGAGCAGGGCAGCAGCTCTAATAAAGAGCAGTGACTTTATTTTCCATATTGATCTGAAGGGAAACTCATCTTTTTGCGATGGATAACCTGAGAAAGAAAGATCTTCCACCTACAAGAAATTCAGTGTTCAGTAAAAGGGTCCCTCTGGAGGCATGGGCAAAGAAGGTGGCATTCTACAGTCTCCCTTGGGCCTGACTTAAGGTGTAAAATGTATCTCACTTTATGGTGATCAGAAATTACAGGACTTCTTCCACTGAAAAACATTTTTTTCCCTTTTACCTGAATATTCTTTGTATAAAATTACTAAGAATCATAACCAAAGGGAAAATGGAGAAGAATATGATTGGAAGATATGATGGATATGAGTAGGAAGAAAAGGGATACGAAAATAAGCAGAAAAAAAACCCCAGGTCAATATTCTGTATGTATTCATATGGGTTTCCCTTAACAAACCCAACTGTTGATTTCCTTTGTTCAAACATCTGCCATGATGCTTGTGAAATTTGATTTTTGTCTTAAGAAGTTAATGTTTCATGACTGATGTCTCCAGCAGAATTCATGGTGACTGATATGCAAGGATGGCCTGAGGCCTGACATATCTTTATACTGACAATCAATGTCAGATATTGCATGGTAATTAAAAGGAATAAAACTGTGCTCTAGAGCTTAAATACATCATTAAGATGTAGTCTTCTAAAGCTACTCAGTAACATGGAGATTTGGCCATCTAATGAGTTATGGTTTATTTCCCCAGTTTCAATGTTCATTATAACATAGTCAAAACAGTTGGCATCTCACAAGGCTATTTTAAGAAGTACAGTCATTTTTTTTTTTTTTTTGATCAGAGGATATATTTTAGTCATCCTGATCAAAATATTAGGCTGATGATTAGGGTCAAAACTTTGCAGTACTTTTTTATGAGAATTCCTATTCCCAAATTGCCCTGTCATTTCATAAAAGTGTAGTAGTTAACATCCTCCTACGTAGACTGGTTTTGTCTTTAAAATATTAGATGCTGCTCTGAAACCAGAATGATGATATAGAAAACAAATTCATATGACCAGCTGACACTGAAGAAAAGTGAAACACAGATGATAGTCTTTGTTACGTAGCTCTAAGGGTTTGGCTTGAAGCAACTCAGGAAGCAAATGAAAATCTGTTCCTGTTGGAAATAAAACCACAGCATGTATTTTCATCTTGTGATTCTAATCTTGGAACTTCTATATGTAATTAGGGTCTGAGTGATCTGCTTTAAATCCTACCTTTGCATTCCGAATCTGAAACTAGCAGTGAATTTTTCTGATTTTCCCACTCTTTCTGTTTCTAGAGAAACAGCACCTCCCCCAACAGAAATGGATTGCTAGTCAGAAAGATGCTTCTCCAACACATTATTTTGGAACCACTGGGGGGATTACACTGCCTTTAGCAACTCATTAGCTTCTGTCCTTGGCGCAGCATATGTAGACCTCAAACCGTATGTTCAGCAAGTGTAAACTTATTTTGTTCTGTTGCCTTGAAGGGTTTTATGCTAACCAGCTGAAGATGTTCCCTACACACCTTCTGTATTTTTTAACATTTTTTTTTTTTAATATAAGAGTATTATTTTCTATAGAGAATCCTGTCCTTCATTTCTTTATACAGTACTGCTGGTTCTCCAGTTCAGTTCTACATCATTGATACATCTACATCAGTGTTAGAGGCATGGAGTACTTGACAATACTGTAAAGAAGCTAAAATTTAAGGGTGACAGAGTTCTAGAGTACCAACCTGTGTATGCACAGTGTGAAAATAGTGGAATAAAAATCCAATTAAACACACAAAGAAAAGATGCAAGAGAGAGAATATGGCTTCTGACCCTCATAGTTTCAGGAAATACTGCAATTATGATTAAGGAAATCAAAGGCTTAGGAGAGCTTCTTAAAAAGGAAATAAAAGGAAAACAGCTGAGAATGATGCAAGAATATCAATGAAGTAAATGTGTGAAAACCAGATAAGGAAAAGGCAACATCAACACAAAATTATTGGTAATAAACCAAATCATTAGCAAAGATCATGTTCAACACCCCCTGTTTGCCTGAGACTCTGAAGGTAGAAGCCTTGAAAACTTTATGTAGAATACAGAAACAGTTCCGATCATAAACAGGATGAATTTATCCTCCAGTTTGAAAGCAAATGAGCCAGATCTTTTTGAGTGACACTCCTCTTTTCAGTCCTGCTTCAATCATAAATTCAGAAAGCTGCTACAATTGTTCCTAATAGACCAACATGAATTATTTCCCCTCTCTTTTTGCATCACTTCCTACCTTTTTTTTTTCTATTGACTTAAATAAACCTTAGATGAGTTTCATTGCCTCTTTGCATATATCTGTCTATTGATTACTGGAAATGATTAGTGTATTTTACTTTGGAGTTAGGCATCTGAATAAGAGTCCTAAATTATTGAGTCCGGCTTTTGGTGTGCTGTCCACAGAACACATTGATTTTGAATTCACAAAATGAAGGACTGTATCATTGGGATTGAAAAAGAATACAGTAATTCATACAAAGGTGAAGAAAATCAAGTGTTAAATTACACAGGTAATTCTTGCCCTTCCAGATGGACCCAGTTTATATGTTTCATTCATAACCACATGAGTTTGTATTTATGAATGAAATATGACATTTCTATGAGCAAATCTTTGGAACTGGTTTGGTCTCTCTGTAATGGCAGATAATATTTCCTTTTTTTACGAAGCAAAACATATTAAACATGCTGTCAAGTCTAGTAAGTATAGTATTCTGCTGCTAACAGTAATCCTGAGAATGTAGATTATTTATGTTTAAAGCCATCATAGCTTGCCAGAGCGACAGATGAGTTTGGTGGCTTGGATACTTACATAAAAGCTTGGACAGGTATCTGAATTTCATCCAAAGAATGAAATTCTTGAAAAGGAAACATTTGGCTAGAAATGTTTCATAAACAGGTTCTCTTCTACTGCATCCAGTATTTTCTGCACTCAGTGTGGTTTGAAAGACATAGAGAACAATGAAACTCCATTCGTCTCTTGCTGAGGTTTTTGATACAAAGTCTATAGCATTGGTCCAGTCTGGAGAAGACCATTCTGTGGATAAATGTGTCATCTTGTGTCCAGCATCATCCTGAAATGGAATCTCAGCACAAAATATTAGTCCAGCTTCAAACATCCTGGAATTGCATATAATTTGTTCTGTTCTGACAGGAGAATGTGGCCTTAGCTTGTGTTCCCTATAGGTAAATGGTTTACTGTAAGTCTTTTCTGGTTCAGGAATTTCCCTCTGTTTAAATAATGAAGCATAACTATTTTGAAGTTAAGATAATGACAATAAGTATGCCTCTGCAGAAATAGATGACAACTTTTCTGTCGGGGGCAGGATTTCACAAGTAATGGTCTCTTTTACATACAAATTAAAGTCCTGAATAATGGCTGCACTGATTATTTTCAAAATGCATAAGAAACTATATTGCAGGCAAATCTTTGTATACCGGATCAACTTTATTATAAATTAATTATCATTTTGTTTCCTAATTTTTTCAGATGGCAAACAGAAATAGATAAAATAAATTAATAATATTGGAAATCATTCTTCCTTACATTGGTGTTCCTTCTCTGGATTAAAGACAAGTACCTTGGTATTAAAATAGTGTTGTGAAATGCAGAATCAAGCCTTTTGAAAAAAAATCCCAGAACATTAATTATACTGCAGCTTTACCAGTGACCCCCCTGACAATAGACATCCTCTTTAGTTTTGCTTAGGATTTAGCTGTTGAATACCCTTATAATCTTCTCAAAGCCTTTTCTTTAAAACAGTGGCATTTGCCCCAAATAAAACTCTTTGTTGCCATATACTAGAAAGAATAAAATGTAGCACTTACTGGGTGCTTCACATTTTCTAGCTTAGAGCTCTTGTGGATATAATGGCCTATAGACATAATCAAATCAAGTTTTGTAGGTTGAGGTAATCTTTGACATAAAGCTCTTATGACTGGAAAAAAGTACTGTGAGTATTGTGGGTTGAAGTTCCTTGAATAATAGTTCAACTCAGTAACTGTTCAGGATTAGGTGTTGTTGGAATCATTGCATTTAGAAGAAAAGGCTATATATGTATATGGGTTCAGCAGCAGTAGTTAGTTTTTCTCCTTAGTAGCTGGTGCAGCACTGTGGTTTTGACTTTTGGCCTAGGAATAATACTGATAAAACCGATGTTTTCAGTTGCTGGTCAGAATGTTTACCCTGACCAAGGATTTTGTGAGTCTCATGCTCTGCCAGGGAGAAGGGGAAGCCGGGAGGAAGCAGGGACACCTGACCCAAACTAGCCAAAGAGGTATTCCATACCACAGCACGTCATGCCCGGGGGATGTAACTGGGAGTTTCCCGGAAGGGCACATTCTCTGCTCTGTCTGGTTCGTTTTTGGCAGGTGGTATCGTATTCTCTTCCCTTGTTATTTCTCTGATCATTATTATTATTGGTGGTATCAGTAGTGGTTTGTGTTATACCTTAGTTATTAAACTGTTCTTATCTCAACCCATGGGAGTTACATTCTTTCGATTCTCCTCCTCATCCCTCCCGGGGGGGGGGGGGGGGGGGTGTTGGGGGGTGGGGGGAAGGAAAGTAGAAACTGCGTGGCTGACTTGCCAACTGGCTTAAACCACGAAAATGTATCTTTCATTTGAACTTCTTCCCACTTGAATGATTTTGGAGGTGCACTGGAGAGGCAGATGCCACGATTAGCACAACCCAGCTAACAGGTGTGGATGGAAAAGGGATGGGCCTGGTGTTGCATGTATCTTCAATCCAGGGGAGGTGCAACTTATGAAATCCCCTGTGCTAAAAGGGTTCGTAGCCAGAAAGATAGTTTTTTTCCCCACACAAATATCAGTTGGTCTAATGGAAATATTTCACTTTCAAAGCATTGTACAAGCATAAATCAATGTTTTAGTAAAACAATACATGAGTTGATTCTCAGTCCTCTTTCTGTGCTCCACAGCTTGGTAGTAAAACTAGTAGCTAGGAACAGACATCTCTTTCCTTTATCACTCCAGAGTTTTAAGCTATTTCCAAAATACTATACCAGTATTCTCACATTCAGCTCATAAGTTCAGTCCTAAAAGTCTTCTCTTATCAATATACTGAGATCAGAATGGATAGGCTGCACAGGTATTGCTATTCTCATCTCTATTCTGTCTCAAAAAAGTAACACTCTCAGTACTGAAACTTAAATACTTACCCACTGTCGTGGTTTAAGCCCAGGCCGTAAATTAGAACCACGCAGTCTACTTCCCTCCCCACCCTTTCTTTCCCCTGCTCCTGGAGGGACAGGGAGGAGAATCGAAAGAATGAAACTCCCACAGGTTGAGATAACAAGAGTTTAATAACTAAGGTATAACACAAATCACTACTGCTACCATCAATAATAGTAATGATAAAGGAAATAACAAGGGAAGAAAATATAGCACCTCACTGACCCATACCTCGACCCCCACCCCGCAGTATGATCCAGGCCTTCTGGGAACTCTCAGTTCTACTTCCTGGGCATGACGTGCTGTGGTATGGAATACCTCTTTGGCTAGTTTGGGTCAGGTGTCCTGTCCCTGCTTCCTCCCGGCTTCCCCTCCTCCCTGGAACAGCATGAGACTCACAAAGTCCTTGGTCAGGCTAAACATCGGTGTTATCAGCTCTGTTCCCAGGCTGAAAGTCAAAAACACAGCACTGCACCAGCTACTAAGAAGCAGAAAAAATGACTGCTACTGCTGAACCCAGGACACCCACATGATCTTAAATCTTATGAATAAGGAGGAAGAGGCTTACAGCTACAGCACATGGCCCTGCCTTGAAAAAAAGAAACTACGTACAAGAAGAAAGCTTTATAAAGGAGTTACAGGACATATAATCTATTCTCAGCACCATGCAAAAGAAATTAGAAAGCAAAAAATGAATTAGGAATACCTTAAATAGCAAATTATTGCAGCTTTTCTAGGGAGCAAAAGCATCACTATTGTATATGAGAAAAGTTCTGAAAGTTCCATTGAGGAGACACAAATAGTACCTCGTATTATTTAGCGATAAAACATATTTCCATTTCCTATCATTATCTAAACCAGTGCATTAGCATTTTATCATACAAAACAACAGAAAATACAATTGCTGAGATACAGCCTATTTAAAATATGTTTATTTGGGGGGAGTTCTTGACAAAACGGGCATGGCTTCTAATGAAGCCCCATGTTGATCTGCAACAATTATAAGAAATTGAGACACCATCCCCTATCTACACGCAGGAAACAGAAAAGGATGATAGTGCCAGGAAGCAGTGATCTATTTTTAATTTCTGCAAGAAATTTAAGCAAAAATAAAACTGAAGTAATTTTATTTCAGCAATAATTTTAACAATAGCACTTGTCTGAAATTAAAGAAATTCTATTCATCATGTTAAAATATTTAGAACTTTAAAGTGGATGTTCTTGAATAGATCCATTTCTTTTTCAGAGATTTTGTGTTGTAAAAAAAGCTACAAGCTATAATTTTCTGTGATTCTTTATCAAACTTTTCAATAATCAGTCACATACATACACATGCACACTGGTATTAGTTACCGGGCTTCATTCTAATGATCTTCAGATATTTTTTTTTTTTGGTCTTTTTTGTCCTGGTTTACCATGACTTCACTCAGATTTTATGTTTCAGAATATTTTCTCTGGAAGAACTTACACATTGAACTTACACATGAAGTGCATATGTAGGAGTAACACAATCCTATCTGTCATGAAAGACCAGGAGAAAGACTTGTGAAGTTATCATATTACAAACAATAAGTTGGAAAAGGTAAGAACATTTGTAAGAATCTCAAGGGTCAAAAGACTAGATTCACATGAACAGAGATTTTTAAGTGACAGCTGAAATGCATAAATAAAAATTGTGAGTCATTGAAACAGTTTCTATACTCTATAAAAATGCATGAAATCTTGGCTGAGAATGTAATGGGATTCTCCAAAAAGATATTTCAAGTATGTTTATATAATCATGGTCATCTATATCAAAATGTATAAACCCACAAGAGTTCTATTTATCAAGCTACTGAACATAGAGCAGGATCTCTTACTGTTTCCTTCTGGTTTCCAGAATAAAGTATTCCTCTAGTTTAAGAAATTCTGGAAGTGCTTAGTACTTCTGAATTTGAAGCTGAACAGATCCACAGTGAGGATTTAGATGGGTACTAATCATAGAATCATAGAATCATAGAATAGTTAGGGTTGGAAAGGACCTTAAGATCATCTAGTCCCAACACCCCTGCCATGGGCAGGGACACCCCACACTAAACCATATCACCCAAGGCCTCATCCAACCTGGCCTTGAACACTGCCAAGGATGGAGCATTCACAGCCTCCCTGGGCAACACATTCCAGTGCCTCACCACCCTCTCAGTAAAGAATTTCTTCCTTAGATCCAATCTAAACTTCCCCTGTTTAAGTTTTAACCCGTTACCCCTTGTCCTCTCACTACAGTCCCTAATGAAGAGTCCATCCCCAGCATCCCTATAAGCCCCCCTTCAGATACTGGAAGGCTGCTATGAGGTCTCCACTCAGCCTTCTCTTCTCCAGGGTGAACAGCCTGAACTTTCTCAGCCTGTCTCCATACGGGAGGTGCTCCAGTCCCCTGATCATCCTCGTGGCCCTCCTCTGGACTTGTTCCAACAGTTCCATGTCCTTTTTATGTTGAGGACACCAGAACTGCACACAATACTCCAAGTGAGGTCTCACGAGAGCAGAGCAGAGGGGCAGGATCACCTCCTTCGACCTGCTGGTCACACTCCTCTTGATGCAGCCCAGGATACAGTTGGCTTTCTGGGATGCGAGCGCACAGTGCCAGCTCATGTTCATTTTCTCATCGACCAACACCCCCAAGTCCTTCTCTGCAGGGCTGCTCTGAATCTCTTCTCTGCCCAACCTGTAGGTGTGGCTGGGACTGCTCCGACCCAGGTGGAGGACCTTGCACTTGGCATGGTGGAACTTCATCAGGTTGGCATCAGCCCACCTCACAAGCGTATCGAGGTCCCTCTGGATGGCATTCCTTCCCTCCAGTGTATCAACTGAACCACAAAGCTTGGTGTCATTGGCAAACTTGCTGAGGGCGCCCCCAATCCCACTGTCCATGTCACCAACAAAGATGTTGAACAAGACTGGTCCCAACACCGATCCCTGAGGGACTCCAGCTGAATATCGAGCCATTGACTACAACTTTTTGCGTGCGGCCATCCAGCCAGTTCTTTATCCACCGAGTGGTCCACCCATCAAATTGATGTCTCTCCAATTTAGAGAGATGTCCAATTTTAAGGATGTCGTGTGGGACAGTGTCAAACGCTTTGCACAAGTCCAGGTAGATGACATCAACTGCTCTTCCCTTGTCCATCAATTCCATAGCCCCATCATAGAAGGCCACCAAATTGGTCAGGCAGGATTTCCCCTTAGTGAAGCCATGCTGGCTGTCACCAACCACCTCCTTGTTTTTCATGTGCCTTAGCATGCCTTCCAGGAGAATCTGCTCCAAGCTTTTGCCAGGCACAGAGGTGAGACTGACTGGTCTGTAATTCCCCGGATCATCCATATTCCCCTTCTTGAAAATGGGGGTTATATTTCCCTTTTTCCAGTCATCGCGAACTTCACCTGAATGCTGTGATTTTTCAAATATGATGGCCAGTGGCTTAGCAACTTCATTCACCAGCTCCTTCAGGACCCGCGGATGGGTTTCATCAGGTCCTGTGGACTTGTGTATGTTTAGGTATTTAAGATGTTCTCGAACCAGATCCTCTCCTACTGTGGGCCTAGGGTCCTCATTCTCACAGTTCCTGCATTCGCCTTCCAAGACCTGGGTGGTGCAGTCAGAGCCTTTGCCAGTGAAGACCGAGGCAAAGAAGTCATTAAGAACCTCAGCCTTCTCCAAATCCTGGGTAGCCAGTTCTCCAGATATCTTCCAAAGGGGGCCTACGTTGTCCCTAGTCTGTCTTTTACTCGCTACGTACCTATAGAATCCCTTCCTGTTATCCTTAACATCCCTAGCCAAGTTCAATTCTAACTGGGCCTTAGCTTTCCTTACCTGGTCCCTAGTTTCCCAGACAGCATCCCTCTATTCTTCCCAGGCCACCTGTCTCTGCTTCCACCTTCTAGAAGCCTCTTTTTTCCTTTGAATTTTCCTCAGCAGCTCCTTATCGATCCAGGGAGGTCTCCTCGCCCTCCTGCTGCACTTCCTTCTAGTTGGGATGCAACACTCCTGAGCTTGTAACAGGTGATCCTTGAATAACTACCAGCAGTCTTGGGCACCCCTGCCCTCTAGGGCTATATCCCATGGAACCTTACTCAGCAGCTTCCTGAAGAGGCCAAAGTCTGCTCTCCTGAATTCCAGGGCAGTGAGCTTGCTGCACGCTCTTCTCACTGTCCCAAGGATCTCGAATTCGACCATCTCGTGATCACTGCAACCAAGGCTGCCCTGGAGCATCACATTTCCAACCAGCCCTTCCCTGTTGGTGGGCACGAGGTCAAGCATGGCACCTCTCCTTGTTGGCTCCTCTATTACTTGCAGAAGGAAGTTGTCTTCCACACAGTCGAGGAACCTCCTGGATTGCTTGTGCCGGGTCGTACCTTCACTCCAACAGATGTCAGGGTAGTTGAAGTCTCCCATAAGAACAAGGGGCTGTGAACGTGAGGCTGTTCCTATCTGCCTATAGAGCACTTCATCCACAGATTCCTCTTGATCAGGTGGTCTGTAACAGATCCCCACAATAATGTCCCCCATAGCTGTTCTCCCTTTAACCTTGACTCACAAACTCTCTGTCGACTGCTCCCCCGTCCCCAGACACAGTTCCATACTCTCCAGCCTATCCCTAACATAAATAGCAACTCCCTCTCCCTGCCTGCCAGGCTTGTCTTTTCTATAGAGCCTGTAACCTTCCATTCCAACACTCCTGTCGTAGGAGCCATCCTAATGCATGCTTTGAGACAGAGTTTTAAAAAGTAAACACTCATTCTCTCTCTGGCATATCTGGGAGCAAACTCTGAAAGTTCTTTGCTTAGCAAGTAAATTCATTTCTTTATTACTTCTACTGCTATAACTGAGATCCCTCTGTGTGAAGTAGGTTGTTATTGTGTTTAGGCATTGTGTACATTTGTATGAGACAACAGTCAGAAATAAAGGTATAACAGGAGACAAAGCATGCAGTTATCTCAACATATTAGCAGTCTAACACTTCCCAGGAATTTTGGGTGTGGTGGCAAAGAATTTTAAGTATCAGTACAAGAAAAAAGAGTGAGACTGAGAGAGCAGTTCTGTAATTTTAATAGAAGAGCTTGTTCAAAGTGTGACAAGACTGTATTGTCAATCATGAGAAGTAATAACAAAAGACATGGAAAGCCTTAGATGACGTTTACATGACTAGGAAGACCTTAATAAGAAACAAAACCAGAAAAAAGCAGGCAGTTTATACTGATGCAACAAAAGAACAGGATAAGGACAATAGATAGAGATTTTTGGTACAGGAAAGCAGTTGGGTGGGGAATTGCCTTTGCCACAATATCGTAAATTATTTAAATAAGACTATATTGAATTGACTATAGTTGGACTATATTTCAGAGAGGCCAAGAAAAGGTTAGTTTCTTACATTGACCAATGAGCTTATTCTGCCTATAACAGTTGCTTAATATCTCTTTCTCCTCATTCATTATGAAGAAGAAAGCTCTGGATAACTAATCTCCTCTCTTAGTTACCTCATTTTGCTTGCCTTGAATTTTTCTCCGGCAATGAATCTATCTAAAGATTGTGAGTAAAACGCAATTGCAACTACCTGCAATGAAAAATCGTGGCAATCCCATGAAGTTCCCAACAACTGGAAAAAGGGTAATATAACCCCCATTTTCAAAAAGGGGAAAATGGATGATCCGGGGAAATACAGACCAGTCAGTCTCACCTCTGTGCCTGGCAAAAGCTTGGAGCAGATTCTCCTGGAAGGCATGCTAAGGCACATGAAAAACAAGGAGGTGGTTGGTGACAGCCAGCATGGCTTCACTAAGGGGAAATCCTGCCTGACCAATTTGGTGGCCTTCTATGATGGGGCTATGGAATTGATGGACAAGGGAAGAGCAGTTGACGTCATCTACCTGGACTTGTGCAAAGCATTTGACACTGTCCCACACGACATCCTTGTCTCTAAGTTGGAGAGACATCAATTTGACGGGTGGACCACTCGGTGGGTAAAGAACTGGCTGGATGGCCGCATGTTGACACAGGAGTCAGGGACAACGCGGAGACAATCAATGTGATCAAGCGATTGTCAAATTTTATTCGGATACAGAGCTCCTTTTATACATGTTGTAGCCTTAGGTACTGAGCTTCGATTGGCTAATCTAAAGGTTACTTAGGTTTACAAAGCTAAGCTAATGTTTACAACATGTTATGATTGTGGTTAAACATCTTGTTCTAAAATACAGTGGAAAACTACAACCTTGGCAGAAATTAACCTCTGCACTTCCTCAGCGGAAGATTATGGAGATATAACAAGATAATTGGTCTTGCTTATGCGTGCCAAAAATACAAAAGATCAGAGGTCTTCCTACTTTATGATGACAAGGTTTAGGGTAGTGGGATCGCTCACCATGTGGCCTTGGTCCTTTAAGGACCCCACAGCCGCACACAAAGAGTTGTGGTCAATGGCTTTATGTCAGGCTGGAGACCGGTAGCGAGTGGTGTCCCTCAGGGATAGGTGTTGAGACCAGTCTTGTTCAACATCTTTGTTGGTGACATGGACAGTGGGATTGAGAGCACCCTCAGCAAGTTTGCTAATGACACCAAGCTGTGTGGTTCAGTTGATACGCTGGAGGGAAGGAATGCCATCCAGAGGGACCTCGATACGCTTGTGAGGTGGGCTGATGCCAACCTGATGAAGTTCCACCATGCCAAGTGCAAGGTCCTCCACCTGGGTCGGAGCAGTCCCAGCCACACCTACAGGTTGGGCAGAGAAGAGATTCAGAGCAGCCCCGCAGAGAAGGACTTGGGGGTGTTGGTCGATGAGAAAATGAACATGAGCCGGCTTCAGTGTGCGCTCGCAGCCCAGAAAGCCAACTGTATCCTGGGCTGCATCAAGAGGAGTGTGACCAGCAGGTCAAAGGAGGCGATCCTGCCCCTCTGCTCTGCTCTCGTGAGACCTCACTTGGAATATTGTGTGCAGTTCTGGTGTCCTCAACATAAAAAGGACATGGAACTATTGGAACAAGTCCAGAGGATGGCCACAAGGATGATCAGGGGACTGGAGCAGCTCCCGTATGAAGAGAGGCTGAGAAAGCTGGGGCTGTTCACCCTGGAGAAGTGAAGGCTGCATGGAGACCTCATAGCAGCCTTCCAGTATCTGAAGGGGGGCTTATAGGGATGCTGGGGATGGACTCTTCATTAGGGACTGTAGTGATAAGACAAGGGTTAACGGGTTAAAACTTAAACAGGGGAAGTTTAGATTGGATCTAAGGAAGAAATTCTTTACTGAGAGGGTGGTGAGGCACTGGAATGTGTTGCCCAGGGAGGTTGTGAATGCTCCATCTTTGGCGGTGTTCAAGGCCGGGTTGGACAGAGCCTTGGGTGACATGGTTTAGTGTGGGGTGTCCCTGCCCATGGCAGGGGGGTTGGAACTAAATGATCTTAAGGTCCTTTCCAACCCTAACTATTCTATGATTCTATGAATCGTGTTCTGTTGATTCTTTGTTGTTTGGGCAAATATCTGTAAATGGGTACAGTCCTAGGTGACTGCAACATCCAAAGAAAGACAGAAAACCTTCACATCAATGGGGAAAAAAGAATACTGTTAGAACTTCAATTTACCACATGCTTAAAGAATATCGGCTGTTGTGGGGCAGGTAAGGATTCAGATTCAAAGTCCAAACTTTAAGTGTTTACACACAAACTCTCATATTGAATGCTATATCAAACCGGTTATGTAAACAGAGGTACCTAGTGCTATTTCAGACATTATACACTTTCAGAGATGTCTCCATCTCCTATAGGAAACCTTCTGGATCTCAAATGACAGAGATTGCCTATTTTTAGGCAGGTGAACAAGACCTAAATTTCTACTAGTGAGTTGCCAGTCTCATCTCCCATTTTACTGAATGGAGAGCTCCTCAATACAGTCCATGGATCCTACAAAGCAGTTCAGCTAATAAAATTTGGGTTTGCTACAAAACAGTGATAACCGGCTCTCCAGACTACACTGACTGTATTTGCCCAAGGGGGATCTTATGCTCATATATTGCCTAGACCCGACTGCTGCTCCAGAAGGGTATAGACCTCTCTTAGCTTCCATGCTATACCCATAAGCCCTATGCAGATATCTCACACCCCCTGAGCCCAAACAATATAAAACTGAAAC
Source organism: Psittacula echo (assembly GCF_963264785.1). Classification (NCBI taxonomy): domain Eukaryota; kingdom Metazoa; phylum Chordata; class Aves; order Psittaciformes; family Psittacidae; genus Psittacula; species Psittacula echo. Next base: position 100,763,849 of record NC_137738.1, read on the forward strand.
CCATCTGAGAAGCCAAATAACCATCCTGGAAGCTTAGACACCAAATTACATCTTGACACTGACATTGTGAACGCCTAAATAAATGTGAAGCTGAATCTTACTGCTTCTGGAGATTTCTATGGTAGAGTTTCACAAGCTTTACTTTAGGGCTAAAAGCAGTTTCAGATTGTCTTCTCATGTTTCTCTTCAGTAATAAGTCAATCTTCACATGAGAGTAACCTTGGCTTAACCTCAATTGCAATTATATACAAAAATAGACATGAAGACTATTGTTACTCAAAAAGCAATATGCCTAAAAAGAAAATAGAACCTAAAATAAAGGAAATTAATTAAGTAATGTCATTAGCCAGTGAGAATATTGGGGACCCAACCTTTTTCCTAACATAAATATTTTTAATGGAGCTGCTCACATGGGTGAAATTTATCTGACAACCTAAATTCATGTTTGTCTGGCGAACTGCTCTGTAAGGCAGAATGAATCTCAGGTAAGTTACAAAGTAATTTGTAGATGTTTAGACCTGAGATCTGTTGATGTTGTTTAACATTTTTTTTTTTAATTTTTTTTTTTTAGGAAATATTTGTAGTACATATGCTTTTGTAGGAATGTAATAAGTTAATTTGATCACAAGTTTTCTATTTTCATTTTATATAGACTAATGGTTCTTTCTTTCTTATTGGAAGAGAATATGGCAGATTTGAACCTTGACTGAAGTTCCAAGAGTGTGTCTTTAAAAAAATAAATACAATAAATATATATTCACATCATTAAAGATCTATTAGAGCGAAGCCATATTTAAACCAGTACATCTTCAGAATGAGCAGAGCTGTAAGCAGTATTCTGCCAGATGCTCTGGAAGAATACCCAACTTTCATTCTATTTCTTTATAAAAACTAAAGTTTCATGGGATCCAAGTTCACCACTGACTAGATCACTTTTACAGACCTCAGCTGGAGTAATTCAGCTGTGTGCCCAAGATGACTGGAGGGTCAAGAAGGGAGGAATGCTTCCCAAGGCTGAGGAGTGATAATATAGCCTCTATACATTTCCATTTTACTCCTGAGGATAAATAATATTCTGAGACCAAGGTATCTTCTTAAGATCCCTGAAATACGTGGGTTCTTTTTCTGATAATCCTATTCTGCTAAGCACTAGTAATCCATCTGCAGCTGGTCTTCTTAGCTTCCCCCCACACTTTGGTAGTCATTCATCATCCTATGTGCTACTGCCAACATCCCAGATGCAAGAGGAAAACAGAATTGGTCAAAGAGCAGCAAGTGCTAAGCTGTGATAGATTGTAGAAGAAAGAGGTGAGAAAGGAGGGATGTTGTCCCTCTGACTCAGTCTTTTAATGTGATTCCACGATCCCTGCTGCTTACAACAGGCATATCCTGCTACATAATACACATTGTCTTGCATGCCATATAAAGACCATATGAAGTATCTGCTTGTAAATCACTTAAGTCACACTTAAATCTTTGTCTATAATATAGACTCTTAAAAAGTGAGTAATAACTGACTAGACACCAGGAGAAATGTGTCTTAATTATTTTAGCTCATTCATAACCACTCTGGATCTCTCTATGAAAGCCAGCTGCAGAGGCAATCCTTTGGAAACTGCACTGTTCCATAACCTGTGCATATCGCTTCCCCTTAAGATATGAAAGCCTAAGCTATCTACTTACGTCAGAGCCTAGAAGTCAATGCAACTTTAAATTGGTGCTTAATATTCACAAATTCTTGTATTAGCATGCAAGAACATAAGCTCTTGATTTTTTTCCCCTTGTTTTAATTATTTTAGATTTCTTCAGAATACAAACAGTCTCTTTGCACAGGATGTAAATTATTATTACAATGAAAGCCGCCAGAAGGACAGAAGCTTGGAAATGATTTTGCTTCTGAGCAGTAGGAGATTGTTCAGGTCCTGCTGTTTTGAAAACCTTCTTCTCCCCATGTAGGCTACCCTGTGAAGAGAAAGCTGTTTGAATATTTTGGCAATCAGAGAAGGCCCCAACATAAATTATGGATACAGAAACTCAGAAGACATTCTAACAAATAGAATACTATGGAATCCATTTTTTAGCCACCATATGGTGTCAACAGAATGTTACTTCGGGTTTTTTGGGTAACAGCTCATCATTAAAAAAATAAACAGGCTGGGTTTTTTTGGTGAGCAGAGCCTCTACAGTCATTATGTTGAAAAAATAACAAGTGATAAACTGGCCTTTTGCATTACCATTTTTTTTCATGGGTGCATATACATATGTATTTAGTTGTTTCCCTTTTTAAGCAAGATCAAAAAAGGGACTGTCATTGAAGCTCAGATGCTTTAATTTTCTGATATTTTTTTAAATATGAGAAAAGATATTCAAACTTCTTTATCTCATCACACTTGTTGCATGTTTTATAAAAGTATTTTTTAAAAAAACTAAACTTTGTTTTCTTCTGGACCACACTGTCCATGTATTTTTCTTTTATCCCAGAGTATTGTAATCAAAGATGAGACCATTTTGGGATTTTGGTGTTCACTTATGAAAAAAACCTGGACTGAAGAGTGTAATTATCTCCCAACTTGGAGAAGACTTTGTTTGCATTGAGAGAGTTTCCTTCATAATATCATCTGACTTAAATCTAATTTCCTTCCATTAAGTGAAAAACTAGAAAAATACTTCAGTTTTTGCCATAGTTACATGGATATTTAATCAACTTTCATAATTTTCTATTCATTCTAAGCTAAACCTAAATTGAATTGTCAGTTTCTAGTCTTTGCTTTTCCTGTATTGAAAGTAAAGCAGATGTTCTTGAAAGCTTACCCTAAAAAAGCCCCAGAAAAACAGTCTGTCCCTCTCTTTCTCAGGTTTTCTATACTCCCACCTTATTTTGCTGGCTATCCTGTAGTCAGGTCATGAATTGGGTCTTCGAGTTGGATTTTCAGCCTCATGATAAAAATCAGCTCTAATAGAGTTCAAAGTTACAAACAAAAAAATATGAATTTCCTGTAGACTCCAGTTTTTGAATAAGTCAATGATCTGGACAGGTACTGGTTTACTAGGACTGGAGCCTAAAGCTATTCTTGTTGCACTTTATTTTTTTCTTTCCTGTGCCAAACTAAATGTACATTGAAAGACCTCTTGGCTCTTGTTGGCTTTGTGAAACTCTACTTTTTCCTTAAATACTAGCGCATTTTGTATTAAACAGAAAAAAAAATTATGCAGAGATGGAATAAGCCATACCCACAAGCTGTTAAAACAATGATCCTGAGTCCATTTGCAATGATAGCAATTTATTCCTGTGTGGAAAAAATATGAATTTGTCAATAGGCCTATGCATTTTATTCCTTCCTCATGGCCAAAACCAACGTAAATAGTGCTCTTTCCTTTTCATAGGAAAGAAATCCTAAAGTATGTAGAGCAGCTTTTCTTCCTGTTTCAAGTTAGTTTAACCTAGGTAGAAGTTTGTGTAATGATAAACTAACACTAGAATCCATCTTTGTAGCTAAAGATCACACTCTTAAAAACAGCAAGACACAAAAATCAACTATTTGGAGTTACAAAAATCAGAATTATGTTCTATGTTAATTCAATATTTAATACGTTAGGAATGGAAAAAACCTACTAAGCCATTCTCTCAAGACAAACTTTTTCTGGAATGTATTGTCCAATGCATTTTCCAATCCAGTTGTAAAAAGCCATTGATGATACGTAATTTCTTGTAGGGGACCTATTATTAGCCCAGGATATATCACAGCCAGGAAAATCTGATTATTTCTCTTCTGCTCAGTGGGACATTTTTCCCCAAAATTACCTTCAGCAAGTTTCCATTGATAGATGTTCCTCTTTTTCATTTATATAATCTAGTCTTTTTTCTTTTTTTTCTTTTTTTTTTTTTCCTTCCATGTGAGAGCAAATAAATGAAAAACAAATTCAAACATGCTGGCTATAAGCACAAGTCTTTTTCTTTGCTGGTATTCTATGTCTGAAATTCATACAATCCAGATATGCTTGTCTGGTCACAGTTGTCTTTCTTTCATTTGTGTCTGACTGGATAAGTATGCATTAGAATAATATTTATGAATAGCTGCTGATCTTTATTATTTGTATAACACAGATACTATGAAAGATATCTTGCAAAAATTGTTATCATATCTTTGGCTTCATAAGGTAGCAGCAAAACGTGATGAAGCCCTGACAGTTTTGTTTGGATTGTATGCCCAAATACAGAAAGTACAGCAAGGCTTTCCTCTAGGAAATTCCCTATTATCAGCTAGGGATAGAGATACAGTAGGGGAAGCCTGGAAAAGAGAGTGTTGCAATGTGTGTGCATAAATATATATCCACTGGGGAATTAGAGATCACTATGATGAGAATGCTTTAGAAGACTGATAAATCACTCTAGTTACAATAAAATCTTTGCTGAATTAATTAATTCATTAACAGCACACATGTTTACTCTTACACATTATTAATTTTTAACACCGTACAAACCTATTAGTCTTTAGTACCTACACCCTGAATTAGAGATGAGTGTTCATGACCACGGCACATTAGCACTGATGGCTAAGGGTACTGACAGTCTTGGTAGCTGAGATCAGACTTCAGAGCTCATTGATGAAACAAATCAGAATTGAGTCAGACTTATCTTCTTTCACCTCATGACATTTTTGCTATTGCCCCCTTTCCAAAAGGAGCAGCCTCATCTGTCTTATCTGCTCCTGATACTGCTTATCTTGGGTTTGGGTTTTGCCAGTCATCTTTCCTTGTTTAGTAGGATGTCCTGTTTGCAATTACTTGAGCTTTCCTTGTTCTCTGTCTAGCAAATTATCACCATTTGGCTGCCTTCTGCCAGCAGCCACATTCATCCTTCCTTGCCTCTTTGGTGGGCACATAGCTTAAATAGTTACATAAAACATTTATATGTTATGTCTGTCTATGCCACCACAGTGCTACAAAATACATACTTGTTTTCAAAGTATTTTACTATGTTTATGTTCAGGTTTAAAGAAAACTAATATTTGTTATATTCTGATCTACCATCTGTTTTGATATCATCTGATCTAACATCTGTTTTGGCTGAAGAGGCAATGCAGTTTGCCCTCTTCTTGAAATAAAATAGGAAGAAGTATTAATTTTATAATCTGACCTAAGCTTCCCTACTTGAGATGACAAGAAAGTATCCCACCCAAATTTACCTGCCTACTGAAAGACCTGAGATAAGATCCTAACTCCCTAAGTTCTGCTCAGTAGCGCTAAGAGTGATCTGGAACCAATTGCTCTCCATTAGCAGCAAAGAAAATCATAATAATTAGGCTTCCTACAAAGACAGCTCAGTGAAGAATATAAAGTTACGTGAGATGAACTCAGATCTAAGGTCTTAATCATGCTTACAAATTTTTTTCTTTTATAGAGCTGAGCAAACTTTCAAGCAGAAGCAATTATTTCTTAAGCAATAATAACTGTATTACAAAGCTTCAAAGAGCTCAAGGCATGTTTCTTAGAAGATATACAATGCCGTAAATATTGCTGTTAGTTTACCATTTCATACCTAATAAAAATCCCCGTGTCTTATCTGGCAATTTATGATGTGAAGGGAGAGAGAAAAAGGTCTTTATGTGGCTACTATACTCTTTAAATTAATTTTTATGGTGCTCTCAGAAAGTTATTGTTATCCATTCCAACAATAGATAAATGAATCATGAATAATGAGTAGGCACCTTTGTACTGTTTATAGGGTTTCAGACTTTAAAGTTTACATCCTGGTAAGCCAGTATATCAATTTAATTAGGTGCTTTGAGTAATTTACCCAAGTAAGTTAATTGGTGATAAGTCTTTAGTCCTCAATCTTCTCCTGATTAGAAGGATGATTAATCTTCTGTTGCTTAAAAAGCCTTTACCAACAAAGTATCCAACCACAGTTTTTGCTGATGTTCCCTTTTCTTTTATATTCTGAGCATGGGAAGTAGGTGGAGATGAGCTGCTTGACATTTTGTTTATTGGAATATATTCTGTGTCCATAATTGCTAAATTTACTCATGTAAACTTCAAAGGTGGGCAGTTTTATGGTTTTCCCTGTTTTGATGATATGCCAGTTGGTACAGTTCAGTGCATTTTGGAGCACTATAAAATAGGAGTTCATGGAACAACTGGTTTTCATTTCAGTCCCTCTTTTCTCACAGCCTGTTGCTTTCTCCTTGCTGTTATGAAGTTCAGTCTTCATGTGAAATTGTACTTCTGCTTTTTTGCAACAAATACCACCCCACCCCATCCCCCCAATCTCTCCATTAAAAATTGTGGGTTAAAAGCCTCTTTTCCCCCTTGCTCTCCCTGGAGGAATAAACACCTGGTACTTTTCTGCCTTCTGCCTGCTTTGTTTCTTAATTTTGGAACTACAGCAGTGGTTTCCTTCTGCCCTAGAAATAGGGGTTGCAGCCTGAACAATCTAGAAAAGCTGGCAGGAAAACAAAGATCAGGCCTCTGTCTTGCGTTGACCATGCAATTCTCCCTAAGGGGCTTTTTTTGAAGCTGTCAGGAGGAGAGTTACTTTCCACTAGGAAGGAAAAAGCTATCTATGTGTCACCAAGGATTTCTGTCCTTATTTGAAACCTCTCCATGACCACACCATGCTCCAGCCTGCTTGCTGACATCAGTGGTATGTTTGCATGTCAGGCAGCCGTGCTACATATCACAACTATTGGCCAGTGCTAGCAGCACTTTGCAACAAACATGAAGATGCCTTTTCTGCCAGGATCTGAGGCATTCTGTCTGTGCACACCAGTCTAAATGTAACTGATGCCAGAGGAGGAGAAGGGATGCCTCACCCAGCTTCACTGTCAGTCAGAAAGTAATAACCAAGAATTAAGGTCTTTGCATTTTAAAAGTAATGGGAGAAAGAATATGACTAAAGCCCAAGTGTCACTCTCCTGCCACTTCTCTCAGGGTAGGAAAAGTCTCTTGGAGATTCCTTATTTTGAGTTATACTCAGGTTCAGTAATTTTAAGTCATAAAAGTTTATTTTTATACACTGACTAGACTGGCTCTTATTTCATGCACTACATTTTAGCTGAACCAGATTAATTTAACCTATGTTTGTGGCTGCCCATATTTTAGACTGCCTTCAGGATGCTACTTTACCAGATTTAAGTCAGCAATGAATTACAAGCAAACTTTGGTCTGGCACTGCTTTGCTTGCCCTTAGGTTAATGGCACTGCTTAGAAACATGTCTTAAAGTTGCATAAAATGCTAGCTTGAGCATTTTTATCTGTTCTCCTTTGTACAATACTGCTTTAGGCTTAAATCAGTAATTACATAGAGTAGAAATAGAGTCATAAGATCATAGAATGGTTTGGGTTGGAAAAGACCTTAAGATTATCTATTTCCAACCCCCCTATCATGAGCAAGGGTGCCTCACGCTAGACCATGTCTCCCAGTCCGGCCTTAAACACTGCCAGGGATGGAGCATTCACCACTTCTTTGGGCAACCTGTGCCACTGCCTCAACACCTTCACAGTAAAGAACTTCTTTATATCTAACCTGAACTTCCCCTCTTGAAGTTTAAATACCTGTTGCCATGCACATTTTCTGCACTTCTGCCACAGGGGAAGCTCTGTAAATCTGCTTTGGATTTTGTAATTTATTATTTATTTCAGGGCATTTAGCCTTCACTGTGTATCACTTACTGTGTATCATCCCCCCTTCTCTCTTTTTAGCTCATTCTCCCTATTTCCTGAAGTACCACAAGTTCCTTATGGCCTCCTTTACCCGTCCCTCCTTTTTCCTTATCTGTTATTTCTTTTCCTCCACTGCTAAGCCTTGTCTTTTTGCTTTCCTATTACCTTCCCTCCCCTTATTTTTGGCCATGTATTGCAGTTGACACAAACCTGGTGTTTCCAAAATGACAATCTAGCAGAATACCTCTTTCCCCAGTTACCTCTGTTAACTAAGGAAAGAGGAGAGGGAATTAGCTAGGCCACTAAATTTGAAGCTGTTTCAGAATAGCCTTTTCCTTATATAACCCAGAAGATACTGCTGCTGTGGGAGGGAGACAACTGTGATTTTAGAATACAGTGAGTGTAATGATGAAGTAACATCTTTGCTAAGCTTTGCCAAACAATACCTCATTACATTTTCCTCTCATTTGTCATGTTTATCATGGCATGCAGAGCATGGCAGAGGATTTGCCTGATCTGATATCAGTAAATAAATTGTTATCAGCAAAAGTGCTGCTATCCAGAGTTTTGGTAGTTTTAAGCAGGTCGTGGTGAGTTACACTACCTGAGCAGTCTTCTCCATCTCCTTGGTATAGACTGTTCCATGTAAAGGAAACCATACATGGAATAGGCTTGGATTAGCAAAACTTTTGAGAAAACTGCTGCTTTCTGTACCTCACCTGGGCACATATTTGTAAGGATATGTAAGGGACTGACTTTGCATTAATCTAGCATTTTCTCCCAATTAAGAAAGAAAAAAATATAAAATTCAGCATTAATTCTTCCTTAAGATATATCACAGTCACAGAACCATAGAGTCACAGGATAATTGAAGATATCAACTGTAAGGTCAGAACAGATTGCTCTTGGGTTTATATTAAAAAAAATGACAAGGATGAAGACTGCACAGCCTCTCTGGGTAACCTGCTTCACTGCAAGCCAGTCTTGTAAGAAGAAAACTCAAAACTAAAAAATGAACAAAACCAACCAAACAAAACCCTGCCAACATGCAGCAAAGATGAAAAAGTTTTTCCTTAAATCAAATCTGCACTTCTCTTATTTCAGTTTATGTTTATTGTGTCCCATCCTCATATCATGCCCCACTGTGAAGAGCCTGGCTCCATCCTCTGCTTTTTCTGCAGAGCTGCCCCCCAGTTTTAGCCTGGATAGGTGCAAGGAGTTACTGCTTCCCAAATGCAGTTCTTCGGCACTTTTCTTTGGGTCTTCTACTGTAATGGAGATGAATATTCTTACTGTCTTAAACCAAGCCATAACATCTGATGACTGTGCTTACCTTGCTTCTAAACCAGTTTTTATCTTCTGCTAGATTTTGCAAGATGCATCATGAATGATGACTCAAGTTCCTTGTGCTTCTCTCTCTGGGACTTCACACAAACAAATCTAAATATTTCTCTTGTGCATATCTGTTTAGTGAGTAAACTTTCTTTTCTTTTCCTTAGTACCATGGTCTTCAGAATTTTTATTTTAAAATTAGTTGTTTTCTTCTCTTTCATGACCAGTCAATTCTTTATAGTCAACTCTTCTTCTCATTACAGAAATCTCTCATAGGAAAGGGAAAAGAGTTTTGTGGCAACTTTTCTGATGTTATAATTTTTTATAATTATTTTAAAACTCACTGTTCTCCTCACCAGTTGGATTAGTTCATTTCCACTGACAGTTAAATGATATTAAAAAAAATTGGTTTTGTCATTTCTGCCAATCTTCCTCTTGAAATACCACAGATAAAGAAGAATTCTTGCAAAGTTTGGTTTGTTTTATCTTTACTACACATTCATAACTTTGGATAACATGGCAGGGCACTACAGTGGTGGAAAAAGCAAAAGCTTACCTGATTGTCTCTGTAAGTGTTCAGGTTCTATTTTCAGTTGTGGTTAGTATACCGCTGACATTCAGTAAAAGCAATAAATAATGAATTTTCTTCTATAATACACTTTTCTGATGCATTCATCAAAAAAAAAAAAAAAACAAAACAAAACCAAACCCGGTTAAAAACCCGTCACTGCCCCATGTTACTTCCCTTTTTTGATACGCATCCCTTCTGTATCCAGAGTTAGAGACATCTACATATAGCACCCTTTTTTTTTTTTTTCTCTTGATATTGTTACTCTTACAGAAACAATAGGGCTTCTATCAGCTTTGATCTACAGATAAACAAAAAGTTCACCAGTTCTGATGTGCTTTCACTTATCTGAATCAGATCTGTCACCAGATTTTATCTCCTCTTCTTCAGTGATTTACATTTGGCTCTAATTCAGATTTAGGTTATGCTCCCTACTGCTCTGATAAGGCTACTAATTTTTAGTTATGCTCATCACTGGTACTGCTAGATGTTAAAAAACTCTTCCTACATTTTTTTGTCCCATTGTCTAGAGTATCTCATTTGTGCAGGAAGCAGCTAGGAGACTTCTCCTGAAGTGCTGTTTTCCGAAGGTAGTGTTGAAATGCCTGTTCTTAGCCAATCCAGGCTGACAGGATGCAGTGTGATATCAAATATCCTGAATATGCCTTGCCATTAAAAACTCATGTACAGCTTGTTAAAATGAGAATACCAAATGAATGGTTGATATATTGTCTTCCTCACAGTCAAAAAGCCAAATCCATCCCACTGTAATGCATCTTTTCAGTGCTACAACATAGGAATAAAAGCTTTTCTGAAATTCTTCAGGTTTTTTTTCATTCTTGTCATGAACATCAACTGATCCATTTGCATGGTCCCACCATCTCTTCAGTGACATACAGAGTTGTAGGCACTGGAAATCCTTTTCCCTTCTAGTATTACTTTTCGGAGCAGGTTTTCCTGACATTACTGTTTCACACTTAAAAGGAGCAGATTCCTTGTATATACCACCAGTTTAACTGTTAGAGAAATACTTTTGCATTTTTAGCATAATGTTTTTGAAATGCATTTATTTTACTTTGTCTGGTAGAAACAGTTAAGGTGTGATCATTTCTTAATGTACATACTTCTGATCCTTCTAAAACACACCTCATCACAGTATTTTCTTTTTTTTTTAACTTCTCTGAGAGAATTTGATCTTTCTCCGCAGACTAAGGAGACTTTTAAGAAGACCAGCTTTTCATTGTGTTTAGGTTAGCCTAGCATACAAAAAATAGGTCACTGTCCTTTGAAGAAACAGATGAAGATTTGAACCAATCTTAAAGTGCGATGAGCCTAAGTCCAGATTTCCAATGCCTCTATTACAATTTACCCCATTATCATAAAATTTGTCCCACTAGTCTACAGAGATAGACTAGCGTTATGACTCTGGTGCCAACCTGTTACTTTAGTATCAGGAGGCAGAGAGGAAGGGGAAAGTAGAACAAGACTTATTTCATTTTTTATTTTTTCACTCTGTAAAAAGTAAGCTTAAAAAAACCCATAAAAGCCTAAGGGCCATATCCCATTCTGTAAAGAGTTCCCCAAGGATGTCCCTGCATGTGGTAAATTACATTATTGTGTGTTGAGCCATAAAGGAGCAAAAGGGTGAAATGGAGTGATTGCTGCTCATTGTTTTGTCTCACTTTTCCTTGTACCATCAACAAGACTCAGAAGACAGACTCTAAGATTCAAGAGAATTGCTAAATTATTGTATTGCCTGTAGAGTTTGTTTGCTGCACCAGGTGATTTGTAGAATCAATGCTAATAAATAAAGCTCTGCTCCTTGATTACTCTTACCGATGTGAAAGTTCACTCTCAATTTAAAAGGAAATAAAGACGTGGTCATAGGCAGAAAGGTCAGTCCACCAATTTTATTTAAAATAGTGCAACAAGGCTTTTTAACCAGAACTGCTGCAAGAGAGTAACAGACAATTACTCTGCCAACAAAACAGACACAAGGAAGAAAGTAAATTTGTTTACAAAGTAAGAGATGTGACTGTCCTGTAATAAAGTCCCTTTTCACCAATAGCTCAAAGTGATAAATCTTAGAAACTGTGATAAAGCTTAGAATTTTTTATAGCAGAAAGAGGACAAAATAAATCCCTTCAATTTGTAGTGAAATACTATTATATTTTGTTAAAATCAAAGTATCTAACTTCCTTTTGTTATAATCTAAAAGTGTCAAAAGAAAAATGTCAAAAAATGAATGCTCTGAACTCTCAATTTAAATGGAAATAAACTTTTAGAGCATAGCCAAAATGTTTTCAAGGATGTTTACATTAGTATCTGTAGAAAGAGAGTAAAACAAATAAAGCCCCCAAATTCTCCAGTATGAGGAAAGGTTTCTTGCTGTTGACTAGGTGGCATTTATCTTTTTCTTTTAAAAAGCACTTACATGACTCAGGCTCATATACTGAAATAATAAATGCCTGATTATAAGTCCTGAAACTTTTTCATATTGCCAAAAATTTAAGCAATCTCCAGCTCATTTGTACCTCACGATGATAATCCAAAACAATTCTCAGGCACAGTGGCAAAAGTTGGAACAGGTCAACTATTTCCAACAGATATATGGATGTAGCCATCCTTGTTTTAATCTTCAAATAATTTACTGGCATGAATGAGATCTCATGGTGAACTGGGTCTGGTTGGTATGGAGATAATATTCCTCCATATAGTGCTTTGTTTTGTTTTAGTGACTAAAGCAGTGGTGGTAACACACTACTGTTTTTGTTATAGCTGAGCAGTGCTTACACAATGTCAAGGCTTTCTCTTTTTCTCTGTCCCCTCAGCAAGCAGGTTGGGAATGCAAAAGAAGTTGAGAGGAGGCACAACCAGGACAGTTGGCTAAGGGTGACCAAAGGGATATTCCATGCCATATAATGTCATGCTCAGCAATAAAAACAGGGGAGAGGGTTTTTGGGGAAGGCAGGCATTGCTCAGTAACAGGCTGGGCATCATTCTGCTTGTGAGAGGTGGTGAGTCATTGCCTTTGCATCACTTTTTTTATTCTTTTGCTGTTTTACTTCCTTTCATCTTTCTCCTTCTTTCACTTATTAAGCCATTTTTATCTTGAGCCATGAGAACTTTTTTACTTTTACTCTATTTTTTCCTCTGTCCCACTGCATGAGGCAGGGAGTGAGCAAGCAGCTGTGTAGCGCTTAACTGTTGGCTTGGTCTAACCCACAACATATGGCCAAAGAACAGGTTCCAGTACAACTAGTTTGCCAGTGGATGTAGCCTGATTCATCTTTTTATTCACTAGTACGTGAATCTTTTTTTAATCCTTGGTCATCTTCTTCTGAGATATTTTGGGTTGGAAGAGTGCTTCTGGCTATTCATTGTTGAGTTATTCATGCACAGACATTTTCAGAAAAAGCATTTGATCCATGGAATCAATTGTTATAATTAATTGGAGTAGAAAACAATTACAAGTGATCTCTCACTACAGCAAGGCATATTTTATTGCGCATTAGGAAAGTTTTTATCTCAGTATGGAGCTTACTGTCAATAACAATAAAGAAATCAGTCTGAATATTAACATTGCTTCAGACTTTTAAGGATGCATTTTAATGGTAAAACATGGTCAGATAATGACCTATTAGCACACCCTAGTCAGTACTACACAACAACAATTTTGCTGAAAGTTCTTCTATCCTGGGAAAAGGGTATTTCTCCTAGGCTGGGTTGTGGTATTGCTGTTTGACAATTCTTTTGCATGACCTTGGATACACCGGACATCCATTCATAAAATTCATTTCTTAAGAATAACAGCATCTGGTGGAAAGACTGTGATGTGTAGAGATATTCATAGAATCATAGAATAGTTAGGGTTGAAAAGGACCTTAAGATCATCTAGTCCCAACCCCTCTGCCATGGGCAGGGACACCTCACACTAAAATATGTCACCCTAGGCCTCATCCAACCTGGCCTTGAACATTGCCAAGGATGGAGCATTCACAACCTCCCTGGGCAACACATTCCAGTGCCTCACCACCCTCTCAGTAAAGAATTTCTTCCTTAGATCCAATCTAAACTTCCCCTGTTTAAGTTTGAACCCGTTACCCCTTGTCCTGTCACTACAGTCCATGATGAATAGCCCCTCCCCAGCATCCTTGTAGGCCCTCTTCAGATACTGGAAGGCTGCTATGAGGTCTCCACGCAGCTTCTCTTCTTCAGGCTGAACAGCCTGAACTTTCTCAGCCTGTCTCCATACGGGAGGTGCTCCAGTCCCCTGATCATCTTCGTGGCCCTCCTCTGGACTTGTTCCAACAGTTCCATGTCCTGTTTATGTTGAGGACACCAGAACTGTACACAATACTCCAAGTGAGGTCTCATGAGAGCGGAGTAGAGGGGCAGGATCACCTCCTTTGACCTGCTGGTCACGCTCCTTTTGATGCAGCCCAGGATACGGTTGGCTTTCTGGGCTGCAAGCAAACACTTCCAGCTCATGTTCATTTTCTCATCGACCAACACCCCCAAGTCCTTCTCTGCGGGGCTGCTCTGAATCTCTTCTCTGCCCAACCTGTAGGTGTGGCTGGGACTGCTCTGACCCAGGTGTAGGACCTTGCACTTGGCATGGTGGAACTTCATCAGGTTGGCATCAGCCCACCTCACAAGCGTATCGAGGTCCCTCTGGATGGCATTCCTTCCCTCCAGCGTATCAACTGAACCACACAGCTTGGTGTCATCAGCAAACTTGCTGAGGGTGCACTCAATCCCACTGTCCATGTCACCAACAAAGATGTTGAACAAGACCGGTCCCAACACTGATCCCTGAGGGACACCACTCATTACCGGTCTCCAGCCGGACATGGAGCCATTGACCACAACTCTTTGTGTGCGTATTATGATGATGGAAGCTATATACTTCCTAAAGAGATTGTTTTTCTTTTTGACTTTGACTTCTTTTTTCCCCATGAACTATCCTGAATTAATTTCTGAGGCACTGGTTTGTTGAAGTCACTTGGAATTTTGCTTGCAGAAGCTCTAGATGACTGAGTAGGCTCTGTGAGTGATGTGGAACTATTTGAAAATTAGTTCTGAGCCATATCATTATGTTTAATATTGTGCAAACTCAATCTATGTCTGAATCACTGAATTTGTGGAATTTTTTTTTACAAGTACAACACAGTATTCATATTCAAGCCACAGCTGTTGCTGTCACTCTATTTTAACCACATTGCTATATGCTATTTGGAGAAAACGTAGTACAATTGTTCAGATAGTCAAGGTCTTAATAAACAACTGATTCAGTATAAACCATTAAAATGTGTGCTGCATCATGGAGGGACATGACTGGTGAATTGTTTCCTTTTAAATCATTAACTGTCCCTTACTGAGACAGTTTAATTAAAACTTTAAAAGGCTAAGTTATTGCTAAGAACTAGTAAAGAATGACAGCCATATGGACCTGGATCTGAAGCAAAATATTTGCAAGACATATGACATAGAGAGAATATGCCCATCTGATCCTTGAGTGCAAAAACGCACTATCAACCTCCGAGCTGCCTGGTGTCACCTGGTGCAGAAGTATTTAGCACGCAGGAGATCATCATCTGTCCTGTTGGAAGAAGTAAAAGAAAGTAAATTCTTTAATTAGCTTCTATGTGGCTCTGTAGAGACACATTTGGTGCTCTGGGTCCAGTTCTGGGCTCCCCAGTACAAGAGAGACACGGACATACTGGAATAAGTCCAGTGAAGGGCCACAAAGATAATTAAAGGTTTGGAGCATCTGACATGGAGAAGTCTGAGAGAGGAGGAACTGTTCAACCTGAAGAAGAGAAGGCTCAGAAGATGACTTTATCAATGTGCATAAACACCTGATGGAAAAGGAAAGAAAATGGAGACAGGCCTGGTGAAAGGACAAAAGGCAACAAGTACAAGTTGAAACTCAGGAAATTCTGTTTAAACATAGGAAAAATCTTTTTCTACTGTGAGAATGGTCAAACATTGGCACAGCTTAGCCAGAGAGGTTGTGGACTCTCTATTCTTCTAGATATTCAAATGTGACTGGATGCTATCCTGGACAACCTGCTTTAGCTGACCATGCTCTGAGTAGAAATGTTGGACTATGCAATATCCAGAGGTACCCTCCAGTCACAGTGATCCTCAGATTTTTTGATTATTAATCTAAAACATTTTCTCCATGTCTGTGTTGCAGCTTCCCAACTACACCACAAAAGTGTCTTCACCATCCTTCTCTCCAGTGTTCTCTCTATTTCATCACTACTTATTAACATTAATAAAACCTATTGAAAACCTAACTAACTGCTGAAAAAGCTGTGAGCTATGAATTCAGTTTCTACTGCTTAAAGAAGTTCTGGACAGATACTGAAAAACTTTAGTACTTAGTTTTCATTTGCATAATGTGGATACACACAGTGCCTGAAATGGAATGTCCATTTCTGGTGAGGGCAAAGTAATACTTCTATTCATGCTTTCTCTGCCGCAAAAGAGTGCCAATTTATGTTAATTGTGCTGGTGGCTTTGTGTTACAGATACCTGTCTACTCTGTGTCAGAGAGGCATCAACTCATTTTAATTAAATTTTCTCTAGGGGCAGGTTAGTAGATCAGAATGTAATTACCCAGATAGGAATTTGTAAGAACATTGAAATTAACATTGGCTCTTCTGGTTAAAAATATCATAGGAGGTTTAATGAAACAAAATGATCAGGGACCTCTGTTTTACTTCTCATCTAAAACGGAGTACTTCATGCTGAGTCACAAATACTGATTTAGTGAGGAAAGTGTTAACTAGTGAACCACAAACACCCCTTCATTTAGCATTTTGTTCCAGTAAGGCATCTTCTTGACTTTTTTTCACGATAGGGGTTTCAAAGCACCAGGTCAAACATCACATTTAAAGGTAGCTGAACATGAGCACAGTCATGACAACTATAAGCTTTTAGAGTTTTCTTGTAAGAAAACTATGTTAATTTTTAAATAATTTTTGCTTCTCCCAGAAAATTCTTTCACACAAGGTGATGGCTATCTCCACAGTTAGAATTTATAAAAAAAAAAAAAAAAAAAAAAAAGTAAATCTACTTTCCAGCTGACAGAGGAAAGTGGTTTTTTTTTCAGAATTTATTTATACATCCTTGTCAAGTGATGTAAGAATTAGGCAAGATACATGCAGAGCAATTGCGTCTTTCAGTGCCAATACAAGATGCCCTTAGAAAAAAGGGAAATCATGTTCAGCAAGGAGTTCAGTCTAAAACAGACCAGAAGCTGCTGCAAAATACTAGGGAAATGTCCTGCAGCTCATGTTTTTCTTTGTGATTTTTACTTTGAGACTAAATTCAACGTAAGCTTAAAAAACACACTTAAATTTAGGAAGCCAAACACTATTAGCAGAGCTAAGACTGTTGGCATGATCTGGTAACAACATTTTTTGCCTTGTAGGACTGTCGTGCCAAAGCAAGTTGGTGGCACTACCCATATAAAATCATATCAGACAAGATGGTGTCATGGCATTGGCAAGTTAGAACCAAGTAACTACAGAAAATTTTATCTTCTTGTCAGAATGGAACTCAATTAAAAGTAATGCATTTAGCCTATGAATATGGGGGAAAGGTAGAGAACTGAATGATAGTCAAGTGCCCTGGGCTGTCAAATATGAACCATCAGATTGCATACAGTCCTGGGTTGGCTCTTTTCAATTCCCAAGCCAATGCAATTATTGGGTTTTAGGGCTCTCCTTCAGTTTCTGTAGTATGTTTCACCTCCAGGACTCAGAATTTAGGTTTAGGTCAATTTTTTCACTTCCCTGTAACAAAGCCCTTTGTTGGCATTGCATGTACAGTGGTAAGAAGACCAGCTCCAGAAGTCATCCTTGTTCCTTGAGACCATTAAGAATTTTTCAGAAAGTAAGGTATTTCCCTGAGGACCAGTGTTCCAGGTTATTGAATAATCCCAGATACAAGACAGGAAGACCCGCATCTTGCTTCTCCTTAGTGTTCAATATGCACATCCGTTGAAGCATTCAGCAGGATCTAGGCCCCTGTTAATTTCATGCTAACTTAAGCACATAAAGCCATAAGAGACAGGTGCATTTTTTCTGTGACTTCTCATCTTTCACAGGGGATCCTCCACCCTTAACATGTTCTTTAAGTGCTTGAGTTAGATGCATGGCTGTAGTTAGAAATTTTCGTTGTAATTGGGGCACAGATTGTAATCAATTACTATTAATTCCTATATCAACATTAGGAAGGCCAAAAGGAAAATACACTTTTCTAATAATTCTTCTAAACTTAATTAGTTCTACCTGTACAGGCAAATATTGAAGCTCTAATGAAATTTCTGACAGATTCCTCCAAGCTGCTAGGCAATTTAGAAGTGAGAGGGGAAAGAGAG
>NC_137738.1:100782005-100924505 GCF_963264785.1 Psittacula echo
CAACCGTATCCTGATGTCCTGGGTTCAGCAGTAGCAGTCATTTTTCTCCTTTTTAGTATCTGGTGCAGTGCTGTGTTTTTGACTTTCAGCCTGGGAAGAGCGCTGATAACACCAATGTTTTTAGTTGTTGCTAAGTAATGTTTACTCTGACCAAGGATTTTCTGAGTCTCATGCTCTCTCAGGGGGGAAGGGAAGCTGGGAGAAAGAACAGAACACCTGACCCAAATTAGTCAAATTGGTATTCCACACCACAGCATGTCATGCCCAGTGTATAAACTGAGGGGGGTTACCCGGAAGGGCTAGATCACTGCTCAGGTCGGGCTGGGTATCGGTCAGCGGGTAGTGACAGGTTGTATTCTCTTCCCTTGTTATTTCCTTTATCATTATTATTATTGGTGGTAGCAGCAGTGATTTGTGTTATACCTTAGTTACTGGACTGTTCTTATCTCAACCTGTGGGAGTTACATTCTTTCGATTCTTCTCCCAATCCCTCGGGGAGCAGGGGGAGGAAGGGGGGAAGGGAATGAGTGAGCGGCTGTGTGGTTCTGCGTTGCCGGCTGGGCTTAAACCACGACACTTCTTTGTGGCACCCAAGGTGGGGCACGAAAGTTTGAGATAGTGACAGATCTGACCAGAGTGTGTCTAATGGCATTTGTGATAAGCATTCATTGTTATGGATTAATAGTCGCTAATCACAACGTTGATTTATTTGCTGTCAAAGTTGTTGCTTTTTATGTCAGAGTTTTAGCAGGTTGCACCTTACTTACAGCTGGTATTTGATGTTTTAATGTTTAATAGCAGGGGGGCTTGGGGTAAGGTTAATGTTTTGCTGTATTTTATAGAATCATAGAACCACAGAAGAGTTAGGGTTAGAATCATAGAATCATAGAATAGTTAGGGTTGAAAAGGACCTTGAGATCATCTAGTCCCAACCCCCCTGCCATGGGCAGGGACACCCCACACTAAACCATGTCACCCAAGGCCTCATCCAACCTGGCCTTGAACACCGCCAAGGATGGAGCATTCACAACCTCCCTGGGCAACACATTCCAGTGCCTCACCACCCTCTCAGTAAAGAATTTCTTCCTTAGATCCAATCTAAACTTCCCCTGTTTAAGTTTGAACCCGTTACCCCTTGTCCTGTCACTACAGTCCATGATGAATAGCCCCTCCCCAGCATCCTTGTAGGCCCTCTTCAGATACTGGAAGGCTGCTATGAGGTCTCCACGCAGCTTCTCTTCTTCAGGCTGAACAGCCTGAACTTTCTCAGCCTGTCTCCATACGGAAGGTGCTCCCGTCCCCTGATCATCCTCGTGGCCCTCCTCTGGACTTGTTCCAACAGTTCCATGTCCTTTTTATGTTGAGGACACCAGAACTGCACACAGTACTCCAAGTGAGGTCTCACAAGAGCAGAGCAGAAGGGCAGGATCACCTCCTTTGACCTGCTGGTCACGCTCCTCTTGATGCAGCCCAGGATACGGTTGGCTTTCTGGGCTGCGAGCGCACACTGATGCCGGCTCATGTTCATTTTCTCATCGACCAACACCCCCAAGTCCTTCTCCACAGGGCTGCTCTGAATCTCTTCTCTGCACAACTTGTAGCTGTGCCTGGGATTGCTCCGACCCAGGTGTAGGACCTTGCACTTGGCATGGTTAAATTTCATCAGGTTGGCATCAGCCCACCTCACAAGCATGTCAAGGTCCCTCTGGATGGCATCCCTTCCCTTTGGCGTGTCAACCAAACCACACAGCTTGGTGTCATCAGCAAACTTGCTGAGGGTGCACTCAATCCCACTGTCCATGTCACCAACAAATATATTGAACAAGACCGGTCTCAACACCGATCCCTGAGGGACACCACTCGCTACCGGTCTCCAGCCAGACATAAAGCCATTGACCACAACTCTTTGAGTGCGGCCTTTCAGCCAGTTCTTTATCTACTCAGGGATCAATTTGCACAAAGGCTTGTTGTTACTTAGGGCCCCATTTAAAATCATTCTTCTTCCGGGTCACATGATAGAGAGGGCTTACAATCGAACTGTAATTTGGGATGTGCATTCTCCAGAGCCCCACAGCACCCACGAAAGCCTGTGTTTCTTTCTTATTAGTTGGTGGAGACATTGCTATTATCTTGTTGATCACATCTGTGGGAATCTGGCAACCTTCATCTTGCCATTTTATTCCCAAAATTTGAATCTCCTGTGCAGGTCCCTTGACCTTACTCCGTTTTATGGCAAAAGCAGCATTCAGCAGGATTTGGATTATTTTCCTCCTTTCTCAAAAACTTCTTCCGCTGTATCACCCCACACAATAATGTCATCAATGTATTGCAGGTGTTCTGGAACTTGCCCCTGTTCCAGTGCATTCTGGATCAGTCCATGGTAGATGGTAAGGCTGTATTTCCACCCCAGGGCAGTCAGTTCCAAGTGTACTGGACACCCCTCCGAGTAAAATCAAACTGTGAACTGCACTCTGCTGACAGACGAATTGAGAAGAATGCATTGGCAATATCAGTTGTGGCATACCACTTGGCTGCCTTTGACTCTAATTCATACTGAAGTTCTAGCATGTCTGGTACGGCAGCACTCAATGGTGGCGTGACTTCATTCAGGCCACGATAGTCTACTGCTAGTCTCAACTCTCCGTTAGACTTTCACACTGGCCATATGGGGCTATTAAAGGGTGAGCGGATCCTACTGATCACTCCTTGACTCTCCAGTCTACGGATCAGCCTGAGTTTCGGTTTATGCGATATTGCCGTTGATGCACTGTTGTAGCGATTGGCACTTCTTGTTCTTTGACCTTCAGCAACCCCACAACAGAAGGATCCTCTGAGAGACCAGGCGAGGTGGACAGCTGCTCATTTTCCTCAGTCTCCAACGCAGCAATACCAAAAGCCCATCGGTATCCTTTTGGGTCTTTGAAGTACCCTCTCCTGAGGTAATCTATGCTGAGGATGCATGGAGCCTTTCGACCAGTCACAATGGGGTGTTTTTGCCACTTCCTCCCAGTTAGGCTGATTTCAGCCTGGCTTCAAGGACAGGTTGGATGAAGCCTTGGTTGGCATGGTTTAGTGTGAGGTGTCCCTGCTCACGGCAGAGGGGTTGGAACTAGATGATCTTGAGGTCCTTTCCAACCCTAACTATTCTATGTTTCTATGATTCTATAAATTTTCATAAAATTAATTAATATAATTAATATAATTAATATAAATTCTATAAATTGATAGTTCATACAGTAGCCTTTGGACCAGTCCGGACTGGGCCAGATGTGAAAAATGTACTGTACACTGCAGCTGGGGAGAATGGTCTTACCTGGAGCCTCTGGCAGAGAGCTCCACGGGAGATTTGAGGTCGACCCCTTGGCTTTTGGAGTCAGGGATATAAAGGATCTGAGGCCAGCTATACCCCAATTGATAAAGAGATACTGGCAGCCTATGAAGGGGTTGGAGCTGCTTCGGAAGTGGTTGGCACTGAAGCACAGCTCCTCCTGGCACCTCAGTTGCCCATGCCGAGCTGGATGTTCAAAGGCAGGGTCTCCTCTACACATCATGCAACCGATGCGACATGGAGTAAATGAGCTGCACTAATTACACAACAAGCTTGAATAGGAAATCTCAGTCGTCCAGGCATTCTAGAAGTCATCATGGACTGGCCAGAGGGCAAAGATTTTGGAATGTCACCAGAGGAGGAGGTGATGCGTGCTGAAGAGGCCTCACCATATAATAAACTGTCAGAAAGTGAAAAGCAATATGCTTTGTTTCCTGATGGGTCCTGCCGTATTGTGGGAAAACATCGGAGATGGAAGGCAGCCGTATGGAGTCCTCAACGACAAGTTGCAGAAACTGCTGGAGGAGAGGGTGAATCGAGTCAGTTTGCCGAGGTGAAAGCCATCCAGCTGGCCCTGGACATTGCTGAACGAGAAAAGTGGCCAGTACTTTATCTCTATACTGACTCATGGATGGTGGCAAATGCCCTGTGGGGGTGGTTGCAGCAATGGAAGCAGAGCAACTGGCAACGCAGAGCTAAACCCATCTGAGCTGCTGCACTGTGGCAAGATATCGCTGCCCGGGTGCAGAACCTGGTGGTGAAGGTACACCATGTAGATGCACGTGTACCCAAGAGTCGGGCCACTGAGGAACACCAGAACAACCAACAAGTGGATAAAGCTGCTAAGATTGAAGTGGCTCAGATGGACTTAGATTGGCAACATAAAGGTGAATTATTTTTGGCTTGCTGGGCCCATGACACTTCAGGTCATCATGGCAGAGATGCAACATACAGATGGGCCCGTGATCGAGGGGTGGACTTAACAATGGACACTGTTGCCCAGGTTATTTATGACTGTGAAACTTGCTGCAATTAAGTAAGCCAAGAGATTAAAGCCTCTTTGGTATGGAGGACAATGGCTGAAGTACAAATATGGGGATGCCCGGCAGATTGATTATATCGCACCCCCACCAACCCATCAAAGCAAGCGCCATGTGCTTACCATGGTGGAAGCAACCACTGGATCAGAGAACAGCTAGGCTTAAACCATGACAGATTTATACCTGCATTTTAAGCCTCTAGGAGTCACTATTCCTAAAACCAACATTCTTCATAAAGTCAGAGAAGAAAATAAAGGTGAGAATGTAAAGAGGTTTCACCAGTCTTTTACCTCATAAATGTGTTACACACTGTACTGAAAGAAATCTGCATATAGGTCTCCAGAAGCTGCAGTCTCTGTACCTGGTTTAGACTACAAACATTTTACCCTCAGCTCTCCAATAGCCACATCTAGGAGGCAAACACTGATATAATGGTGCACCTTCCTAGAAAATGATGTTGATGTGACGTGAGTAGGGATTCAGATGTCACAGAAGAACATTGCTATACCTTACATAGATCAGTAGCTCCTGAACTCACTCCTATACTAATTCATCTATTTATCATCTACTTCCATCCTGGTTTCTAATATGCGTTGGGTTGACTGACAATGGTATGTTCACAATGAAACACTTTCTATTTGACTTCAAAAAGAGCTGCAAAACTGTTAAATGTTAGACATGCCTCTTTCCTGAATTCTCTGGGGATTTTTTTAGCAGTACTGTTCTGCTTTTTCCATGCTAAAATATGAAAATACCAGTAATAATCATCTTTATTTTCATGGTTTTGCTGTCTTTGGAGAGAATGAAGTACGTAACAATAAGTCTCTGCTTCTGATGAAACTGCCGTTGTAGTTGTTCTAAAGAAAAGAAATTGGGACAATCAAACCCATTAGGCTAGAAAATTGGTTCAGATTAATAACCTTGTCTTAAGCTCATCCCTCAAATCTGTTACACTAGTGAGTTTTCTAAGCTAGGAGGCTAATTGCATGAATTCCTTCAGTAGAAGTTAACAGGCAAGTACGTCTGGAAAGCCATTTCACCGAAGATGTGAAATGCCTTTAAAAGTACCCCCTGTGAAGACAGCTAAGGGATTATTTTTTTCAGGTAACAATGCATGATCAATAATGTAGCCTTGGCTATAATTCTCAGATACCCAGATGTGACCTTTTTTGTTTTTTTCTTTTATTTCATTTTATTCCTTTACCAGTTTCTAATCTATAAAAGAATTTTAACTGCCATCTGTAAGTACTTAGGAATCTAAATAGTATAGTTTGAAAGGGACTTTGGAAGTCCTCAAAAGCTATATGAAATACTTACTACTGCAAATTTGTCTTAATCTGTAAGATATCTGTTTTATTCTGTGTGATTAATTTTTTCTCTGAAAAGCTCCAAAAATCATGGTGGATCTATTCCAAAGTTTTACTGGGGAAAAAATTACCCAAAGAAATGGGAGGTATTTTCTGTCCTTACTTGGGTATGGTTTATAATTTTCTTTGTAAGTCTTAATTTCAGCAAATGTTCCTGAAATTATTTTGAATGACCTCTACTTTCCCTGGATATCCCTTTTCAAAACTATTGGTCCTCTCAAACTAAAAGTTATTTGCAAAGAGGCCTTCAAGGTTACTTTAAGTGCTTTCTATTGACCATATTGCAGGGAAAAAATGTCAGGAACAGCCTCTCCAAGTATTTTGCAGTATCTATGCCCAGACTACATAAGCACAGAACATTTGAAACCATTTATTTGAATTTGAAGAAGTTAAAATTAAAAAAAAATCAAGATTTGGGGATTTTTTTTGTGCTTCAAGATATAAAGAAATACATAATTAATTGTGATAAGAAATAAAAGTCTTTATGGATAGGTTACTGCATAATTTGAATTTTCTGAGGCTTCTTACCTACAGCTCTGAACTCTGTGTTAAGGCTGGCAGGATACAGGTCTAACGGACTGTTGGCCTAACTTCATATGACTTCTCTTGAGGTCTGAAATTTCCATTTCTACCTTGAGATATAATGAAAGGAAAACTTTCCTACAGATCCCCCAAGCTATGTGTCCCTGAACAGGATATCCATTGTATCAGCCAGGAACAGGGTATACAAATTCAAATGTCTCCCAGATTCCCTGTTTTACAAGTAACACTTAAAGTGGTAACAGTTAATTCTTACATCTGACAGTCTTCATGGACTTTCATTTTCCTCACAATCTTACACTTCAAACTAATTTAATTTATCTTGTCTATTTTACTCAAACAACTGAAACAGATCTATGGTAAATTAATGTACTATAGATACTTTGGAATGCAGTGCAAGAATTCAATGCACAGCAGCACTACTGTATTACCTAAGGATATAAGATTTTAATTTAAAAAGTTAAAGGCCCATAAATCACATTCTATCTACCCTTGTCAACATTTCTGACAACCTATTTTAACATTTAGAATTAGTTCCTTCTTTATCACATGAGAGTTTAGTTTAACTCCACTTTACCTTAAAAAGTAAAGAAAGAGCCTAAAAAAATGGAAAAAGGAGGAGAATGTTTAAGAAAAGGAAAAGAAGAACCAGGTACTCATTGAAGACATTCCTAAAATATGGTAAGACAGAGATGACTGATGAACCATCAAGTGAATTAGGAATGAAAAAAAAAAACATTTTATATTTGAGGTATATCTTACTACTTAGCTTATGCAGATGATTCTAAGACATATGAGAAATAGAATTGAGAATGCATGTGGGGCTGCATGGCAGAAGATAGCCGGTACATCTATTGCAACTCTAACAACCTAGGTTTAGGAAAGCTTGCTACTTACTTCAAAGTTTGGGGTCAAAGTGGTCACCTCATTCCAACTAGTCTGTGTAAACAGTGATTACAAGGGACTCTAGCAGAAGAAAAATGTGTGGACAGACAAATCAACACCTAATCTGACTCAAATATGGAAGATAGTCAAGGTTTACTATATTGTCTTTCCTCCTATCTTAAGGACACGCTTTAAAGTCTACAAGAAGCTTTGTGTTGCCATGGTTATCTTTCCAACAGCTGTAGAAAGTTTCTAATTCAAAGTCCTACTGCAGAGCTCTCTAATACATGATAGTCAAACAGGCAAACTTGGTATAAAGTAACATAATGTAACAAACTGCTACAAAGGGTTGCAAAAAAGTAAATGAGGTGTAGGAATTTCAGATATGGAAACAATAATTTATAAGCAAATAAAATGCTTAACTATTTAGTACTTGAATCTGAAGAAGTGAAAAATGAAAGGAAAGCCTGCCTGATTGTATTCTGTGATACTAATGGGGGTTCCAGTCTTCTGTATCTTTTATACTTTGATTCATATGTCACTAGAATACGCTCATATGTAGTACCAGAACTGTAGGAAGCTTTCATGGCACCCAAGAGAAGATTTCACAGTACTGTTATCGTCCCGTCTGCTTCCCACTGATCCTCTCTCAGTATATCCCGTCTTAGCCCCTAAGTCCCTAAGCGTCTCCGTGAAGCCCAACACCATGACTTTTCTCAAAGCACATGCCTGATGTGGTCAGATCGAGGAGTTTCTCTTAGTTCCAGTTGGGAGGAATCTGTTTATCCCAAGCAAGATGTAAAAAGTCTTTCTGGTTTTAACCAATTTTTTTTTTTTCTTTTTTTGCATTAAATACACAAACTGCAAACTGTTTAAAGCTCCCAGTCTCTGAGAGTCAATCCTTCCTGTGCAACCTACCTGGGTTTATTTCTTTGCATTATTCCCAGGTTTGGGAAGAATAACAGCTGTACCCCTCTGCCACTTCATACTTCTGCATTCCTCCATTGGTATCCCCTCTCAGAGGAGTTTGCAGAGGAGTGCACCTCTTACGCTATGCTTTTTGGGATATTGGATACTAAGTAGAAAAAAAGATAAAACTGTCAGAAAAGTACAAGTACTCCTGTGCTGAATATCTCCAAGCATGAATGTTTCCAAATGCAAGTGCTGGAAGCTAAGTAACCAATTAACCAAAGATGTAAATTCAGTACAAGGTAATATACCAAGACTTTAACAAGACATATACCAAAATGAATGCCACAGGAAATAACAATAACTAAATTAGCCATGTTTTTAATCTACCATTTATATGAGCTGTTCATTACACTTTGAAAAGCAAAGTATAATTACACCAAATGCATGCCGGTAAGTACTTTTTTCACAAAGCAGGTCCTTCCTCATGGATTGTTTTCCACTGAATTCTTTTTATGATGGGATTTATCCCACCTTTTTCATCTTTTTGAAACTCAGCAGCTAATTGTGGACAGCTGAAGAGAAGGGGATGTACTTTCAGCAAGCAATTTTTTCCACGCATTTAAGATGTTATGAATTGGCATTCTGCCATTAGCCTGCTAAAATCTCTTCAAAGGTGTTGAATGGAGGGAAATTAAGCTAATTTAACCTCTCTTACATTAAAAAAAAAAAAAGGAAAAAAAAAAGTCTCAAATTCCTACATTGCTACCAGCACTTTTTTTCGTTCCTTTTGGGGCAGGGAGTAGCACTGTAGCTGTTGCACTTCTTCCATGTAACTTTGTTGAAACAACGGGAGGGCTAATTAAGAAGGACACTAATTTTATATTGTCTTTCTCAACACCCAAGTCCATGTAAAGCACAAAGTTTGCCTTCAGAAATTCAGAAATTCTATTCACTACTTTTTTTCCTTCCTGAAATTCACCTAAATGGATGTGGTTCTTAGCAACCTGATCAAGTTGAAGGTGTGCCTGCTCATTGCAGTGGAGTCATACTAGATGACCTTTGAAAGTGCCATCCAACCCAAACTATTCTGTGATTCTATGATCACATAATCTTTTCTAATGTTGAATATTTTTTTTTCTACGGTTTGGTTGGTTGGTTGGTTTTGCTTTTTTTTCCACTTTTGCATATTCCCTGTTTACTAAGCAAACTATATAAACATACTCTGTGTATTCTCTTGCTTTTCTGCCTGCGCCTCTTTGATTCAGTAGTTGTCTCTCATTCAAAATAGCTACTGTTTCCTTAGCATTTAAATATATTGGCTTTTCTGAGCTTGGGTTGTTAAAAATAAGTATCTACTCTCTTGGTCAAGTCAAATAATTCATGTGTCCAAAAATAAGTGCAGCTTGAAGTTTTTGCGAAAAGAACTTTCTTGATTTTGAGTCTGTCACCCAATACTCCCTCATGTAATAATATAAAAAAATCAACTTTGACAGTTTCTGTTCTATCAATATAGATGGATACAGATGAATACGCTCCATGATGTCTATTCCAGTGCTGGTCTGTTTGGTGTACTCCTAGGTCTTCTTGACTCCTGGTAACCTGATCTCATTTTACCTGTGTGTGTTAGCTATTTGATTTTCGTATTTGATCTCTGAGCTGATCACAGCGGGATTATTTTGCCTTCATTTTACTTTCTAGAGGAAGGAACGAAAAGAAGATAAAGCACAGAGGACAACGTACCCAGGTCAGAACATTGTCAAAAATAACGATGTCCACCTGCTCAGATCATTGGAAGTCATTTGATTAATCCTCATCCGCCTTTGCGGAATAATGTGTCCTGCAATATGTTGCAATAAATGTTACAATAATTCATGAATCACTGACCCATGTCATCTCTCTGGAGTAGTTGAGTAAAGGTAGATGTGTTCCACGTTAGTTATATAAGCTCCAAATAAGCATATATGCTACAAGTATTTGAAGACAAATCTGAATTAATGTAATTCAGATCACCTTCCTTAAATGCCTGTTTCTGAAAGGGAACAAGTAATTGTCCAATACATGGGTCTTGTTTGATCACCTTACTCTGGACACCCAAGTTTTAAATTTCTAAGTCAGGCCTGCTGACTCAGTTTCATAGTTGTAGCCTTCAAGTAAGATTTCTGCTTAGCAAAGGATTCACATATTTCTTTCCTGAAATTATTTTATGTCATTCTGAAACAGAGACACAGCTGTTTTGGATTCATCCTGTTAAGCTAATTAATGCAAGTACCATTCACATCCTAACTACCGACACCAAGGCAGAGTCAAATACTCCATGAAATAGTTCATTGGGTGTACTAACTAGTCTCTTTTCATTTATTCAGCATCATGAGTGAGCATTTTTTCTTAGGGTTGTACTGTCAGTGGACCGAGATCATGTAGAATCACAGTATCATAGAATAGTTAGGGTTGAAAAGGACCTTAAGATCATCTAGTTCCAACACCCCTGCCATGGGCAGGAACACCTCACACTAAACCATGCCAAACAAGGCCTCATCCAACCTGGCCTTGAACACCGCCAAAGATGGAGCATTCACAGCCTCCCTCGGCAACCCATTCCAGTGCCTCACCACCCTCTCAGTAAAGAATTTCTTCCTTAGATCCAATCTAAACTTCCCCTGTTTAAGTTTGAACCCGTTACCCCTTGTCCTGTCACTACAGTCCCTAATGAAGCATCCTTGTAGGCCCCCTTCAGATACTGGAAGGCTGCTATGAGGTCTCCACGCAGCCTTCTCTTCTCCAGGCTGAACAGCCCCAACTTTCTCAGCCTATCTTCATACGGGAGGTGCTCCAGTCCCCTGATCATCCTCGTGGCCCTCCTCTGGACTTATTCCAACAGTTCCATGTAGTTAAAAAATAAGTGATGTTATTCACAACCCAAAAGAAAACTAAGGTAAATAAGTATTCTCTGCTCCGAACTGGCTTCTGTGTAAGTTTAGTCAATCTAAAGAAATGGCAATAAATTGTGGGCATGTAAAACTGACAATTAATTTCAAAAGCACAATTAATATATGCAATGCTATTGTGTCTCTCTCTTTGTAAGCCAGTAAACGGTAACTTGGGATTTATTAACTGCTAAAAGCAGTAGACTTTCAATCAATAGATTATACTTCTGGCACGTGAATATGGCAAGAACACAATCAATCTTTTGGGTGTGATATAAAATTTTAATCCTGACCATCTGACATGATTAAAATCTTAGAACATGGTTTTGTTGTGGTTTGGGGTTTTTTGTTTGATTGTTTGCTTGTTTTATAAATGGGAGAATCAGCTAAGGGAATCATATATTGGTCACATTTCACATGGTAAAATGCCATAGCCACATCAAAATATTATGGCCACATTACTCAGTATCTCCCACTAAAGTTCATAATCCCTGCCATTTGAAATAGAGTAAACCCTTTGTTAGCTGCAATGCCTTAGAAATTTATAATCATCTCTACTGGATAGTTATCAGACAGCCTTTAGGAGCCTGACACTCCAATCTCCAAAATTCAATAAAACATAAACACTAGCTAGTAAATTATATTGTGTCAAGCCCAATTTGGAAACTTGTTTTCATCCTAAATTCCTGCTCTGTTTTCAGCATCAGGATCCTCAGGATTTCTACCTTGAAAATTTAACATTGTTATCAGGCTTTAAATAGCATGAAAATTCATTGTAATAAAATAAGCTAAACAGATATGACGTTTTGGTACAACAGTTTGAAAATGATATTTAAAAAAAAATAAAAATTAATGGTCCATATTACAAAATAAAAGACTATAAAGGTTCATTTTTCTGGAAAAGAATATTTTATTGCATATGATTATTTTTAAATTATTTTTATCTGGCAATTCAATGAATGTCCTGAAAACTGAATACTTTGTCTATAAAAGCATGAGATAAGGTTTTTTTTCTTTTCCTAAAAAAATGTTCAATATATTAGAACAAAACCTAAATCTTCAAAGTCAATATTTGTCAACATCTAATGTAAATTTTGGTGTGCTTTTTTAAATTTAATCTTAAAATTTAGAACAAGAGATAATATTTTTTAATATCAGCTCTTTAGAACTGGATATGAAAACTGCTGAAATTCTAATGAATAATATATTGAGTTGGGTTTGCTATGTCATGGTACTTTACATTTGACAGTATGCAAATAACAGTGCTGGCCAATAACAGACTCATGCACAAATGTCTCATTGGCTTCAAGTTCATTATTTACTGTTAAAGCTAAGCAAAGCTTTTATTTTTTTAAATGCAAAACTAGGCTTTTGACCTAACAATATTCTTAATCATTTGTAACTATACTTCCTTGCAGCAGAAATTAAAAGCTCTGGTCTAGACTATCTGATCATAGCAACTCTCCCACAATGCTCCAAAACTGCAGTATATAATATATCCCACTCAGTGCCCTACAGAATCAGTAACTGGTTCACCTTGTGGAAGCGTTTAGCAGGACATAAGCATAACAGTACTTTGTCAGTACCAATGCCTTTCGTGAGCATGTTTTACTAATGAACTTTGAGTTCTTTTCCTTTTAAAAAATAATTATCTTCTATTATTTTCTCTACATAAAATAAGTTTTGCAAAAAAAGACACTGCTAGTCTGCTGGCACAAGCTGTTGTGAACCAGACATCTCTTTCTTCATCAGCATAATGCCATCTGCCACAGACGGGAAGGAAGAGATTAAAACTGAGGAAGAAGGAAGAGAATAACACCAGTGGAAAAGACATTCATAAGTCTGGTGATGTCCATTCAGCCTTCTCTAGTTCTGGTTAGGAAAACAGTCAGACCGTTCAAAACCTGGTGTGTTCCTAGAAAAATAACTGCACTAATTTTCTTTTCCCTTAATAATATTACAATTAACCCATGTGTACTTTTGAAAACTAAGAAGCTCTGAGAATATTGAAAAAAAATGCATCTAATAACAATGCTTTTGAAATAAGGAACACTAAATATTTTGTGTTTCAAATATTTGAGGGTATTACAGAAATATCACTCAGGGCAGGAAGAATACCAAGAAAACATCAAAACAAATGAAGTGTTAGGGGTTTTTTGTTTCTTTACACACTTTGTGGATTTGTGTAGGGAAACAGAAGTAAAAGGACTTCCAGTCCATTCTTACACCTTCTCATTTAGAGAAACAGAGTGTAAGTAAGGTTGGTGTTTTCATTGCTATTCTAATATTTAAAGTAAAGTGGTTTAGAATCTCTTCTTGATTTCTGAAAGCAGGGCTTAGGGCCCCTACATCCAATCAGGGGAACAGGACGTGAAACCCAAATGGAGGAAAATTCGTCTTAACAAGAAGGAATAATGCATCCTGCAAATTAACACCTAATGCAGACCAGTATTTCTTTGGGCAGTAACTTGCTTAATGGTACCACTTTGGTAGGTTCTATTCTATATGTACACATTTTGGCATAGGGAGCCAAAACACCTAACACAGGATGCTGGACTCTCTCTGGGAACATGCAACATAAACGCTGTAATATAGCCATGGTGAGACACACGTACAGGCATGATTTCCAGCAACAATGACTTGCACAAGGTCACACAGGAGAGTTGCAGTAGATTTAGCCAAAACCATGCCCTGTGCCATCTCTGTGAACGAAACCTTCAGTGATTTCCCTCCATTTAATCAGTGATCCCTTTTCAAATACACATGCCCAGTCATTATCAAGGAAGCTGCTAGCTCCTGTGCCATACCAGATAACATTAACTGAAACAGAAGAAAAGAGAAAAAGCTAAACTGAAGAACTATCATAATATCATAGATACTAAGGTTTGAAGGTCATATAACAATATACCTGCCAATACTGGAATGCTCCCAGGAGTCTGAACTCTCATGCTTTTTCAACGCTGCATTATTGCATGTTTGAATAGTTTTTATTCTCTGAAAGTTTGGCTTAATACACAGCTTGAAGCTACCTTTCCTTTTCTTTACACCATTATTTCTAGTTTATATTAAGATTCTTTAAATGAGGCTCTGCTCAAGCTGATCAGAAGAGATTCTGCTCAGGCTGTGGTCTGTACTTCAGAAAAGAGGCAGGCTGTAGAGGAAAACACTGATGATAAAATACTGAATTGCATCAGTGACTTACTGTTTGTCCATTTATCCTATACAAGTTCTCATACCCACTTTGTAGATTTTGCTATTTTATTTTTGTCTCCCAGAACACAGCCATTTTCCTTGCTATTCTTTCAATACTAACAAAATGGTCTCTCTTTTCAGGCTGAAGACACTCAAAGCAATGAGAAAACAAAGTAAGTTTCCTTCCTTCCTTCCTTCCTTCCTTCCTTCCTTCCTTCCTTCCTTCCTTCCTTCCTTCCTTCCTTCCTTCCTTCCTTCCTTCCTTCCTTCCTTCCTTCCTTCCTTCCTTCCTTCCTTCATTCCTCCCTCCCTCCCTCCCTTCCTCCCTTCCTCCCTTCCTCCCTTCCTCCCTCCCTTCCTCCCTCCCTCCCTTCCTTCCTTCCTTCCTCCCTCCCTCCCTTCCTTCCTTCCTTCCTTCCTTCCTTCCTTCCTTCCTCCCTCCCTCCCTCCCTCCATTCCTTCCTTCCTTCCTTCCTTCCTTCCTTCCTTCCTTCCTTCCTTCCTTCCTTCCTTCCTTCCTTCCTTCCTTCCTTCCTTCCTTCCTCCCTCCCTCCCTCCCTCCCTTCCTCCCTTCCTCCCTCCCTCCCTCCCTTCCTCCCTTCCTCCCTTCTTTCCTTCCTTCCTTCTCTCCCTCCTTCCCTCCCTCCCACCTCCCCTCCCTCCCTCCCTTCCACCTCCGCTCCCTCCCTCCCTCCCACCTCCCCTCCCTCCCTCCCTTCCTCAACATTATTCTGTGGACACTTAAGAACAAAGCCTGCAAACTAAAGCAGGTGCATATTTACACCAAGTTTGTTAGTAATTTGTAAGACCATAAGAAAAGTCTTAAACTCTAGCCATAGTAATATTATTCAGTATAGCTCAACCTGGGCTAATAATTCTCTAAACTTATTAATATAGCTTGACTCGTACTCTTTTGTCACTTTTCAGTCCTAAATCATTAATATCATTAATATTCCTTATTTATTGCTGAAAAAGAAAAAGCACATGTAATACATAACTTCCATTTCACCTCTAGATGTCTAAATGCCTTTAAAACTGTAGCTCTGAATTATATACATTCAAAACTGAGACTGACACCTTAAAAGTTTGTTTAATATTCATAGCCATGTACTTGTCAATTGTTTTTAATGAAAAATCATAGAAATGTGGTATGAAATGATTCAGTACTTATTGCAGGCAAGGTTTTTTTAAATGTATGTATTTACCTTTGAGCTACTTGCCTGGGTTATCTTCAGCATTGTTAAAGAAAGGTTGACATTTGGGAGAATGATTAACCCTTCCTAAAGCTGACACCTAGTAAGATTATCTGGATTGTATCTTCAAATGCCTTTCTCTCCATTAATTTTAAGAGAAACTTGGAGCAAGTTCTGAAGCTGAAGACAACTATGCTAGGGACATGGGTATTATAGGATATGATTTATATATAAACAACATTAATCATAGAACAGTTATGGTTGGAAAGGACCTTAAGATCATCTAGTCCCAACCCCTCTGCCATGGGCAGGGACACCTCACACTAAACCATGCCAAACAAGACCTCATCCAACCTGGCCTTGAACACTGCCAAGGATGGAGCATTCACAGCCTCCCTGGGCAACACATTCCAGTGCCTCAATATCCTCTCAGTAAAGAATTTCTTCCTTAGATCCAATCTAAACTTCCCCTGTTTATGTTTGAACCCTTTGCCCCTTGTCCTGTCACTACAGTCCCTAATGAAGAGTCCCTCCCCAGCATCCTCGTAGGCCAGCTTCAGATACTGGAAGGCTGCTATGAGGTCTCCACGCAGCCTTCTCTTCTCCAGGCTGAACAGCCCCAACTTTCTCAGCCTGTCTCCTTACGGGAGGTGCTCCAGTCCCCTGATCATCCTCGTGGCCCTCCTCTGGACTTGTTCCAACAGTTCCATGTCCTGTTTATGTTGAGGACACCAGAACTGTACACAATACACCAATACTCACAAGAGCAGAGTAGAGGGGCAGGATCACCTCCTTCGACCTGCTGGTCACGCTCCTCTTGATGCAGCCCAGGATACGGTTGGCTTTCTGGGCTGCAAGCAAACACTTCCAGCTCATGTTCATTTTCTCATCGACCAACACCCCCAAGTCCTTCTCTGCAGGGCTGCTCTGAATCTCTTCTCTGCCCAACCTGTAAGTGTGGCTGGGACTGCTCCGACCCAGGTGTAGGACCTTGCACTTGGCATGGTGAAACTTCATCAGGTTGGCATCAGCCCACCTCACAAGTGTGTCGAGGTCCCTCTGGATGGCATTCCTTCCCTCCAGCGTATCAACCGAACCACACAGCTTGGTGTCATCGGCAAACTTGCTGAGGGCACACTCAATCCCACTGTCCATGTCACTGACAAAAATGTTGAACAAGACCGGTCCCTACACCGATCCCTGAGGGACACCACTCGTTACCGGTCTCCAGCTGGATATCGAGCCATTGGCCACAACTCTTTGCGTGCGGCCATCCAGCCAGTTCTTTATCCACCGAGTGGTCCACCCATCAAATTGATGTCTCTCCAATTTAGAGACAAGGATGTCGTGTGGGACAGCGTTGAGCGCTTTGCACACGTCCAGGTAGATGTCGTCAACTGCTCTGCCCCTGTCCATCAGTTTTGTAGCCCCATCATAGAAGGCCACCAAATTGGTCAGGCAGGATTTCCCCTTAGTGAAGCCATGCTGGCTGTCACCAACCACCTCCTTGTTTTCATGTGCTTTCATGTGCATGCCTTCCAGGAGAATCTGCTCCAAGATTTTGCCAGGCACAGAGGTGAGACTGGCTGGTCTGTAATTCCCCGGGTCATCCATTTTCCCCTTCTTGAAAATGGGGGTTATATTTCCCTTCTTCCACTCATCGGGAACTTCACCTGACTGCCATGATTTTTCAAATATGATTAATACAGGTTCATGTATAAGCACTTGTTCTTGTGTGGGTTTGTGTGTCTCGTTCTGTAATTTCAGTGGGAGGTTAGTGGCGACATAACAGAATATGAATTTAATTTTCAGTTCAACTCTGAAATATATGTGTTATCTTAACTAATTCCTTACTCCACGCTTTCCCCAGAGAAAATGGGACAATACTTGCCTTTCTAAATCAAATATTCTAAGGGAGCTTGTTCATAGTATGTGTGAAATACTTCTGAGATTTCACATGGAACGTTTGGAAACATTAAAGTATTAACTTGTACTTTCCCTTTTCTGATCCAAGTGTCTTTGCCAAACTCAGATTAAAAACAATTTTTAAAAGGAAGCAAATTTTCACTGAAGTGAATTAATCCTGGACTTTAAGTGACAACAATATCTACAGAGTGTGCTGTTTTGGATAAGTTTCAGTGTAGAAATGCATTAATGAAAGGAAAACAACTTTTCATGTTCGTTGAACAGCAAAATATGCAGTAGGCTCTCCTTTGTGTTTGATTATAAACTTTTTGAGAAGATAAAGCCTTCTGGCAATACATCAAACTGTTCTGCTTAGTTTCAGTCTAACAACTCCAAACCAAGTTCTTTACAACTTCCCTTCACAGTGCTCTTTAGAATGTCCTTAGGTTTTCCTTCAGGCAATGGCAGCTATAGTATGTGCTGAAGGATTTGCCACTACAGATATTAATGCACATCAAATAGAGAAATTCTTTTTTAACTCTGTGTCAAATGCAAAATTATCATCACTAATACAAGAACTCAACAGTGGGGGTTTTTTGTTGGTTTTTTTTTTTTTTTTTAATCATCTAATGCATTTTCATTAATGTAGCTCTCTCATCAAACTTGAGGGATGCTGTAACAGACAAACTATGATGACCTTGGACCAATTCATTAGTGAGCTTTTTAATCTGGATACATAATGTTATCTAGAAATACAGATTCAAAAAAAGATAATATGGACTTCAAGAATAACTTTTTTTTTTTTTAAGCAATTAGGCTTCCATTCCCCACTAGCACACTATTTTCAAAATTAATTCTAGCCATCCAAATAATGTTTTAGTTGTATGTATTTCAGAAATGATTCAAACACATAAAATACTAACCAGAATTTAAATAACAGAATTGCAGATGGTGTCAGAATACTACTCCAAAACTACCTTCTTCTGTGCTAAGGTCTTTCTGTAAGTCTACATAAATGAAACTTTACTGAAATTGCTATATTAAACTAGTTCTAACATGAAGATCTCAAAATACCTTTAAAACAGATTTTAATTATTTTCCCACTTCCCTGGGTGAATAGAAAATATTGTTGTATTCATTTCTATATTAGTATTCTAAAAAAAAGTGGTTTGAGGGATTTGGTCTTTTCTATATTGTGAACAAATCAGAAACTGACTAGCCATATCTTAACCAAAAGATAATACACCATAAGTAGGAAGTATTTTGTCTTGGTTTTCCATTACCGTGATAATTTTTATTATTGTTGTTATTATCCACAGCATGTGAATTTAATCTTGAATTTAATCTGATATGCAGCAATGCACCTTTTTTTTTTTTTTTTTTTTAAACTTCTAGGAAATTATTTGTGCTCCCCCCTAACGCTGCAATCACAAGTGAGGTACAACAGCTCAGGAAATAGATTTTCAATTTGAAACCTGGAGACTAAGAAGAGGACAGGATCAGAGTTTGGGCTCCTTTCTTCCATGTTACAATCTAAGAAGGTTCCTATCCTTACAAAATGTACAACCTATACACTTTAGATGTTTATAAAACTCCAATTTTCTGTCCCTGTGCTAAGCTGTGTGGAACGACAGTTAAGCGGTGTGTAATATTTGCCAGAAAAGGCTGGAAAGTCTCAGACTGTATTTCCTGCAAAGACTCTGACCTTCATCTCTAAGGTGGTTTTAGGCAAGCTATAATGTCTCGTTCTCCGTAAGACAGAGAAAATGACAATGATCTTCCTGCATAACGAAAGAACTTTGCTGTCTAAGGCCACAAAGCTTGACAAGAGAAGTTATTAGTGTTAATGGAATTGATCAAAATTGAGCTTAAGGCCCTACCAGACTCCTCGGTCAGAATTACCATCACCACTGAAAAGTCTTCCCTCCTTCATTCCAAAACTTCCACCCTTGCACATGTACAAAATCACCCTTCATAATTTGGCTATTTTGTAATGCACACAAGTTGAAGGATGTACTGGCTGACCAACTTTATTGTTCATAGAAGCCTGCTATAATGAAGGCTGACAAAGATTATCAGACACGTGCCCTTCCAGAAACTTAGAAATTCCTCTAACATCCTACTCCTGGTTTGAAA
The DNA here is from genome assembly GCF_963264785.1 of Psittacula echo. Taxonomy (NCBI): domain Eukaryota; kingdom Metazoa; phylum Chordata; class Aves; order Psittaciformes; family Psittacidae; genus Psittacula; species Psittacula echo. The sequence goes on from NC_137738.1 coordinate 100,801,428, forward strand.
TGTACCTTATTAGTAAATTAGACTGAAAAGCAAGAGTAAAAATCCTCTTAACCAATTTGAAGTTCTGGAGAACCGAATGCAATATATATGTTTCCCTCTTTTAAAATGCATTTTAAAATGACAAAAAAGCATTAGACACAGAATTTATTTATTTGTTTGTTTGTTTATTTAGAATTTTTAAACTTCTCTTGGGTAAGATCTGCGTAGAACTGAGGTTTGGACTAGAGATATGTAAACTAAAAATCAAAAAAGGGATCACTGTTGCATGAAAACTTGACACTAATTCCAATTCTTTTTTACCAGATCTGAAGATCCTTCCTGTAGCCAGTCAGTATGAAAAGCATGTATGTTACATCCCAGTGAATATCTTGCACTTAAATCTTATGATGCTACCAGATTTAGGTAAAAAATAAGTAATACATTTCAGATATTGAGTTAGTCAGAGGACAAGAATATTTTCCCTAAAATAGCTTCCAAGAGATTTTTCTGTAATGTTTTTGAAGGAGCTCCATTTTGATTATTTTGAATAATATCTTATTTTATTTTTCTTGTTTCTCCCTCCAAGGTTTTTTTAAATCAAAAATGTTATTGAACACATTGTTGTAAATTTCTTTTAAACCCAAGACCATTTTCAAAATTAATTTTTTATGATATTTAGAAATTTCATTTTTAAAACTGAATTTAGAAAGAGAAAAACTTTATTCTCAAATACTGATCCTTGTTGTTTTGTTGAAAATGTGTCATTTTATTCATAAGCCTAAACCACTTCTAGTTTCATTTACTTGCACTTATTCTGTCTTTAATATAAATGGAATGCATTTGATTGTGCTAAGATGGTAAAGTCTTCAAAATTTGCACTATATCGTTGAAATAATACCAGATTTGTGTAAAATTACATATATATTTCTTGTTTCACTTGTACATCAACTTCTTTAAGGAATAAGGAGCCAAATTCTTCTATGGTGTAATATTAATAATGCATTTACATGAGTGATGTGTTTGGTTTATGGCTTTTACATCTCAATAATCTTTTTAACAAACAGTGAAAATCCTGTTCATACACCTTACGAGCTGCTTAACTCCACCTGAAAGAAAATCTTCTCGCCACAAGTTAGCCTTTTTTTTTAATTACTATTTGCTTTTACATAAGTAATTGCATTAGCATAGTAATCAACAGATGTACAGTTTTTCAAAGGGCATACACATTTTAAATTCACCTGAACACAGAAAACAACACCCTTCAGTTTCATTCATGAAAAGCATAATTTTGACCCTAATCCCACCAACCAGGAGATTAAAGATGAAGTTAACAGGTAAAATCACCTAAGCCAGCAAAACTCTCTTATCTTTCATGGAAAAAAAACCCAACAAACCATCAACACAAAAACAGATCATCATTTGTCTTCTTTTAAAACAATTGGTATTTTCTTTGATTTCTAATAGATTTTCTGTACTCCCAATTTTCAGTCAGCAAATACATCTTCTTTTCCTGTTTCCATTAAGTAATGAATAATCTTACAGTCACTGTACCTTACATAAAGTGAAATAGGCCTTGTAGCGTTTCCAGGCTTTTTTTAGGGTGGAAATAAAATACAACATGGGTTATGTACAGAGATTTGGCCTAGACTGGGCTTGAAGAACAGTATTTTACTCTAACTCTGGTCACTGGCCTTCTATGTAACCTTCATCAAGTTTTCTTACTTCTGCTTTCACTTTTCAGACTTTATCTTCTGTGTTTGTGAGGTCAAGTCTTAAGGTCAGAGGCATGTTCTGACTCTACGTCTGCACTGTAGTACAATAGGGCTTTAATGTCAAACAGCTTGCAATGACATGGTATTTATCTTTACAATTGAATGATTTAGTCATGTTTGGTCTGGACACATCTTATAGTTACTCTTGCATGATAAATAGAAATACGGGATTTGTTCAGATTCTTTATTCTCAGGACAGTCTGTACTCACGTACTCAGCACTAGCAAGGATGAAAATTTTATGCTTGCAAGCACTTCAAATGCACCCCTTCACTTGCTAAAATACCACATTTATGGTCCACGTAAGAATAAGGGAACTTACTGATGTGAAATAGCCTGCATTTGTAAATCTTACAAACTATCTCTTTCTTCCTAATGCATGAGGAGAGAGGCAAGCCAAAGGAGCTTTACACTAGTGCAAGGAGCAGCTTGTTGAGTGACACTCTGAAGAACAGGTGTTCAAACACTATTGTGTTGGGCAGCAGTTTTAAATGCTACAGCATGAGCATAGAGTTAGGAGAAACGTCAATATAAGCTCCTAAAGCAGAATGCCACCAGTGTTCTCACTGAGATATAGGAAAAGGGAAATGAGATTTTGAAAATAGTCATAAATAATAAAAAATGACTGGCCTATAGCATTTGTCTTAAATTAACGAGAACTTGAACCCAGCATAAAGTGCCTTAAAGTAAACCTGTCCAGTCTTGAGGGTTGGGGGTTTTGATCAGGATAGATCAAGTGTGTGAACAATTTTCAGATGTGTAATTTATTTCTTGTTTTGAAAGAAATGGCTTAGGCTTGAAAGGTTTGTCAGGAGCATTATCACGTTTTTAAGGGTGTTCAGGGAGTTCATCAAGAAGAAAGCAATACTTTCCTAGCAGATCCCTTCCAAACAAAATACAATTTCATAAAATATTCAGCATCTTTGATGGCTTATAGTTATACTTATAGGAACCCATTCTCCTAGAATAAGGAACTGAATCTGTTGCATATATAATGAAGCGAGAGATAATCATGGTCTTATCTGAGGGCAGAATCCATCCTTCCTTACACGAAGCTCTTCCATGGAACAAAACCACAAGGAGCTCTGCAGCATGTCAGGGTTATTATTTGAATTTATGAGCCAGTTACCAAACTGCATTGCAGCTCCTATACAGGGTAGAAAAACACTCATGCCACATTTAAGCAGAACTTTTGAGTCGCAGAGGTCTTGGTTTTGCTTGCGAATCTTATCATAGCTCTTACTCCTTATTTTTCAGAGAACTCTCTGGGAACACTCTACAAGTCCCAGGTGCCTACCACAGCTGGCTCAGAAAGCCTCAAACTGTCCGCCTTCCCTCTGCCCAAAGAAAGGAGTGAGTCTTGAAAAGAAAAGGTTAGATCACTGGAGAAAAAAAAAAAAAAAAAAAAAAAAAAAAAACCAAAGCAAAACAAAACAAACCACACAAACAAGCCAATAAAAAACCAGAACCCACAAAAAACCCAGCAAAGAGACAAAAAAATTCAAACCAACCAAACAAGAAAACCCATCCAAGTAATCTGTGAAGGGGAAAAAAAAAAAAAGTGAATGCGTTTTTGCCTGGTGCTCAGTAAATGCGAGCACCTACTCATCAGATTGGAGGGGAGTCCAGCCAGCTCTGTACTAGACTATGCTCAGAAGCACAGCTTTGGATGAATCACTTCCTTTCTGTTTCCTTTTCTAGTCTTTCGTTTACTGATTTTTGGTCAGATAGAGCCTTCATAACTGAAACATCCAATCTGTGCTTTAAAAAAATATATATTAATCATAGAATCAGGATTGGCCATTATATGATTCTATGATTCTATAAATAAAAGAACAGTTAGGGTTGAAAAGGACCTTAAGATCATCTAGTCCCAACCACCCTGCCATGGGCAGGGACACCTCACACTAAACCATGCCAAACAAGACCTCATCCAACCTGGCCTTGAACACCGCCAAGGATGGAGCATTCACAACCTCCCTGGGCAACACATTCCAGTGCCTCAATATCCTCTCAGTAAAGAATTTCTTCCTTAGATCCAATCTAAACTTCCCCTGTTTATGTTTGAACCCTTTGCCCCTTGTCCTGTCACTACAGTCCCTAATGAATAGTCCCTCCCCAGCATCCTCGTAGGCCCTCTTCAGATACTGGAAGGCTGCTATGAGGTCTCCACGCAGCCTTCTCTTCTCCAGGCTGAACAGCCCCAACTTTCTCAGCCTGTCTTCATACGGGAGGTGCTCCAGTCCCCTGATCATCTTCGTGGCCCTCCTCTGGACTTGTTCCAACAGTTCCATGTCCTGTTTATGTTGAGGACACCAGAACTGCACACAGTACTCCAAGCGACGTCTCACAAGAGCAGAGTAGAGGGGCAGGATCACCTCCTTCGACCTGCTGGTCACACTCCTCTTGATGCAGCCCAGGATACGGTTGGCTTTCTGGGCTGCAAGCAAACACTTCCAGCTCATGTTCATTTTCTCATCGACCAACACCCCCAAGTCCTTCTCTGCGGGGCTGCTCTGAATCTCTTCTCTGCCCAACCTGTAAGTGTGGCTGGGACTGCTCCGACCCAGGTGTAGGACCTTGCACTTGGCATGGTGGAACTTCATCAGGTTGGCATCAGCCCACCTCACAAGCGTATCGAGGTCCCTCTGGATGGCATTCCTTCCCTCCAGCGTATCAACTGAACCACACAGCTTGGTGTCATCGGCAAACTTGCTGAGGGCACACTCAATCCCACTGTCCATGTCACCAACAAAGATGTTGAACAAGACCGGTCCCTACACCGATCCCTGAGGGACACCACTCGTTACCGGTCTCCAGCTGGATATCGAGCCATTGGCCACAACTCTTTGCGTGCGGCCATCCAGCCAGTTCTTTATCCACCGAGTGGTCCACCCATCAAATTGATGTCTCTCCAATTTAGAGACAAGGATGTCGTGTGGGACAGCGTTGAGCGCTTTGCACACGTCCAGGTAGATGTCGTCAACTGCTCTGCCCCTGTCCATCAGTTTTGTAGCCCCATCATAGAAGGCCACCAAATTGGTCAGGCAGGATTTCCCCTTAGTGAAGCCATGCTGGCTGTCACCAACCACCTCCTTGTTTTTCATGTGCTTTCATGTGCATGCTTTCCAGGAGAATCTGCTCCAAGATTTTGCCAGGCACAGAGGTGAGACTGGCTGGTCTGTAATTCCCCGGGTCATCTATTTTCCCCTTCTTGAAAATGGGGGTTATATTTCCCTTTTTCCAGTCATCGCGAACTTCACCTGACTGCCATGATTTTTCAAATATGATGGCCAGTGGCTTAGCAACTTCATTCACCAGCTCCTTCAGGACCTGTGGATGGATTTCACCAGGTCCCATGGACTTGTGTACTTTTAGGTTTTTGAGATGGTCTCGAACCAGATCCTCTCCTACAGTGGGCCTAGGGTCCTCATTCTTACAGTCCCTGCGTCCACCTTCCAAGACTTGGATGGCGCAGTCAGAGCCTTTGCCAGTGAAGACCGAGGCAAAGAAGTCATTAAGAACCTCAGCCTTCTCCAAATCCTGGGTAGCCAGTTCTCCCGATATCTTCCGAAGGGCGCCTACGTTGTCCCTAGTCTGTCTTTTACTCGTTACGTACCTGTATAATCCCTTCCTGTTATCCTTAACATCCCTAGCCAAGTTCAATTCTAACTGGGCCTTAGCTTTCCTTACCTGGTCCCTATCTTCCCGGACAGCATCTCTGTATTCTTCCCAGGCCACCTGTCCCCGCTTCCACCTTCTATAACCCTCTTTTTCCCTTTCAGTTCTCCTGAGCTGCTCCTTATCCATCCAAGGAGGTCTCCTGGCCCTCCTGCTGCACTTCCTTCTAGTTGGGATGCAACACTCCTGAGCTTGGAGCAGGTGATCCTTGAATAACTACCAGCAGTCTTGGGCCTCCCTGCCCTCTAGGGCTATATCCCATGGAACCTTACTCAGCAGGTTCCTGCAGAGGCCAAAGTCTGCTGTTTTGAATTCCAGGGCAGTGAGCTTGCTGCACGCTCTTCTCACTGTCCTGAGGATCTCGAATTCGACCATCTCGTGATCACTGCAACCAAGGCTGCCCTGGAGCATCACATTTCCAACCAGCCCTTCCCTGTTGGTGGGCACGAGGTCAAGCATGGCACCTCTCCTTGTTGGCTCCTCTATTACTTGCAGAAGGAAGTTGTCTTCCACACAATCGAGGAACCTCCTGGATTGCTTGTGCTGGGCCATACCTTCACTCCAACAGATGTCAGGGTGGTTGAAGTCCCCCATGAGAACAAGGGCCTGGGAGTGTGAGGCTGTTCCTATCTGCCTATAGAGCACTTCATCCACAGATTCCTCTTGATCAGGTGGTCTGTAACAGATCCCCACAGTAATTTCCCCCGTAGCTGTTCTCCCTTTAACCCTGACCCACAAACTCTCTGTCGACTGCTCACCCATCCCCAGACAGTGTTCCATACTCTCCAGCCTATCCCTAACATAAATAGCAACTCCCCCTCCCCGCCTGCCAGGCTTGTCTTTTCTAAAGAGCCTGCAACCTTCCATTCCAACACCAAAACGTGTCTTTGAAGCTGTCCTCCCCAGTTATGTTCTACCGACATCTGTGTCACCTTAGCTGTCATGCTGTCTCAAGGTTCTGTTCTTGGGCTTAATCACCTGGGTAGGGTAGGGACAGCAGTCCAACATCACCAGTGGGTTTGCATCAAACCAAAGACAGGCAAATAAGGGGCATACAGACAGTTCTCTTAGTCATGTAAACATGACCATACACCAAAGATAACCTGCTTTTCCTAAAAATCGTAGAACCATAGAATAGTTAGGGTTGGAAAGGACATTAGGATCACCTAGCTCCAACTCTCCTCCCATGGGCAGGGATGCCTCACCGTAGACTATGTTGCCCAAGGCTCTGTCCAATCTGGCCTTGAACACCTCCAGGGATGGAGCATTCAAAGCTTCCTCAACTCAGATGCCTCTATACAAATGCCCGTAGCATGGGGAACAAACAAGGAATTAGAGATGAGTGCACGACTGCGGGAGTATGATATAGTAGGCATCACAGAAACATGGTGGGAAGGCTCCTACAACTAGAGTGTTGGAATGGAAGGTTACACACCTCATTAGAAGATTAGAAGAGCAACAGCAGGCTCTCTCACTTTTACTTGTGAAATTCTTTATCATCCTTTGCAGAAATTTGGCTAATGTGGAAGAGATTGGGATGTGTTCATACATTAACCATGTTATCACCATGACTACATTATACATTCAACAGTTAAAAAGCATTCCTTTCCATTCACGTCATGCTCAGATCCCACATTTTCAATATACCCTCACTCATCTCAGTGCACTGTTATCTTAGTGCATGGACCAATCCCTATAAAGCTGCTGAGTCCATTGGGTTCGTGATGTTGGGCTCCATCTCTTGTAACAGTCTTTCAGGGCAGGAGAGGCTGTGTGCAGTGTTGTATCATTGCCTGCTGATGCTGATTGTTCCTTTACTGTAGAACTCGTCCGGTTCTATCAAAGTTCATTCTCTGTTGGGGTGATGGTCAAAGGGAAATCAGGGCCAGCCGTAGGTGCCCTGCAGACTTCTAGTTGGTGGGCTATAAAAGTATTACATAGCAGGCAACAGCATACAATTGAGTTCATTGGCTGTTTTCCCCTAAGATCAAATCCTCTTGAGGTATACATCGGACTGCCCCATCTTCCCACATTACCCACCAAGTTTACCCACCAAGTATATCCGGGTCCCTGAGCAAATGTAATCCTACGAGTGGGTTTGCCTTTACCTGAAGCAGGAATAACCCAGACTGTCATCCCCAGCAAATTCTTCATGTGAACCACAGGAATTTTGTCCCCCTCTACAATATATAAAAGTTAGAATCATAGAATAGTTAGGGTTGGAAAGGACCTTAAGGTCATCTAGTTCCAACTCCCCTGCCATGGGCAGGGACACCCCACACTAAACCATGCCACCCAAGGCCTCATCCAACCTGGCCTTGAACACCGCCAAGGATGGAGCATTCACAAACTCCCTGGTTCTGACTGAGCTGGGCCAGCCCTGTTGGCAGATCCTCTGGTGTTGACCAACCAAGTAGCCTTTGGTAAGTGTGTATCCCGATGCTTGAAAATTCCCCCACCCATTGCTCTCAGTGTAGTTTTTAACAGCCCGTTGTACCGTTTGATTTTCCCAGAGGCTGGTGCATGGTAGGGGATGTGATATACCCACTCAATGCCATGCTCTTTGGCCCAAGTGTCTATAAGGTTATTCCGGAAATGAGTCCCATTTTCTGATTCAATTCTTTCTGGGGTGCCATGTCACCACAAAATCTGTTTCTCAAGGCCCAGGATAGTGTTCTGGGCAGTGGCATGGGGCACAGCGTATGTTTCCAGCCATCCAGTGGTTGCTTCCACCATGGTAAGCACATGGCGCTTGCCTTGGCAGGTTGGTGGGAGCGTGATATAATCAATCTGCCAGGCCTTCCTATATTTACACTTCAGCCATCATTCTCCATACCAAAGAGGCTTTAATCTCTTGGCTTGCTTAATTGCAGCAAGTTTCACACTCATGAATAACCCGGGCAACAGTGTCCATTGTTAAGTCCACCCCTCGATCACGGGCCCATCTGTATGTTGCATCTCTGCCCTGATGACCTGAAGTGTCATGGGCCTACTGGGCCAAAAATAATTCACCTTTATGTTGCCAATCTAAGTCCATCTGAGCCACTTCAATCTTAGCAGCTTTATCCACTTGTTGGTTGTTCTGGCGTTCCTCAGTGGCCCGACTCTTGGGTACACGGGCGTCTACATGGCTTACCTTCATCACCAGGTTCTGCACCCGGGCAGCAATATCTTGCCATAGTGCAGCAGCTCAGATGGGTTTAGCTCTGCGTTGCCAGTTGCTCTGCTTCCATTGCTGCAACCACCCCCACAGGGCATTTGCCACCATCCATGAGTCAGTATAGAGATAAAGTACTGGCCACTTTTCTCGTTCAGCAATGTCCAGGGCCAGCTGGATGGCTTTCACCTCGGCAAACTGACTCGATTCACCCTCTCCTCCAGCAGTTTCTGCAACTTGTCGTTGAGGACTCCATATGGCTGACTTCCATCTCTGACACTTTCCCACAATACGGCAGGACCCATCAGTAAACAAGGCATACTGCCTTTCATTTTCTGACAGTTTATTATATGGTGAGGCCTCTTCAGCACGCATCACCTCCTCCTCTGGTGACATTCCAAAATCTTTGCCCTCTGGCCAGTCCATGATGACTTCTAGAATGCCTGGACGACTGGGATTTCCTATTCAAGCTTGTTGTGTAATTAGTGCAGCTCATTTACTCCATGTCGCATCGGTTGCATGATGTGTAGAGGAGACCCTGCTTTGAACATCCAGCTCAGTATGGGCAACTGAGGTGCCAGGAGGAGCTGTGCTTCAGTGCCAATCACCTCCGAAGCAGCTCCAACCCCTTCATAGGCTGCTAGTATCTCTTTATCAATTGGGGTATAGCTGGCCTCAGATCCTTTATATCCCTGACTCCAAAAGCCAAGGGATCGACCTCAAATCTCCTGTGGAGCTCTCTGCCAGAGGCTCCAGGTAAGACCATTCTCCCCAGCTGCAGTGTACAGTACATTTTTCACATCTGGCCCAGTCCGGACTGGTCCAAGGGCTACTGCATGAACTATCTCACGTTTAATTTGCTCAAAGGCTTGTTGTAGCCCAGGGCCCCATTTAAAATCATTCTTTTTCTGGGTCACATGATAGAGAGGGCTTACAATCAAACTGTAATTTGGGATGTGCATTCTCCAGAGCCCCACAGCACCCACGAAAGCCTGTGTTTCTTTCTTATTAGTTGGTGGAGACATTGCTGTTGTTTTGTTGATCACATCTGTAGGGATCTGACGACGTCCATCTTGCCATTTTATTCCCAAAAATTGAATCTCCTGTGCAGGTCCCTTGACCTTACTCCGTTTTATGGCAAAAGCAGCATTCAGCAGGATTTGGATTATTTCCCTCCCTTTCTCAAAGACTTCTTTGGCTGTATCACCCCACACAATAATGTCATCAATGTATTGCAGGTGTTCTGGAACTTGCCCCTGTTCCAGTGCATTCTGGATCAGTTCATGGCAGATGGTAAGGCTGTGTTTCCACCCCTGGGGCAGTCGGGGCGAGGCAGTCGGTTCCAAGTGTACTGGACGCCCCTCCAAGTAAAAGCAAACTGTGGCCTGCACTGTGCTAACAAAGGAATCAAGAAAAATACATTTGCAATATCAATCGTAGCATACCACTTGGCTGCCTTTGACTCCAGTTCATACCGAAATTCTAGCATGTCTGGTACGGCAGCACTCAATGGTGGCGTGACTTCATTCAGGCCACGATAGTCTACTGTTAGTCTCCACTCTCCATTAGACTTTCACACTGGCCATATGGGGCTATTAAAGGGTGAGCGGGTCCTGCTGATCACTCCTTGACTCTCCAGTCTACGGATCAGCCTATGGATGGAATCAGGGAGTCTCGGTTTATGCGATATTGCCGTTGGTGCACTGTTGTAGCGATTGGCACTTCTTGTTCTTTGACCTTCAGCAACCCCACAACAGAAGGATCCTCTGAGAGACCAGGCAAGGTGGACAGCTGCTCAATTTCCTCAGTCTCCAAAGCAGCAATACCAAAAGCCCATCGGTACCCTTTTGGGTCTTTGAAGTACCCTCTCCTGAGGTAATCTATGCCGAGGATGCATGGGGCCTCTGGACTAGTTACAGTGAGGTGCTTTTGCCATTTCCTCCCAGTCAGGCTGATCTCAGCCTCCAGTACAGTCAACTCTTAGGATCCTGCTGTCACTCCAGAAATATAGATGGGTTCCACCCCTTGACAGCTTGATGGCATCAGTGTACACCGTACACCGGTATCTACGAAAGCTTTTTACTTCTGTGGGACTGATGTGCCAGGCCACCTGATCCACACAGTCCTGTAAATCTGATTGTCCCCTACCTCCACCTGGCTGGAGGCAGGGCCCCTCTAACAGTCATCACAACGTTGGACACTTAAGTCGTGTTGAAAGGATTATTTTTCATTATCGCAGGAACTGGAGTAAAATCAGCTCTTCCACTCCATCTGGGAACCTGCTCACCAGAGACTGAAGCCACAGCTCTCATGGGATGATCAGACTTGACCCTTGTTCCTATTTTCAATTCCTGCACCCGTTCCTCCAAAGCTGAAGTAGGTTTTCCATCCCGCTTTGTCATGTCTTATCCGTGATCTCGTAGGTAAGACCATAGGGTGGCCCATGGCGTATACCTTCTATATTTTCTCTCTTGAACAATAGGACGCCTTTTGTTAATAGCTGAAACGTGTGTTGGTACACGTGAGGAACTGGATAGATCAGATAGATTGTCCCTCAATTTTTTGAGATCCTGGGACAGTTTTTCCACAGCTGAGATGATGGAAGGGGTGAGATTGTCTTCGAACTCTCGGAGTTTATGAATCATTTCATCCACTGTTAGTGGTACTATGTCATTCCAGGTTACTGTTGCCAGTGAATTGGCATATGATGAGGGTGAATTCTGTGTAAGTTTTCGCCACATGGGTCGTGTACATTTGATTTCATCTGGGTCTATGGGTATATCTCCGTTATTCGGTTTGATGTGATAGATCATCTCTACGATGGCTGATTCCCTCAGAGACTGGATGCCTTTGTCTAAAGTAGTCCACTTGGCCGAACGACTCATAACATCATCCTTGTATCGAAACCTTTCTTTCACAGCTGCCAAGAGCTGCCTCCAAAGACTGAGGGACTTTTTCTCTCTTGCAATTGCTTTCTCAATTCACCCTTCTTTAACAAGTGATCCCAGCTGTTTGGCTTCTGTACCTTCTAGTTCATGACCATTGGCCCCATTGTCCCAGCATCGGAGCAGCCGGGTGATGATGTGTTCCCCTGGTTGACAGATAAAATCTTTTCGCATATTCCATAGCTCAGTTGAGATCCGAGGTCGAGAAGTCACCTCTTCTTCTTCTTCGTCATGTGATGATAACTCCTGATCAAATGCTGTCCTGAGTGGTGAGTACATTGTTTCTTCATCTTGCTTCATCCTTCTTACCTCTTTTTTGCTTTTTCTCTTGCATACAGGGGCAACCAATATTGGTATGAATTTGTCTTCTGGTTTAGCTGCAGTGATTATCACTGTGGTTTGAGTAGCAACTGTACTTGTCACTGGAGGTGGTGTAGCTGCTGTGCTTGGAGCTGGAGTAGCTGCGCTGTCCGTTGCTTTGCCCTCAGATCCAGGGACATTTTTTTCCTTTTGAGGGTGCTGGATAGTGTTGAACAAGGCTCTGTAAGCATAGGCCAAGCCCCAGCACGTTGACATGATTTGTCCCTCTCTGATATGACCAGGGTGACAACACACCTCATTTAAGTGTTTTACTAATTCTTCTGGATTTTGCACTTGTTCGATAGTGAAATTCCAAAGCACTGGAGGGGCCCACTGACCTAGATACTTGCCCATACTATCCCACACACCCTGCCACTCATGGCTATCCAGACTCGGGGAAAATCTCTCGATCCTCCTATATCGTCGCCTAACCGCAGACAAGACCCAAACCTGATTCTGCTTAATCCTTGAGATCAGACGTAACGGTTGTGGACAAAACACACTCTGTATGAGTGCCAACATGGTGATCCTCATCACAATCAGCAAACAGGTCTCAAGAGTATTAAAAGGCCGTTGAAAAACTTCAAAACTCTCAAACGATGCTGTAAACGGTCTGGGGAGGGGTGCTGGGAGGGTAAGAGAATGTCTCCTTCACAGGTTGACCACCCAGGAAGGAGAAAAAAGATGTGTAATTGCTAAGCACTTCTATTATATACTTCCCGAAGTATACAGGTGGTGACCACACTGGGAACATAAGCCAGATCAGTTTCATGATCAATGATTCTATTGTATTACAAGTCATTACCATAAAGTACAATGAGAAAATAACTTTAGCCCAAGCCCCACACTTGGAAAACACTAACACAGCAAATAACAGCTCTAAGTAAGCTACAACATACTGGAACTGTGAAATCAAAACCAACAACTTTGAGAGCCAATAAATCAGCATTGTGACGAGTGACTATTAATCCAAAACACTGAATGTTTATCATAAATACGATTAGACACACTCTGGTCAGATCTAACGTTTTCTCAACCCTTCGTGCCCCACGTTGGGCGCCAAAAAGAACTGTCGTGGTTTAAGCCAGTCGGCAAGTCAACCACACAGTTTCTATTTTCCCCCCCCCGTCCCGCCCCGAGGGATGAGGAGGAGAATTGAAGGAATGGGTTGAGATAAAAACAGTCCAGTAACTAAGGTATAACACAAATCACTACTGCTACCACCAATAATAATAATGATAAAGGAAATAACAAGGGAAGAGAATACAATACCACCCGCCAAAAAGGAGCTCGACTGAGCAGCAGAATGCCCTGCCGGGGTAACACCCAGTTACTTCCCCAGGCATGACGTGCTGTGGTATGGAATACCTCTTTGGCTAGCTTGGGTCAGGTGTCCTGTCCCTGCTTCCTTCTGCCTTCCCCTCCTCCCTGGCAGAGCATGAGACTCACAAAGTCCTTGGTCAGGGTAAACATTCTGACCAGCAACTGGAAACATCGGTTTTATCAGTATTATTCCTAGGCCAAAAGTCAAAACCACAGCGCTGCACCAGCTACTAAGAAGGAGAAAAAATGACTGCTACTGCTGAACCCAGGACACACCCCCAAGTCCTTCTCTGCAGGACTGCTCTCAATCTCTTCCCTGCACAACCTGTAGCTGTGCGTGGGATTGCTCCGACCCAGGTACAGGACTTTGCACTTGGTTTGAATTAATTTCATTAGGTTGTCATTGGCCCACCTCACAAGCATGTAGAAGTACCTCTGGATGGCATTCCTTATCTGCATGGCCTCATTTCCATGATGGTGGCTTAAGTTAGGGCTTGGCTTGGAGCCTGGTTACAGAGATCCACAGAACCTACAAGTGAAAGGACACTACGGCTATAAAAGGCATTCCAGGTGCAGCATTCAATAGCAGAAACATTGCTTCTTCAGCATTTCCCAAATAGACAAGACATTTAGCTGGGGATGTAGGCCTCATCTTCATGGTGAAGCTTAAATTAAGGTTAGGGTTAGGGTTCAGAAATCCACAAAGCCTACAGCTGCAGAGAGAAAGAAGATGCAAAAGGCATACCAAGGGCAGTACAGCACAGCACCAACAGTGCCTCTTCCACAACTTATATATTTTGAGCTAGCCATGGTGCTACAGATGTAGGCCTCATCTCCATGGTGTCGCTTAAATTAGGGTTAAGCTTCAGAGGTCCACAAAGGCTACAGCTCCAGGGACATTGGGGCTGCAAAAGACATGCCAAGGAGAGTTTGGCTCAGCATCAACAATACTCTTTCTGCCCCTTTTTCATTTGGCCAGTCATGGTGCTAGGGGTTGTAGGCCTCATTTCTATGGTGGGGGCTGAAATTAGGTTTAGGATTAGGTTATAAAAACCACAAAGCCTACAGCTCCAGGAACACTGGGGCAGAAAAAGGCATGCCAACGGGAGCTTGGCTCAGTGCCAACATTACATTTTCTATACATTTTCATTATGGCCAGCCATGGTGCTGGGGGATGTAGGCCTCATCTCTACAGTGGTGGAGAAAATTAGGGTTAGGCTTAAGGTTCAGAAATCTAAAAATCCTACAGGTCCAGGGACACTGGGGCTGCAAAAGGCATGGCAAGGGTAACTCAGAACAGCACCAACATTGCATTTTATCTCTAAGATGGTGCTTGCATTACGGTTACACTTAGGGTTAGGGTTCTGAAAACCACAAAGCCTAAAGGTCCAGGGAATGTGGGGCTGCAAAAGGCATGCCACAGGGAGTCTGGCTAAGCAGCAATGTTAAGCCTTCCACACCTTTATCATTTGGGCCAGTCATGTTAATAGGATATGTAGGCCTCATGTCTATAGTGGTGGCAGAAATTACTGTTTGACTTGGGCTTAGTGTTCAGAGATCCACAAAACCTACAGTTCCAGGGACACAGGGACTTCATAAGGTACGACAGTGGGAGCTTGGCTTAACACCAACATTACTCTTTTCATACCTTTTTCATCTGGGCCAGCCATGGTGCTGGAGGATGTAGAACTCATGTCTGTGATGGCTCTTTAAATGAGGGTTTGAGTTATAGTTCAGAGATTCATAAAGCCTAAAGCTCCAGGGAAAATGGGGTTACAAAAGTGATGCCAAGGGAACTTAGCACAGGATCAACATTATTCCTTCCACACTTTTTTCATTTGGGCCAGCCATGGTGCTGAGGAATGTAGGCCTCATCTCTAAGGTGGAGGCTTAAATTAGGGTTACACTTAGGTTTAGGGTTCTAAGAACCACAAAGCCTACATGTCCAGTGACACTGGCGTTGCAAAAGGCCTGCCAAGGGGAGATTGGATCAGCATCAACATTTCTCCCTCCACACCTTTCTCATTAGGGCCAGCCGTGGTCCTGGGGGATGTAGGCCTTACCTCTATGGTGGAGGAGAAAATTAGGGTTACAGTTATGTTTAAACAAAGGGTTCAGAAATCCATAAGGCCTACAGGCTCAAGGATATTGGAGCTGTAAGAAGCATGCCAAGGAGAACTTGGCACAACACCAATGTTACTCCTTCCACACCTTTTTCATCTGGGCCAGTCATATTGCTGGGTTATGTAGGCCTCCTCTCTCCAGTGGTGAAGAACATTAGGGTTAGGCTTAGGGTTAGAGTTCATAGATCCACAAAACCTACAGGTACAAGGACACAGAAGCTGCAAAAGGCATGCAAAGGGGAGCTTTGCACAACGCCAAACTTACTCCTTCCACACCATTTTAAATTGGGCCAGCCACAAGTCTGGAAAATATAGGCCTCATCTCTAAGGTCGAAGCTTAAATTAGGGTTATGCTTAGGGTTAGGATTTTAAAAAACACAAACCTACAGCTCCAGGGGCACCGAGTCTGCAAAAACATTGCAAGGTGAGCTTGGCAGAGTGCCAACTTTACTCCTTCCACACCTTTTTCGTTAAGGTCAGCCATGGTGCTGGGGGGTGTAGTCCTAATACCTGCAGTAGCAGAGAAAAGTAGGTTTAGGCTTACGGTTAGGGTTCAGAGATCCACAAATCCTACAACTCATGGAACACAGGGGCTGCAACAGGCATGCCAAGGGGAGCTCGGCACACCACTAGCATTACTCCTTCCACACATTTTTCATTTGGGACAGCCATGTTGCTTGGAGATGTAGGCCTCATCTCCACGTTGGCTCCTTATAATGAGGTTTGGGGTTAGGGTTCAGAGATCCAGAAGGCGTACAGGTCCACAGATACTGAGGCTGCAAAAGGCATGCTAATGTAAGCATCGCAAAGTCACAGCATTACTCCTTCCATACCTTTTCATTAGGGCCAGCCATGGTGCTGGGGATGAGGCATCATCTCCATGTTGGCTGTAAAAGTGAGGGTTAGGTTTAGGGCTCAGACATCCACAAATCCTGCAGCTCCAGGGACACTCAGTTTGCAAAAGGCATGCCAAGAGGAGATTGGCACAGCACCAACATTACTCCTTCCAAACATTTTTCATTAGGGCCAGCCGTGGTGCTGGGGATGTAGGCCTTATCTCCATGGTGACTCCTGTAATGTGAATTAGGGTTAGGGTTTAGAGACCCAGTAAATATTTGCTATTATACAAGCATTACTTGAACACACTTGTGTCATGTGTCTTCTAAACTTCTAGAAAGGCCATTCCCAGGGAAGGGAACAAAGGAATCAAGAGAAATATGAAGAAGTAAAATTGCACAAAGGAGACAAACATCATTAATCCATTGATCTAACTGCCTCGGCCTGTCTTTCTATGCATTGCTAGCTCCCTGGCAGGCTCTAGCTAGGTAGCGTTGGAAGTGCTAATGTGATCTGATGTGAGATCAATATTAACATAGTCTTAGATGCACTGTTTGTGCTTGCCAGAGTACTAGTTTGGAGACAGTACTGGATTATATTTTACACCTTTTTAGCATCTAACAAACATTCTGGGCCTCCAACAGAAACCAAACACAATTAAGTATCAGAAGCCGGCAAAAGGCTGGAGGACTTTTGGAGGACTGGAGGACTGGTGATGTGATAACAGAATGAACCTTTGACCTGTAGGTTAATAGCCTAAACCTTGCTTAAATTAGTCATGATGGAGGTCTGAATTCTGCACTGCCTTTAGAGCCTCATGGAAATAAGCAGGCTTACAGGAATTCAGGTAGATCTAAAATTTGGTCTTCAAACTGAAAAGCAATTAGAAACGAATTGGGATTCTAAACCCTGCTCCAGTGATCATTTCAGGCATGCAGGCACACAGCAAGTGTCACCAGTAGTGTTTGCTAGCAACTTCCATGGGGTTGCTGTGACTGCAGACTGCATCCTTACCCAGCTGTAGTGCCACCCAGTGCCACAACCTGTCAGAAGGCAGTGCAGAGTGGTACTGTTGCCATCTAACCTCTGTGTGAGCTGAGGGTAGAGGTCTTCTGCCTTAAAAACTGAAACCAGCTCTATCCAAAAGTGCCAAATCTGTCCAAAAACAGAAGGGTCTAAACCAACTTAGAGTAATGTAGTGGCTTTAATATTTGTGAACTGCAGACATTCAGAGTTACAGCTCCCATTTTAGATACAGGATGCCAGATAGACATTATGATATGCAATAATTTTAGATAGCATATTGATACGGAGCCATTTTCCATAAAGCACTTCATATGTGAGGCATAGACAAGCATTATTTCAAATCGAAGCCAGCCATTCACCTGAAATACTCTTCTGTACTTCAAGTATGGAAATCTCTGAGTAAAATTTCTGAGGAAGAAAGAACATGAAAAGGGTAGCCTAGAACAGATAATAGCCTTCTTTGCTTCCAAGTGCCTTCTGATACTATGGGCAAAATTAATCTCCAAAGGAAAAAAATCCATCAGAATTTATTTTCTCTCTGAGAAGACTGTGTGTTTTGCTTACGTGTATTTCTCAGTTCTCTTCCTAATTTTTAAATTATTCAAAGTATTACACTTTTGTCAATTCGGCCACTTGAGTAAATCTGTCCTGTTCAGACTTTCTCTTGTTTTGTTCAGATAGCGGGTGGTCAAAGTGTATGGACAGAAGCCCTTCTTCAAATCCAGACAGAATGCCTTCATCCCCACAGAGATTCCAGTGAAATTTGCCATCCGCACTGGTTAAGCTTAGCTCAAATAAATCAGAGATTTAATGCAGGAAATTATTTGCTAGCACTGCCTTTTGGTATGACAACCAGCTGGGAAGAAGTCTCCATTTGCCATGCTGCTAGAAAAATGAATATAAATTCACCACCAAAGAATCCCTATCAAAGACACAGACCTATTATACTGTGTGCTGTGACATAAGACAAGCAGTTTGTTACCCAGGAAAACCTCAGAATTAGACTTACTAGAAGTACTACATGGCCAAAAGGATACATGAAAACTGTCGTCCACTGTTTGAAACTACATAAAAATTTATACTTCTTTTATTTCTTCTCCTGTTAAAATGGCCTTCAATATCAGCTTTCCCCAATTCTTTTCCATCTAAAAAAATTGTTTCTAGAGATGCTAAGAAAGATGCTAAGATGAGCATGAAACATCAGTGGGTCTGAGGCAATGGGGAGTATCTATGTTACAGGGTTTTTTTTAACAAAGCAAAGGATGTGTTCAATTTGAAGAATTATTTTTAATGTAAATAAGTAAATGCTGTACATAATCCACACAGTTCTGGAGCTTATGGATAACACGCTTGCACAGCACAAGCAAGGCAGCTTTGTTTATCTTTAGAGCTCCGGAAAGTGAAGGTCAGACAAATCAGAATATGGAACATTTAGTTCCTCATTGGCCTCCCTAGTGCTTTTTCCTCTCAGTGCATTTCATTTTCTTGGCAAATGTCTGTGACATATCAGTAAGTCATTTTAACACTTCTTCAAGCCCTACTATTTCAGTTTCAAGATCATTAATAAAACAGCAGCTTGGAAGGTGGCACAACAGTCATTCTAGTATGCTAACAGGTAGGGTTGCTGGCTGATTTTTTTTCCCAGCTATTAACATAGCCAGACCTCAGCCTCATAAATAAACAGCACATAGTCTATAGAGAGTTTCATATGAAAAAAGTATGCACAGTATGCTTTTCACTGACTAGCTATGTGCTATTGAACCATCTATTACAGAAACTTTACCCTGGAAATTCAGCCCTTATAATTTTAAAGTTTTAAAATGAAACCTCCTCAGGCTAGCCCAGCATAAACAATTAGTTGCTCCCTGTTAAACTCCATATCTGTAACAGCCCATTTTGAATGTTTCATAAGGTACACTAAGGGACATCATTAGTATCTGAATTTCTTTTACAAAAATCACAATAGAGGCTTTAGGAAGAGAATGCACATATGTAGGGAAGATTGGCAGACAGAACATCGCAAGCTGCTCGTGCTGAGTCGATTCAGAATCATGTGAAAGCATTTGAACCATTTAACTCTATTGCTTTTGATCCTCAAATCTCTGCCTTCATGTAATCTTATGAGTACAGTTTTCTAAACCCAATTTAATATCCTATCTTGATATTCCCTACTGAGTCTCTGGATTCTTTAACTGCTTTTTTCTTCCTTCCTATTTTTTTTTAACTTTTTTTTAAACTCTTATGATTTTTGTTGTTGTTATTGTTTTTGTTATTCTAATATGAAAGCATCTGAAGTTTTTGGCTTTTAACTTATTTGCTTTTGACACATTTCAGGGTATCCACCTTACAATACCTTTCCTCATCTGTCTCCATAGGCAAGTCTAATGCTGCTTCTGATCAGCTTCATTGACTACTGCATACATGATGTTCTACTTGAAACAGCATGAAATTCTCACCACCTCCTCGATGATTCCTAGTTTAGAATCCAACTCTAAAACTTGAAATCTACAAATAATTTTCCCCTCTTTATCCACATAAAGATATTCAAAGCACCTTAACAGAAATCTTTACCTGCAGATAAACTTTGTATTTACCAAAATCAATAGCTGGAATTCTAATAGTGCATCAAAAATAAGATCTATTGAAGAAAAAAGTAAATTGAACCTTTGTGACAATTAGGCTGAATTACTGCCAAAGCATAACAACAAATAATTTATTTTAGCTCTATTCCACTCTAGCAAGGATTGCATTGGAAACAGCAGAAAAATTCAAATACAAAAGCTTACCTAGGTTTCCTAAATTCACATAAAAATTTCTCATAACCTATTGTTGTGAGAAAAAGCAGCTAGTGATTCTTCAAAGAACAAAACTGTATTGCTGATATAAACCATGTTCTATCTTACCATTCATGGACTAAAGTAAACATCAAATCCATGTGTAATATTTGAGGGCCACAATGTCAGAAACTTAATATCAGTCAGGAATTATTCCATGCAAATGACCTGTTATGTTCTATAACAGTGCAGATGCCCCTAAAAGAACAAAATATGTTCTTACCAGTAACAATTCCTATTTTTGACAATAAATCAATATGTGATGAAATCTGATGCAATTTATTAGTGCTACATGTAGGTAGAAAGCTCCAATGAGGAGCAGAACAGAAGGCAAAATATGAAGCCTCTGTCAGATGTGTTCTTCTGTGCCTATTTGTCACTAATGCTCACTTTAATAATTCTGGGTTTATCTACAGCATGTCACTGTAATAGCAATCTCAGTAATTCACAGCTTTTACTGTTTTGAGCTGAAGCTTAGTGTGGACACCCTTATTTCAACCTAAGAGTAGTTTTACATAAATTTAGTTAAATTGGAAAGAAATCAGCTCTAAGATATATCAAAATAAGTCAATAGGTTACTTGACTGAAATAATAGTGTCAGCATACGGACTTAAAACAAAATAATGAAGGGTACATATAATAGATGATATATTTATTTGGATTCCGTTCAACACTTAGTGTTTTATAGCAGAAGCAGCAACTGAGGGTTATTTTTAAGATAACTGAAATGATAGTAAGAAATCAAAAATGGAAAGTTTGGTTTTTTTTAAAAAAAGTCCTAATGTTGCAGTTTTTGCAGCGTGGCAAGTAGCACTGTTTCATAGCTTGAACTGACCGCTGGATCAACAGAGAAAAATAACATTAGAAAGAAAAGGCCTGAGGGTCTGAACTGGAAAAGAGAAATTCCTGATATGCACCACAACAGATACAAAGCAGACTCATGTCAGGCATATGAGTAATTTATTTGGACGCTTAGTTCCTACTGAAATCCCTCTACTTTTGTTGAAAAGTAACTGCAAAGTGTAGGTATATATATACTTCTGGATTTGTCCTATGAAGTTTGATATTAAGCAAGTGTTTAATTCAGTTATACTCAGGAGGATTATTCTCTTGTTTGTAGTTATGCCTGTGTCTCAGATTAGCTGAATCAAGGCCAGGAAAATCAGCATCTTTTGGAGCTGAGCCCTGATTAACAGAATAATAGCTAAGATCAGGCAGACATGGTCTGGCTATTGATCTTACTGTTTGCTTTTTTTTTTCTTGCAATTTCAAAAAAAATTTCAAACTTTTTGTTTTCTTACAATTTCAGATGCTTGGTTTGGTTTGGTTCTTTTCAGGGTTTTCTAATTTCTAGTTGCTGATTGCTTATTCATCTGTAGTTAGAAAGTGAATGCCTTACAGCTTCTCTTAATTATTTTCAATGTAGTAATTTTAAAAACAGCTTTGTGATATTAGATAGCAATTTATAAATTATGCCACACAGCTTCCATATTATAAAAAATATTGGGAACACCAGGGTGTATATTTTTATTGCTCTGTATGCATAGATAAAAACCGACATTTCCTAAGGGAATGCTTCAGCCAGGGCTATCACAATGTTAAATGAGGCCACAAATTCATAATTTGTTACTCCATCTTAAAGCAAATACTTCAGCTCCAATATTAATCCATGACACTAAAAGTTAAAAGTCTCTTTCAGTCAGTAAAGAGAATGCTTATGAAAAACAGGTTTTTTAAAATTTGCGTTTATTATTGCTTTGTCAAGTTTCATTGTTACTTTCTTTTAAAAGTGAATGTTACTGAACTATCAAGGCAGAAAACAACCTCAACTAGTGCAGCATTAATAAAGTCCCCTGTAAACTGTGTTGCATGATTTATTTAACAGACATAGAAATTGTCACACAACGGATTGTTAGAATAAAATCTGCTTCTTAATTAAGTGGCAGGTGTCCAGGTGGCTTGTATTTGGGCTTTTGTCTTGTTTTGTTTTAAATGATGTACAAGTCTGTCTTCAAAATTGATTATACTTCAGAAAAAGAAAAAAAGTTTATTGTAAGCAACTTCTGGTTTCATCTGTGTACTGAGGAGACTTTAGTATGGTAAGAATATTTAAAATGTCTTTCCGGAAACAATCTAATTTTAGATTATTTGAGAACTGTAGACAACAGGTAGAACTAGCTCTGAGTAGCAGAAAATAAGCAGAGGGAGAAAAAAACCCCACTCCTCAACTTCCAACGCTGATGTTGTCCACCTATATGCATGAGCCTGAATGGCTCCAAACAGGACACTTAAGATATAGCAGAGAATATTCTCAGTGCTAAAATTCAAATTAAATGCTGCACTCATGTTGTAGGCTCCAGTCGTCTATTTGAAAAGACCTTCCTCCGGAAGAGCTTTTTGTTTTTCTGCTTGTTGTGGTTTAAGCTGAACTCAGGGCACTGTTAGTTCCAGAATAAAGGCAAAAGTAAAAGGAAAAAAAAAAAAAAAGAAAAGTATTGTTAATTGCCATTTGTAAAATTATTAGCTGCTTTTCAAAGAAAACTTTCCTAGGAACATATGCTCCTACTACATAATGTAGCATGGAACAAACAGGGGCAACAGCTGCTGAAGAGTAACATTTAATTTTGCTGTTGATAAGCTGATTGCAAGAGGTGAAAGAATAATATAAAGAAGTTAAGTCTCCTTAAAAGTTGATATCATGAAATAAAGGGCTAGAATGCTGCCTTAAGAAACTGAAGCCTGGGACTGGAAGAAATCACCTAGATCATTGGAGTCAGTCCCTTACAGACATGTACACTCATATTCCCACCCAACTTCAGCCAGCTCACAGGTATATCGCTAAACTAATCTACTGTTTATGGACTGCTACTGTAAAAAGAGAGATGAGAAGCTGTAGTGAAGAAGCAGTCTGAAATAAGATAGGTCTTGGAGTCTCAAGGTCCAAGAACCAGCACTAAAAACATATCTCAACAACTTTTAGATAATTCCAGGGCATTAAGAAAAAGATCAAAGCAGTACAAATGACACACACTCAATGACACAAAATGAAAAGGTGAGAGCAAGAGTACTGCTCATATCAATATTCCTTGCAATAACCAATACTTTATCAGGAGAAAACCCCTATGGACTCTAGGAATATAGAATGTGTTAGTATCTTTACCTACTGCTCAGTTCTGACATCTGTCGTGGTTTAAGCCCAGGCTGTAAATTAGAACCACGCAGTCTACTTCCCCCCACACCTTTCTTCCCTCCACTTCTGAAGGGACGAGGAGGAGAATCAAAAGAATGCAATTCCCACGGGTTGAGATAAGTACAGTTTAATAACTAAGGTATAACACAAATCACTACTGCTGCCACCAATAATAATAATGATAAAGGAAATAACAAGGGAAGAGAGTACAACACCTCACCGACCGATACCTCGACCCCACCCCGCAGCGAGCTAGCCCTTCCGGGGACTCTCAGTTCTACATCCTGGGCATGACGTGCTGTGGTATGGAATACCTCTTTGGCTAGTTTGGGTCAGGTGTCCTGTCTCTGTTTCCTCCCAGCTTCCCCTCCTCTCTGGCAGAGCATGAGACTCACAAAGTCCTTGGTCAGACTAAACATTCTGACCAGCAACTGAAAACATCGGTTTTATCAGTACTGTCCCGAGGCCGAAAGTCAAAACCACAGCGCTGCACCAGCTACTAAGAAGGAGAAAAAATGACTGCTACTTCTAAACCAGGACAGTATCCACCCCTTATTCCATACCATTCACATCACACTCAGATCACACATTTTCAAAATACCATCACTCTCATCTCAGTGCACTCTTATCTTAGTGCGTGGACTAATCCCTATAAAGCTGCTGAGTCCATTCGGTCCATGATGTTGGGCTCCATCTCTTGTAACAGTCTTTCAGGGCAGGAGAGGCTGTGTGCAGTGTTCACACTCGTGAATAACCTGGGCAATAGTGTCTATTGCTAAGTCCACCCCTCAATCATGAGTCCATCTCTGTGTTGCATTTCTGCCCTGATGGCCTGAAGTGTCACGGGCCCATCAGGCTGAAAATAATTCACCCTCCCCTTCAGCAGCTTCTGCAACTTGTTGTTGAGGACTCCATACAGCTGCCTTCCATCTCCGATGCTTCCAAAGCACTGGAGGGTCCCAGTGGACCAGATACTCGCTCATACTGTCCCACACACCGTGACACTCATGACTGTCCAGCCTTGGGGAAAACCTCTTGGTCCCCCTATATCATCGTCTAAGGCCAGACAAGACCCAAACCTGACTCTGCTTAACTTTCGAGATCAGACAAAATGGTCGTGGGTAGAACACACTCTGTGTGTGTGCCAGCATGCTGATCTCCATCACAATCAGCAGGCAGGTCGCAAGGGTACCCAAAGGCCATTCAAAACCTTCAGAACTCTCAAATGATGCTGCTGTACTTGTCACTGGGGCTGGTGTACCTGCTGTGCTTGCCGGCTCTCTCACCACCACCTTCCTTTTTTCTGCGTCCAGATCTTTTTCCTCTGCCTTGATAGGAAATGCTGCATGGTCTCCTGCATCCTCCTGGGGATCGGGCTCATGGGGCTCGGTGGGCTGCTGCCGGGGGATGCCCTCTGCCACCGTGGGGCTGGGCTCAGCCGTGGGGCTCGGCTCCTCCGCCGCCTTCTCCCACTGCTCAGCAGCCGCCTCCTTTCCCTCCTCGACCGCCCTGACTTCCTCCACTGGCAGCCGCTCCCTGCCGGCCTCTGGCCACGCTCCCGCTGCCGCTTGGTCCTTGGGGACACTCTCCCAGGCCGCTTCGGCCGCTGCCGGCTCCCGGGGACGCTCTCCATCAGCTCCCCGCAGCCTCACGAAGACCTGAGGGCCAGGACAGTGAAGAGCAGCAGGACAGCCAGGTACAAGTCCACGGCCACATCCATCCCGCCCTGCTGCCAGAGCCTGCCCATATTACAAGCCATTATCATAAAGTACAGTGAAACTAGAAGCTTAGCCCAAGGCCCACACTTGATAAACACTAACACAGCAAATACCAGCTCTAAGTAAGCTACGACATACAGAAACTGTGATATCAAAAAGAACAACTTTGACAGCCAACAAATCAGCATTGTGCCTTGGTCAGATCTGTCGTTATCTCAACACTTCGTGCTCCATGTTGGGCGCTAAAAAGAACTGTCATGGTTTAAGCCCAGGCTGTAAATTAGAACCACGCAGTCTACTTCCCCCCACACCTTTCTTCCCTCCACTTCTGAAGGGACGAGGAGGAGAATCAAAAGAATGCAATTCCCACGGGTTGAGATAAGTACAGTTTAATAACTAAGGTATAACACAAATCACTACTGCTGCCACCAATAATAATAATGATAAAGGAAATAACAAGGGAAGAGAGTACAACACCTCACTGACTGATACCTCGACCCCACCCCGCAGCGAGCTAGCCCTTCCGGGGACTCTCAGTTCTACCTCCTGGGCATGACGTGCTGTGGTATGGAATACCACTTTGGCTAGTTTGGGTCAGGTTTACACAGCACTGCACCAGCTACTAAAAAGTAGAAAAAATGACTGCTACTGCTAAACCAGGACAACATCCCACTGTTCAGAGAACTTTAATAATGCCTGAAATAGAGAAAAATTTAATACTGATCATCATATATGATATAGTGAACATATATAAGAACAATAAACAGATATCTATATGAAGCACAATATATTATAGAGTGAGTCCAATGATAATTTTTATTTTGCTACTTGTAGCAAAACCTCACTGTAATAAAGAGGACAAAGGAGAAGAATAAGGTAAATATTCAACTTGTTTGACAACTGGGGCTTTTAACAGAGAAATCCAGGTATAGATAAGTAAAAATATACCTTTCCTGGAGAAAATTACATTGTAAGACTGAAGTCTTTTTGTTCATTTTTGCTTGAAAGACAATGACAAGGTGAAATACAGAAATTCTCATCAAAGAAAAGTATTCAACATGAATTATTTTATTTTGTGCTAGGATGTTTGCTCTGAGTCAATTCAGCATCAAACATCATCACCTGTGACTCTGCATAGCCCGCTGGGAGCTGTATCTCAAGAGTCTTTTGCCCATACTCTTGGATATAATCTGTGTCACTTTGCTCTGTTGTGAACTAGAAGACAGTGGAGGTTTCCTGCACTGAACTGGCTGCCTACCTATATTGTTGCCTACATCTCTATATATGACAGTTTTCAACTGTATCACTATGTTCTATTTAAATGAGGTGCCCACAAACGAGTTCCCACAAATGAGAAAATACTGTGTATGTGATATCAGCCGAACAAGACTATCAGCTTTAGAGTACAATTTAATCTGTTTCACATTCTCAAGAAAAGATTTTTCTGAAGATATTTGACAAAATCCTGGATTGTCCCAGATATCACATCGTTGGATTACTGCTGCAACTTATATGATCTTTCTAAATCCATAGCATTTTTTATCCACAAAATTTAAAATGCCATTAAATCCAGACAGTGTTTTCTGAATTAAGCCTTTCCTCATTCTCAACTGCCTTTTCTCCAAAAATGAAGTCAATATCTTTCAAGTTATCAACACTGTCAATTTTTTTCCTTTTTAGAATAAAAGTATTTTAATTTAAGAATTAGTAAAACTGCTATCAAAACTTTCTACCTCTTCTCAACTAGGTTCACAACAAAAAGAAATGTGAATAACCAAATTGATCAATTAACACTTCAAAAGGCTAAGCAATTGAAACACTGTATGTCACTCAGTCATTTCTCATTTATTAATTACAATGACAAAATCTCAACAGAGGGTGAGAAAGAGGAAACTTTTGATTGACTGTTAAACAAAGATCTCTTCAATTTCTTTGTTTTCTAATATTTTAAACTCTAATTTTAATTTTAGCCAATCTAATGTCTCATCTTACTGAAAACACAAAATAATAATCTTTTTCAGGGCAGCAACTCAGTATCTCCCTTAGAGACAGACAAATATACACAGAGACTGTGCGAGGAAAGTGAGCTGTTTATGCTCAACTCCATCAGGTCTGGCCAGGATGGAGCTAATTTTCTTCATAGCAGCTTGTCTGGTGTTATGTTTTGGATTTGTGACCAAAGCAGTGTTGATGACTCAGGGATATTAACACTGGGTGATGGAGTGAGAAAGTGGCTGTGTGGAGCTTAGCTGCCAGCTGGGGTTAACCAAAATCATCAACTCATGTTTCATTATTTTAAGGGTTTTTTTTATTGCTAGTTCTGTTAATTCACAACTTTCCATATGTAACTTTTGCAAAATGCCATTTAAAGTCCTGTTGTATGAGAGATAACGCAAATGTGAACAGTCAGGAATTCAAAGAAAGCTGATTCTTCCCATCAGAGACAAGTATCTCAAGTTTTCAGCCCAGAGGGATACATTTTCTGCACCACTAAAAAGACTCAAAATAGTCAAATAGAGTATGTTACAGTAATCCAGGTTACAATAGTAAAGATATGGATAGCACTGACAGACTTCATACAGGAGTCACAGACTAAGTAACCCACATGTAATATAATGAATTTTCTTGAGACTAGCGCTATTATCTGAAACATTTTTGTTGACCTTATTTCCTCATTTTCCTTTAGTTTTATTATAAATACATTTGAAGATATACACACTACATTGTCAATTGCAGTACTTTCTGCAGTTTAAAGTTTGAGCATTTTCCATTGTACCCTCAACTTTGTCATTTCTTGAAAGTTTTTCCTATCTTTTCACGCTTGTAGTGGCCTAGCTTTAGTACCTGAAGTTCAGTAGTAGCAATCAGGAATTATACTGCTCAACCTTACAGTGCTAGGAAATGCTAAAATAGCCTTTCTCTTTCTTTCCATTTGAAATGTCATGAAACATTATTTCAAACTATTCCATTTTGTTTTAGCTTACCACTATCTTCTGCTCTCATTTACAGTGCACTTAGACTTTCTTCCATAATGAATCATAGAATCATAGAATCGTTTGGTTTGGAAGGGATCTTAAAGATTATCTACTTACAATCCCCCCTGCCATGGACAGGGGCACCTTTCACTAGACCAGGTTACTCAAAGCCCTATATAGACTGGCTTTGAACACTTCCAGAGATGGGAAAACATACCTTCCATCCACCATATCTACCACAGATACATAATTCAGTATCCTTAACCATGTGGATGCATTATTTTTGCGGGCAACTTTTTGCTCTTACTCATCTGTTCCTCTACTCATTATCTAACACAATGTTAGGCAAGCAGTATATTACTTCCACATTTCTGCAGCCAACCTCAGAGGTCTCCTCATCTCTTACCACTTATCTAGCAACGAGTAGACAATTTCCACGTGTTATTTGAACTTTTATCAGCAAACACATTTCATCTTCTCAGTTTAAGAGCTAAACAAAACACACTTTATTATTTGTCTGGTTTAAAGTATTTCACATAAACATCAGACTTGCCATTTAGTCAGACGCCAAGGAGTATACCTATAAATTAGGTAACCAAGAGAGGCCTTTACTTGGGATTTGGATTATTGAGATGAAATGTGGCTGTTGGAGACAGTCCAGATTCCTAACTCTGCAGTGATCTGTCAAAAAACAAAATGCAATCAAGCAGTTAAAAAAAAAAATAGTTTAGCTATTTATTGAAGCATGCATGGAGATAACTCTGGGACAGCATGAACAAACTATTACTTTAATTTTCTGGTGAAACAACTTGACTTTAATGCAGATGCAACTCAAGCAAATATCCCTAAGGAAGCAATGGAAAAAGAAGTGTTCACAGTTGAAGTCTTATATTTCTTTACTATGATTTAAAATGCCAAATTTGTCAAACAGACTATTATTTCTTCCTCTGTAATTTACAAAGGACAGTGATGATTCATAAAACAAGCTGCTACTAATGTTCTGGAGGGCACAGACATGTTTTTGCATTAGCTTCATAATTTCTTCTAGATGAGGTAGATAAGACCTTAGCTTCTATATAAATGAAATCAGATATGAAATATTAAAGTTGCCAGTAATTTTGTAGCCTATGGTGGGCAATTAAACTGTGGTGCAGGTTTTGTTGACTCAGTCTCTTTACCTTTGTTTATTTTCATATGATAATTCTGGTAGATGAAAGCAAATCTGGAAAAAAAAATGCATTCTGAATGAAAAAGTGGAACTAGATTTGTGTGTTTAATTTTTTGTAGACCTCAGGGATATTTCAAAGTGGCATCAGGCTAAATCTCTTAAAATGGGTCATTGTTTTTCTGTTAATATGTTGTTCAGTGGAAAAAGTATTCTTCACAATTATTCCTTTTTTTTTTTTTTTTTTTTTTAAGGAGGAGGGACGAATGCCAGATTTTCTTACAATATATTTTCATTATTTAAGTCAACAAGTCAACATAATTTCTAGTATTTTGGGGTATTGCCTTTATTGAGGTGTGGTTCTTTTTGTGTGATTGATTTTTTTTTACTCAATCATCTGATATCAAGCAGTTTCTATTTGAGCAGGGACTTTGTGAGTGCTGTAATTTAGATGTGTCATGTGCTCATTGTCTTCCAGGTCTAGCTTAGATTTTCTGTATGTACTAATTCAGTTGATGCACAGAACAAACCTGTTTCTGGCTTTTGACAAACTGAAAAGAAAAAAAAGGGAGTCTTCCACTTTGAAGGCTAGAAATCATACAGTACACCAGGGCCATTCAATTTTAGAAACAAAAAATGCTCCATTTTTCCAGCAATGCATAAAAAGCATTTTCTTATTTGTTGTTTCCAAAATATTTTTGAATATTTTTCTTTTCACAAATAATTTTATATGTTCATTTTAAGTTCCACTCTAGGAGAAAAAGAAATTTGATGTATGGAATCTTGACATCATATATACAAACCTCATTAATTTATGATCATATGTATATGAATATTTAGGGTGTAAGAGGTTGCTTGATTAAGCAAAAAACTTTATCTAAACTTTCCACAAATATATCATGATATTTGAGAGAAGAAACAACAGATACATCCTAGCAGGTAATGCTTTGTGATGTGTTCATCTAGCTCTGCCACCTGTTTTAGTATAAGGCACTTTCACACTGATATAATGACATCCACAAAGGAAGCCATTCCTTTATAACTGCATAATTAGAAAAAATCACACTGCTAACCAATGTTATAATGTATACTAATACACAATCAATGAGTGGGCAGGGTCCAGTGAAGCATGAGGCTGCATATAGATGTGCTCTTTGAGTGTAGATGAGTCAAGATAAGAGAAAAGCATTCTTATCTTGTTTTCACTGCTCCCTTACATCTTCAGCAAAGAAAGATAATCACCCATCAAATCTGCTAGAAAAAAATTCATGTGTGGCTACTCCTCAAAACAATAAAAGTGAAAAACCCAGTGACTTTAATATCAGCAATGATTGCTGTTTCCTATCATTTTGATGTAAGTAGGTTGGGAGAATATTTTCACAGCAGGTCTAAGGGACTAGTAATCCCCAGGTAAGGTAGAGTGATGATCAGATCACACCATCTCAGTCCAACTCAGGTATGACCTATACAGCATGTCTCACCATGTCCTGAGTGTGTGCTTATCCTCCACTTACTGATAGAGGTGAAACTTATAAAGAATTATCCATCTTCTTTCAAAATACACAGGTGATATCCCAATAGCCATGGATCCTTGGTAACTGGAAATTAAAATGAGTGGGAATTGCACTTCTAATGGACAGCTGCCAAAACATTCCCTAAGAGGAGCTACTTTATATCATCTTCTGTGTCATTTTGGACTTTGCCCATCTCTGGAAGACTTCAAAAAGCTGCTGCTCTAGAAACAGTGTGTTCTTGTGTTTGTATTTTTTTTTCTCTTTATTATTGATCTTTTTCTGGTTTCTCTGCTTTTTTGTTGTTCTTTATGTATTCTCTTTGACAGACTGCAGGGTTTTTTTCAGTGCATTTATTTTGTTTGTGTTCTTCTTCCTTTCTGTCTGTTCTTCATCTCCAGTCTCCTGGAGATGGATGAGAGAATGATCACAGTAATGTTTGACTCAAATTTTCCAACAAGCAACAGGTGAAGGGCTCAAAATAGGGTAAAACTTGCCCCCACCTAGCATCCATCATCCATATTTAGAAGAGACACTGAAAAAATTGAAGTAGACACCGTCAGAAGAAAATATTTTGAAAGTACCCTCTGCTTGGATTACTAAATGTGCCAAGTATAAGAATGTATAATGTTGAAAATACTATACTGCATTAAACTCCTGCTCTCATAAATCCAACTCACAGTCACTTGACATGAGCTGATTTTTGAAAAAATAGAAATGCTCTTCATATTTCCTAAACATCCAGTGCTTTTTAAACCTGGCTTTCTTTTGTAAATCTTTCTTTTCCTGATGTTTTGTATGCCTTTGTAAAGTTTTCATTAAAAAACCACAAACATACATACATTAAAAAAAAACAAACCCTTCTATTCATTACCTTATTAGAGAATTCAAACAGTTAGTGGCGCTGTGCCTACTTTATATTACCAGGACTAGGTTTTTGCAAATGAAACTCTTTCAATTAGTGTTTCAGGAAGCAATTAAATTGTCTAAAATGTATTAATGAATACATTAAAATCTGGAAGAGTATCCTTTTTCTAATACTTCCATTATTAATGCACCATCTGTTTTATTTTGTTCCCTCACTAGTGTACAGTTTCAGCAACCTCATGTCCACAGAAAACAGTATTCTCAAAAAACAAAACCAAGAAATTTAAGCTGATAATCAGTCTTAATTATACAGTATACGTTCCAAATAATTTTGCAGATACAATAATCAAGGATTTTTTTTTTTATCTCTTTTTTAATGAAATGTTCTTTGCAGCAAAGAAGCTCTCTGAACAACTGTGGGTTTGATCTTAGTTTTCTTGCAACAATAAAGACAATTAAATATTTGGCTTTAGTATCTGGGGTAATTTCTATAGCAGGCAAAGAAGCTAACTTTTGCACAAGGACACATACTATAATGAAGCATAATGGCAATAGAGATTTCATTAGAGAAAAAACTGCAGGTATTAGATGCATTTGGAGTATTATTTGCGTAGAGTACTTGAAAGAATTTGAGCTAATCGAGATGGTGTCACATGATTAGCCATCTATAAAGAACATCCATAAAATATCCTTAAGTGATAACTTAAAAAGATGTATGAAAAATATTAAAGTATTTAGGCTGCCAGAAGTATTTCTTTTTGTTTTAAGGGTAGGAATCATCTCATTTGACCTCAGAGCAAGCTAAAGCATAAAATAGTTTCAAATCTGTTTTAAATGGGACAGATTGCTCACTTGCACATTTCTGGGTCTTTCAGGGGGTGAAAGAAGGTGTAGGGCAAGATGCCACACTGGCTGTCATTACAGTGAGGGGTAGAGCAGTCATCAGCGTTCCACTTCAGTATTGAACATGCAATTTTTTGAGGATCAGAATTAACTTAAATGTTTCCAGACCCATGTTTTAACAGCTGTTAATCCTGAATATGTGTTTAGCTATGGAGATCCTGATATACATTGCCTCATCTGTCCTGGTTGGAAGACAAGTGTTTATAAAACTAGAAGATTGCAAAACATCCTTCAGGATAAGTTTCTGTGGGTCTTCCAGCAGTTTCCACAAGAGCATGAAGCTTATCTGGTTTTCAGGATGAAGACTTTTTAAAAAAAAAACAAAGATGAGGCCAGTTGATGACAAAAGGATTGTGGTGGGACTTCTTTGGAAACAGCTAAACCTTTGGAGGTGAAAGATCCCAAATCTGTACAGCTTAAGACAGCCATCTTCAATGTGCATTTCAAACCCAAATTTTCCAAAATGCTGGAGGTGATGTGCATCAGGACGGACTGGCAGTGAAGGGTATTTTTTCATTTTGATTGATACCTCTGGTTGCTCACGTTTGTTTCGAGAGGTGGTGGAGAATGAAGAGATTTACTATTTTTACATAGTTAAATTATTTCTACATCCCAAATTTGAAGTTTCAGTTCCTTTGCCTGTGTAAATAGTAACGAGTCCCATGGCTGTATAACATAAGAAGACTGGGAAATGAATTTGTACACGGCAAGATTTTTTTTCAGATATGCAACAGTTTACTATGCTGGCTAGTCTGTCAACTGAAAGTCAACCCCTTTCCACGAATAAAGAAAGCAACATATGGATCATATTGTGAGCAGATGAAAGGAGTCCAGTACCAATGTAGGGATTTTTTTATGTCACAGATGTGTGAATGAAACAGCGTACACAGCTATAAAGTACAAACCCAAGGTTCCACAGGCTGCACTGTACTTGTTACCATTGGAAAATTGGTATTACCATATCATTTGAAAATCAGCTTGGGTACATCTGCCTGAGATGCATTTAGGTCCAAGGCCTCAGAGAAACCTCTGCTCTGTTAATTTGTAGGAGCTTGAAGAGGACAAAAAAAATGCATTTGTGTTGAATTTAAGAACGATTTCTATTGCTAGAGCAGTGTGAAGGGACCTAGTATAAAGGTGATTTAGTCTTTAAATTTTAAACATTATATAAGAATTTAAATTAGTCTCTATTTTTCAGATTGTTGTCATTATGGAAAGGTCAGAGATGATGAATTGTTTGTTGCTGCTGCAGATAAAATGTACTGTACAGTTCTATTATTTGGTGTTGAAGAAAACATGATTTATTGGATAGTGTCAGAAAATATTTGCTCCAGTCCTGCAGTATGTGAAATATATAGCCTGTATTCAGCCATGCTGCTAAAAAGAACTACCATGCAATCCTCTGAGTCTAAAATTGAGATATTCCTACTAGTCTAAATCATTATTTAGTGATTCAGCAGGAACACTATGTCTTCAAAGTAGTTTTTACAGGTACAAATCAAATAGTCTAATTAATAAAAAATAAATCAAATAAAATATGCACTAAATGGCACTTCAAATGCTACTGACCTTCATGGTTTTTTTGAGAAGGCATTCTGTATGTTACAACCACAATCATGTGATGGGAACCACAGTTAGAAAGTTAAGAAAAAACTGCGGCTTCTAAAAATAGATGGAAAAAAGATGTAAGTTTAAACACTAAATAGTATAAAAAACCTAGAATATATGTACAAAAAAAAAAAAATAGAAGTAGTTTCCTCATCTTATTTAAGTATTTAGATTCAATTTTTCTCCATTCCAAAATTGGTCTTAAAAAGCAGAAATAAACAAAAAGTTAAATCCTAAGACACAAAATAGCATTCAGTTTGACTTCGAATTGTTTGCTTAGTTCTGATAAAAGTGCCATATTTAAATCAAAGTTAAAATCCAGAAGGTGAATTTAAGATCACAAAATTGGAGTTATTGGAAGAATGTGGAAGGTTTTCTAAAAGATATTAAAACTAACCATTTTTCTGTGCATGTACTCAGTTCCAGGAAATTGCCACTTTCTAACAAAGAAAAGTTGTAGAAAATTTTGTAACCTGCTTCAGTTACGTGTTCTGATCCCAAGTCAATTGCTTCATTTCATGTCATCAGTGTTTTAGCAATGTCCAAGCAACAGCCATTTCAAAAAATAACATCTCGTTCCAGCCTGTGCCATGAGTCCTTTTTGAGCAATGAGATTTCAAAATATCCATTTTGAAAATGGACAGTTTTTCATGGTATCTCTGAAACAAGTTTCATTCTTCAGTCTCTGCTGAATTCACCTTCATGTATGAAAAATAGGAACAGAGTTATAATTAGCTCAGCATAGTTATTTTCAAAAAATATTTGATGCACCATATCTTCTCTTCAGGAGATTCTCACAGAGCATGGGGAGATGGTGTGAAAATAAATGTAAGGAATACAAGAAGTTGGTGAAATTGGCATGTGCAGAAATGCACACCAAGAATGGCAAAGACATCATTCCTAGTGTGTCTTTAGAGAATTATGACATCAAATTCTAAAATGCTTTACAAAAATGTGACAAATTCATCTCAGCTGGTAGCTCCATTAGTGTCAGTGGAGTTACAGTGGGAATGAATTTGTTCCAATAAGAGCATCACAAGGAATACACTACTGTTACATTGGTTATTAACTCACTTTCCTTTCAGAGCTAAAGATTATAGCTGAAGCTTCATGGGTCTATTTTTAAACTATGTAAAGTATTTGCCTCATGGATCAAAGAAATGTGAAGCCAAACTTACCATAGCACAGACTGGTAGAAGAATGGGCTAGACTGAAAGAAATGTCTTTGAAATATTCAGGGGACCCAGCATGAAACCTGGTTAATGTTGTATAGCTTTCCAATTTGAAAGGTCAGGTTCAGAACTGGCTTATAACTTTGTGAGACGATTACTTTTCAAGCTGAAAGTGTCCATAGTCATTCTCAGCCAGAGACATTTTTTTAATAATGAGCAAAAAAGGGGAAGTGATTTCTAAGTTTTTACTTTTGATTAATTGCTTTCAGTGCATACGAGAGCAGAGACTGAGCAGCTGGTGTGTATCAGTATCAAGAAGGTGAAAAATCTAGTTCAAGCAGATGAGAAACTTGTCTCCCTGAGTGCAGAGAATGACTAGGGAAGCTGTAGAGAGTTCAGGGACTCTACTAGGAGTGACAAGGGAAGAATGGCGGCCAAACTGTTGAACTTATTTTTAGTTTCGTTTCTTTTTCCAAAAAGTTCCCTTGGCATCTCTTTTTCAGTCTCTCCACAGTGACTTTTCATACTTGGAGCCCTCTGAGCTGTCTGTGATGTGCAGTGAGCCGAAAAAGTAGCCCCAGGCTGGATGGGGCAAAACAAAGCCCACCTGTGCTCTTTGCCTGCTCTTGGGGTCAGATTTGCACAAAATAGCCCTTCAGGTCTATGCACAAAAGGAGATCACTTTGGTCCTGCTTGGGTAGTTCTGTTTCTGATAGGCCAATTGTAAAGTCTGGACAGAGTCCTAGCTGAGGGTGTTAATTCATGAGGCAGTAATTTCCCTGATACCTGCTCCCCCTAAAGACGTGGCAAGTTTCTAACCTGAACTCCAGATTAAGCATGGGATGAAAAAAGACATAGCTGGTAAGGCTACAAGCCTGTGCTGTTCATTCAGGGGTGCATATAGTCAAAATAATTTTAGGAAAAAGACCTTTTCTCTTTGGTCCATAAAGGTTATCTGATGGAGAGTCTCTAGGAAACAAGCCCAGCTAAGTGAAGATCAGGATCTCTGTCATGATTTGTGTACTAACATGATGAAGGTGTTTTGTTTGGCAGCTGTTCGATGACCATTGGCACAAATTGAGAAATGAGAATCTGAATCAGATATTGTCCTGGCCCTCTGTGATCAGAGAAGCTTTGTCATCCTTTCTTCCACGGCCTCCCCTTCGCTAACCCTGGAGACAAGACATGCACCTTTTCTGTTCCCACAGCTGCCCTCTTGTTTTCTCATGCTGCTCCTGCACTAGCTGGAAACACAAATAGCCTGTATCCTGACAGTGAAACTGAAAATGGGCACCAGCACCAATGAGCCAGATGCCTGCTTTGTGGCTTTACCCTGAAAGAAACCCATTGTGTTCACCTACCAGTGCAGACACAATCTCAGTCTAATCCTTCTCTTTCTTTTTCCGTTTAGCTTTGTCCTAAATTAGCTGAAAACAGAGCCTTGTTTTCTGCTCCATCCACTCAAGAGGGTAGAGAAAATCCTGCAGGGGTGCTCTCTCAACATTGGCCATTTCCTGGCATAGATAACCCTACCCTGCTGCTTGCTGTAGTCGTTTTGTGTGGAGTTAAGATGCAGCAGTAAACAAAGAATAAGCTTTGTCTGTTCAAACATGTTAATGACCAACCAGTCAATACTACCATACTCATTTATTAGAAACTGAGAAAATGCTTGTTACGTTTTGAGACCAGCCTACTGGAGATGGTGGGTTTGTTTGTTTAGTATATAAGAAGTTATTGATCAGAATATTTAGTCAAAAGTTAGAACATTTATTGTGAATGGTTGCTGAGATTCTTGGGTTTACTAGGCTAATCTAAAGCAAAAAATTATTAAAGTCAGGTCAATAATATGGATTGCTCCCTTCTTTAACATCTTGCTCAAAGAAATACAGATGAATTTATTTATATCTATTTGTAATATAGATTTTTGCATCCATTTCTAATATATTAATATTTATTCTTGTGGGAATTGAACTGGTAGGCATTTCCTTTATCATATTAGCTGTCATTAAATTTGTTGAGTAATTTTGATATATAATTCAATGTGTAAAATAGCGTAATAAAATTAGTATTTAAGGCTATTAAAGCTTTAAAAAACATTTTGAAAACAAATATAATATGGGTTCTTGACTCAGCTTGAGAAATTTACTTTCATATTTCCCAACACTATACGCAGCCCCTTTTGCTATATATCAAAAACAGATTTCCTCCCCTATACATTTCTAGTTTTCTATGGAAACATGTTTTCTTGCAATAGACCTTTACACCTTGTAAATCATACCCTACTTACATACTGTGTTTTGTTTGTGACCACAGACAGCCGCCCCATACTTTCTTTCTTGAAGAGAAGTCATTTGTACTTTGGTAACCAGCACAACATATGCAATTTCTGTTTGAATAAGCCTATTGCAGCATGCTTTTATATTACTACTCAATTATAGAACACTTGAAACGTATTATGAAAACTTTAAAGGTACAGAAAATGAAAGATCATTTGAAAGGAGAACATACACAAAAGGTTACATTTGATACTTAGATATGATTGATGTTTTCCTCATCCCAGCTACTGCTCTTCTGAGCGATGGTGCTGTACTGATAAGCACACTTATCTTTCTGTATGGTAAAAATGTGTCACTTTCTAGAATTAGTCAAGTACTACAAAAACTAGTGGGGTCTCCCCAGAGGCATGTCCTCATGTCTAGTTGTTCATATTTGTGTTTTTCAGCTCTCTCGCACAAGGATAGCGTCCACATTTGGGCACATTCATCACTTCAGCATAAGGAGGCTTATCACTTGCTGTCATAAGGTGATCCACTGACAGATACTCTGGCATTTTCATCACCCTCAACACTGTTTCCACTATATCTTGTATAGGTTCTCTGAAGGGAGATGACAAGCACATGTGGAGACAAATTCTTTGAAACACCAAGTAAACCCCTCTCTTTTGTTTCAGGAAGTATTGAATATTTTTAGCCTATCTGAAAAGGATTTGTGCTTTCTGAAGAATTCTGAGTTTAAGTTATTTTGGAAGGGGGTAGATTATGGTGGTGGTGAAGGTTCTTATCCATATGAACAAAATAATTACAGTCCTTTTAGAGTATTTTAATTCTTCACACTTTATTTATTACAACTCATTGATCTCAAAGCACTTTAAAACATACACAATAAATTTCACACATGTATCCCTTTGTCATGCAATTAAACCAAGTCACAGAGAGCTGAAGGATGGATGGCATGTCCAAGATGCTACCATAAATTGGAAAGCCTCTTTCAGCAGATCTGTAGTACCTGATATTATATCACTAATAAGTGTATGTGCTGGTTGGTTTCCTCCCTCCCCCCACTCCCACTGTCAGCCACTCTAGAGCTGTCTGTAGGTGGAAATTCTGGAAAACAATAGTGTGGCTTTAGAAATTACACTGCTGCCTATCTACTTTGTAATAACCTTTCTTGTTCAAAGCTAGCAGAAGGAAAAGAATACAAAATTACTTGTGTTCTGTGCCTTTTGTTTGGTAACTTGAACTCTTTACAGTATCTCCATTATTTTCCTCTTCTGCAGGGAAGGCATACAAAAGCATATTTATTGCACTGTCTGTCTTAACCACAGGGCTTCACGTTTAATATCTCAGCACTTCACAAGCCTCATGTTTACAATATCTGTGAGGTAGTGCAGTTCTGCTTACAGATGGTATAATTTTTTTTTTTCAAGGCTGCAATAGTTTAAAAATTCTTTGAAATTCCACTATGTACATTATAATGTAGACGAATTCTTCCTTCATATTTAAAAGCAGCAGCAATTATTTCTATAGAAGTAGTCAAAGTTAGAATATAACATAATACAATGTATATGCTTCTGTAGGAGTGAGTCTGCTACCTGATTTGCTCTTAAACCACCATAACCATCCCACACCCTATACTGGGTTGAAAGGGAGGCTGATTAAATGCTAGAGCATTGCTGTTGCCCCTCAGTGTAAGGATACCTGGTGAACAAAATCCTCAGGCAATACAGGATAGCGATGTCAACACCTGAGTGCTTAGCCAGCATATGAAAAAGTGCAGAGAACAATGTTCACAGGCTGTGAACAGGAAAGCAGCTATCTGTGTGGAAGTGAAAACCATGTCTTTTCTAATTAGGTCATAACTGAACAATTTGAAAGGTCCCAAAACTACTTTTGCACTTGTAGTTGGTCACTGACAACGTGTATGGGATGCCTGGCAACGTTTTTAGTTCAGGCTGGGATATATGACAGCAGTTACTGTGGATGAGCATTCTTGTGGATATTGTTTCACACCATTGAACCTGGCAAAAGAGTCCTGAGAGAAAACTTAAAGGAAATATTTGTCTTTTTTTCTATTAAAAAAAAAAAAAAAAAATCATGTAGGTAACTGTTTTAACATACACTGTGTATACAAAGATATTTTTGTCTATTTTATGGACCTGGGAAGGGTTTTATGGGGCTGGGAAGGGTTTTATGATTTTCTTCTGGGTTTTGGATTTTTGAGATTTAATACTGTTGCTGTTCACTGTTTTGAGAAACTGAGAAAATAAGCACCTTCAGTCGATTCATGGAGAGCACAACCAAGGTTTCTCTATGCTCTTTCCCCATTTCATTTCTCAAAGACTCCAAGGGACAGGAAAGAATCCAAATTCTGAAATTCAGATTTATCATCAAGATGCCCAATGAATAAATCTTTGCTCTCAGTAGGACTCTCCCAGTGAAAGCTGGACAAGGTGCAGATTTATTTATAACAAAGCATCCTCTGTGCAGCTGTTCCCATATGACGTACTAAGCACTGCATATTTGTAGGCATTAGTTTACAGGCTAGGTAGTTCAGCATGGTTTTTCCCATGGCTATTTCAATATAACAAGGCATAAGACCAAGACATTCCAGATCTGTTGTGTTATATATTCTCTTCTGACTATATTCTCTTGTTTTTCTAGCACGTTTTCTAGACTAGTTGTATTTGTTCATTTGTTTGGCTTTATATATTTCTATTCTAACATTTGAATTGAGCCAGCAAGGTACACTTATTCAAAAGACTGTTTTATCAAAAAGAATGATCACCTGAAAAAAACCCTACTAAATATTCCAGGTAAAAATTGCCTTTTGTTTTTTTTAAATTATTGATTCTCTGGTAAGCCTGAGAGGTACATATAATTAGGGTTTTTTTATATTCACAATGACAAGCTTGTTCATGACTAATATCATTAGTATTGTTTCTCTCCATACTTAGGAAAAAAGCAGATTCCAGTTTTTAGAATAACCAAATCACACAAGTCTAGTGAGCAGTTATTTAAATAATAGCATTGATGTCTTCAAACATCAACTGGTCTTTGCTAGACTTGACAGGTTCTAGTAATTAAAGAACATGTGATTGATTTTGGTGATGCCTATGCCACTGTATGCTGCTATAGAGAGAAGCTTTCTCTATGTCCCTGCCCATGGCAGGGGGGTTGGAACTTGATGATCTTAAGGTCCTTTCCAACCCTAACTATTCTATGATTCTATGATTCTATGTCTGTGATGATGGGTAATGGAGTCTAACACAAAAGAAGAACAGAAATGGTTTTAATGATTCTAATGGACCTGTTGGAGTGAGTCCAAGGGAAGACCGCAAGGATGCTCATGGGGCTGGAGCACCTCTCCTGTGAAGACCAGCTGAGAGATTTCGGCTTGTTGAGCCTGGAGAACAGAAGTCTCCAGGGAGACCTTGGACCTGCCTTCCAGTACCTAAAGGGGCCTACGAGAAAGCTGGAAAGGGACTTTATAAAAGGGCATGTACTGGTTGGGCAAGGGGGAATGGCTTTAAACTGAAACAGGGTAGATTTAGATTAGATGTAGGGAGGAAATTCTTCACTGTGAGAGTGGTAAGGCACTGGAACAGTTTGTCTCAGGAAGCTGTGAATTTCTCACACCTGGAAGTGTTTAAGACCAGGTTGGATGGGGCTTTGGGCAACCTGGTCTAATGGAAGGTGACCCTGCCCATGGCAAGGGAGTTAAAACAAGATGATCTTCAAAGCCACTTTCATCTTAAACCATCCTACGATTCTATGATTCTATGAATTTATTAATCTCAAATGTTAGAACCATAGAGACTTTAATCATTGCTCTTTTTAAGGTTCATCTAATACTGATTTTTCTTCCCATATTTCTCAAAACCTGAAATAAAATAAGAAGAGATAATTTCTACTCTCTAACGCTCTTTCTACTGAGCATTCCTTTTCTGTTCATTGATGGGTAAGTACCCTTGAATCTGCAGTGTTCTATAGGACCTGAAAAGTTTACGCAGCACAAGAATAGCTACCATGACGCTTGTGCATTGCTGGAGATTTTTTTCTGTAAACCCTTGGAATTAGCTAGGCAGCAGTGATTCAGAGTGTTTGTCACAAAGCAGCATTTAAAGGATACATTTGACTCTTTAATGTCTAATTTATGCATGTTTTTATCAGAAGGAGAGGGTTTGACATGAGCACAGGGGCAAAATAAGTTATAAATTAGGTCAGTGAATTCTCATAATAAGAAAAATTCCCCTTACTCCCTTTATTCTCATTTTTCTCTGATATGTCACCCCTCCCAGATGCAATGAGAGTGAAGCCCGAGCTATGTCTGTCATTAACAGTGTCTTAAAATGATGTAAAATATTCTCAAACATGAAAGTTTTAGCACTTGTATCTGGCAGAGCAGGAAAGAAGAGTCGTGTGACCTCCTTCTGTCTGCTACTCCTCTAATACTATTTCAGTCTGCTGACTGATCAGTAAGTCACAAATCTGTTAGCAAGAGATTTTTAGCTGTGGGATACA
Organism: Psittacula echo; assembly: GCF_963264785.1. Lineage (NCBI taxonomy): Eukaryota > Metazoa > Chordata > Aves > Psittaciformes > Psittacidae > Psittacula > Psittacula echo. The sequence goes on from NC_137738.1 coordinate 100,843,373, forward strand.
AGATGGGGTTGTTTAATGGTGTCTAGGTCTAAAAATTAATTCCTTCAAAGTTCTGGGAGGGTTTGGCTTCAATATCAATTTAAATTGATAACGGGTAAAGGGTTAAAACTTAAACAGGGGAAGTTTAGATTGGATCTAAGGAAGAAACTCTTTACTGTGAGGGTGGTGAGGCACTGGAAGGTTGTCCAGGGAGGTTGTGAGTGCTCCATCCTTGGTGGTGTTCAAGGCCAGGTTTGATGAGGCCTTGGGTGGCATGGTTTAGTGTGAGGTGTTCCTGCTCATGGCAGGGGGGTTGGAACTAGATGATCTTAAGGTCCTTTCCAACCCTAACTATTGATTCTATGATTCTATGAAATCTTTTCTATTGGTGAAGGTTTTCAGCAACAGATTACACAAAAGTGCAATACATCTACTTTTGACACACCAGCCATAGGCAAGGACATCTTCCACTGGACTAGGTTGCTCAAAGTCCTGTCTAACTTCTCCTTGAACACTTCCAGGTATGGGAAACCCATAACTTCTTTTGACAGTATGTTCCAGTTCCTCACCACCCTCACAGTAGAAAAATTTTCCTTAATTTATTCTTTCGGGACTTGCTACAACAGGTTCACATACTTCTTGTGTTGGGGGCCCCAGAACTGATTGCAGCACTCCAGGCCTGGTCTCATGAGAATGGAGTAAAGGTTCAGAATCACCTCCCTTGACCTGCTGGTCACACTTCTGTTGATGCTGCCCAGGGTATTGTTGGCTTTCTGGGCTGCGAGCGCCCATTACTAGGTCATGGTGAGCTTCTCATCAGCCAACACCCCCAAGTCCTTCTCCTCAGGGCTGCTCTTAATTCATTCTCTGACAAGCCTGCATGTGTGCTTGAGATTGTCTTGACACAGGTGGAGAACCTTACACTTGGCTTGGTTGAACTTCATAAGGTTTGCACTGGCTCACCTCCCAAACCTGTCAGTGTCCCTCTGGATGGCATCCTTTCCCTCCAGTGTGTTGACCACACTGCACAGCTTGGTGTCATCGGTAAACTTGCTGAGGGTTCACTCAATCCCACTGTTCCTGTCACTGACAAGATGTTAAACAGCACTGGTTGGTGCCTTTACTGACCCCTGAGGAAAGCCACTCATCACTGTTCTCCACTTGGACATTCAGCTGTTGACCGCAGCTCCTTGAGAGCAACCATCCAGCCAATTCCTTAGCTGCTGGGCAAAGAGGTGAGATTGACCAGCCTGGAGTTCCCTGAGTCTTCTGTATTTCCCTTTTTAAAAATGTGGATTATGTTTCCCCATTTGCAGTTAGTGAGAACTTCACTGGACTGCCACAACTTCTCAGATCTGATGGCTAGTGGCTTAGCAACTTCATCCACCAGTTTTCTTAGGACACATAGCTGCATAACATGAGGTTCCATAGACTTGTGCACCTTCAGGTTCCTTAGATGGTCTCAAACCTGATCTTCTACAGTTGGGGGTTCTTCATTCTTCCAGTCCCCTGTCTTTGCCTTCTGTGACTTGGATGATTTGGCTGGAACACTTGTTGGTGAAGACCAAGAGAAAGAAGTTGTTAAGTAACACACCCTTTTCCGTATCCCAGGTAATCAGTTATTCTGTTTCCTTCTGGAGAGGGCCCACAGTTTCCCTAGTCTTTTTTTTTTAACTGACATATATATAGAAGCTTTCCTTGTTGCTGAATTATTTTTATTTCTGTAGGATGACCATCTACCATGCTGACAGATGCTTCAGAGAAGGGTATAATAATAAAAATCACTGTTAATATAATTCAGCTATATTTCATTATTGTGAGCACTAAAATAAGGAGGTTAACAGAATAATTGGATTATATTGATTTATGATTGTTTTCATTTAACTGAAGTCTTCTTTGAGAAAGTGCTCAGGTAGAGTTAAATTGTGTAAGTACTTACCCAAATGAATACATACCTGTTGTTTTCTGTGTGTCTTTTTCTACTAAAGTTTTAGAGTGATTACCCCAATTGGGACTGTTAACAGGAGAGTTAGATGCCAGCTGTTGGAGAGGGAATAATGGAAAAAGCTTTGTAAAAGGAGTTTACAATATCAAACCTTTTGGAAGACAAATCATGTTTTATCCTGTGATAGTCTCCATGTTTGGCCAAACTGAAGATTCAAAGAGATTGGTTTTCTTTTTTTCTTGGTTTGGGTTTTTTGTTGTTTTTTTGTTTTTTTTTTTTAATTTGTACTACATTTTAACTTGCAGGAAGAATAAACCTGTTGTTCTGCAAAACAAGAGTTCCATCAGGGGCACTGCAAAGAGTGAGCACTGGGTGTGATGTGTTTGCACTCCTGGAGGTGAACATGCAAATACCTGTTCCCACAGCAACCAGAGCAATAACAGGGATGCCTGTTTGTGGCCCCTATTCTTTCAAGATGGGATAAAATGATTTCAGGAATCTCACCAAGTGTAAACACTTTCCTCACGTTTTCTTTGCCTTATCGCTGTGAATGTGAATGCTATATATTACCCCTTAAGTTTTCTGAAGCTCACATGAAGCTCCCACCATGAGGGTGACAGTACAGATTTCTTCCTTGTTCTGTTTGCAGTGTATGATTCCACAAAGCCAAATGAAGGAGGGAAGACAGGGGTGAGAAAAGCCAAGAATAGCACTGAGAAGGAAGAAGTAGTTTATGCAGAAAATAAAAGGCCAAATAAAAGCTGTGCAGACACAGTGAATCTTCCAGTGGTATTGCTCATGTTTCCATCATACTCAAGGGTGATACAGTGGCTGCTGAAAGATGATAAGAAGTCCATTAGTTATGCTTTCCACAGTAGCTCTTGACGACAACTGGTCTGATACTGTGCCTCATTCACTCATCTGAGTTGTGACAGCATTCTCTGTCTAAGAGCAGAAGACTAAGACGTTACAGACATTCCTACTGTGGCTAGTGCAGAAACACTAAGGAAATTACTGGAAATCACACATCTTGAAGTGCTGAAGGTGAAATAAGTCCAGTCTCCTTAATTTTGCATCTTTATTTTTGAAAATACAGTTCAGAACTCGGACCACTTATTTATGGACTACGATTATGACTATTCTATTCATCAAATCATAATATTTAGTATATTTTGTAAGTCACACTTTGAGTGTAAACTTTCTTTAGGTAACCAGTCAGTGCTGAGGGTTGTGCTATTTCTTGAAGAACAAAGAGGAGAATATATCAAGACATGACTACGTACTTAGTTTGTGTTATATTTATATTTTAAATATTTAGCAGGATCATCTAACAGCATTTCAGATGCCTTCAGATACCTGAAAGTCCAGGTGGGGCTGGAAGATATCCTCTATAATCTACAGGGAACATGCCTTCTTGAAGATAGAGACTCCATCTGACACTGAAAATGGTTGTAGTTGCCCATATGTGGGCAACTACATCAAATTCATTTTGCCTCATTGTCGTGGTTTAAGCCCAGGCCGTAAATTAGAACCACGCAGTCTACTTCCCCCCCCACCTTTCTTCCCTCTGCTCCTGGAGGGATGGGGAGGAGAATTGAAAGAATGAAACTCCCATGTGTTGAGATAAGAACAGTTTAATAACTAAGGTATAACACAAATCACTACTGCTACCACCTATAATAATAATGATAAAGGAAATAACAAGGGAAGAGAATACACCACCTCACCACCCGCCGACCGATACCAATACCTCATCTCCCATTCAGCAGAGTTCCAGCCCTTCCTGGGACTCTCAGTTCTACATCCTGGGCATGACGTGCTGTGGTATGGAATACCTCTTTGGCTAGTTTGGGGCATGTGTCCTGTCTTTGCTTCCTCCCAGCTTCCCTTCCTCACTGGCAGAGCATGAGACTCACAAAGTCCTTGATCAGGCTAAACATTTGAGTAGTAACTAAAACCATCGGTGTTATCAGCTCTGTTCCCAGGCTGAAAGTCAAAAACACAACGCTGCACCAGTTCCTAAGAAGGAGAAAAAAAAAATGACTGCTACTGCTGAACCCAGGACACTCATTTAAGGCAAAATAAATTTCCTTTTAAACTTCACTGATTGTATGGAAAAGATTCTTGATTCAACTGTCTCAATTCGACTTGATTCAATTGTCTTATATTGTCTCCCACTCTATACCACACTGGTATTGCCTCATCTCAGGTATGGTGTACAGTTTTGGGCACCTCAGTATAAGAAGGATATCAGACAATAATGTGTCCAGAGGAAGACAACCAAGATAATCAAAGGCCTTAAGGACATGATTTAGGAGGAGCAGCTGAGGTCACTTGATCTGTTCAGTTAAGAGAAGAGAAAGCTGAGAGGTGCCCTTATAGCCGACTACAGCTTCCTAAAGGGGGGCAGCATGGAAACCAGTGACAGAACATGGCAAAATGGAATGAAGCTGTGTCAGCGGAATTTCAGACTGGACGTTAAGAAAAGGTTCTTCAAGGAGAGGGTGGTCAGTCACTGGAGCCTGTTGGCTCCCCAGGGAAGTGGTCATGACACTGAGCCTGAAGGAGTTCAAGAAGCACCTGGACAACACTCTTAGTTATACGGTTTAGTTTCGGGAAGTCCAGTGAGGAGCAGAGAGCTGAACTTGATGATTCTAATGGGTCCTTTCCAACTTGAGATATTCTATGATTCCATGATTCAAATGTAGGACCTTGCTGTCTTTTTGGAAGCCCTTTTTGATGCCCTGACCTCCAGCTGCCTTTCAGAAAGACTTACCTTTCCCTTAGCACCAGTTTTGTAGCTATCATCCCCAGGTATGAGGCTCAGAGGTACTGTCTACAAAGGGATCTTAAATACTTAGCACACATTTAGAAGCTCTATGTGTTTTTTTGCATGTTGGTGCTCTGGTCTCAACCAAGCTCCTGATTTGCACAATGTCAAGTACAGAGCAGCAAACACCAGCCTCACACGTTGGCTGCTGACGACATTTTTATAGACCTTATTTCAAACACAGGTGTGTTTGAGAGATATGTGTGTAAAGGGAATAAGACTTGATGCCAATTCTCTTGAAGCAAGTAGAAGACTGCTTCAAATCTTTCCTTGAAGAAATGTGACTTCTTCAAGGTGGCCATTAGCACATGCCCATTCTGTATTCATGAATTGCAAGATTCAGGTTTAAACTTAGTGTGTGCAGAAAAAGATGCAGTTCAACTACATCTTTAGTTTCAGTTTATAAGTGAGTTTCATTAAAATTAGATTTGGTTGTGGCAGGTCAGATAGAACGCAAATATTTTTTGCATCCATAGAGAAGGAGGCCTTGTCACTTCCTATGTACCTGAAGAATAAAGTAAATGACTACACAGCACCCACGTTAAGTGTGTGAGTCAGTAGTCTGCTTATTGTCTAGTTGCATGGACACACAGGAGGTTCTAGATATATGAAGTGCTGTCTATTCAGCTAATAAATCTGATGCAGAGCAGATGGTGAAGTTTGCAGCGAACTAAGTATAAAAGTGCTCACAAATGCTTCTGGGTATGCTACAGTTTCCATCACAAAAAAATCATTGCTATGAAGGATTTGTAAACATGCTTGTAATACTCCATTCTGCACAGCATAATTTAGTGAAACATAGAGCAAATATTTTATTACTTTCTCTATATTGCAACCAAAACAACTTGGTTTGATCCATATCTGATGCAGAGGTCGGATACATGCAACATTTTCTTATTCTGTCATTTCCAGATATTCTTCTGTTTAAACTTTTAATCCTGTCTAGTTTTTTTTTATTATTTTTTAAAGATATGTGGAAAGATTTCAGTGAGGATAATTTCCATTATGCTAAATGCCAGATAAAGGTAATTTTTGCTGTCCCTAAACAGCTTACAAGTTTAGGCTCTAATCATGCAGATTTTCTGCACACACTAAATTATAGACATAACTGCTGGCATTGACTATTGGTAAGGTTTCTCAACACTTTCTGTCTAAATATTCTGTTTACAGTGGCTGAAAAGTCATTAAAATTTTACTAGTTCAAGTGAAATGCATGGATGTTAGCTGCTCTGGAAAGAGTAAACCAAGAGGAAAAGTTAGTTTATGCAGCAAGCAGTTCCAAGATACACTGTTGTTTATCTGCAAAAAATATTTATCACTTTCTTATGTTTTTTCTTCTTGTTGTTGGGTTGGTTTTTTTTTTCTTAACACTCTATGGTCTAGAGTTTTCCATTCAGCACATCTTCTTTTTGTAATGACAGTGATACTAAAACTACTTCTTTTACCACAATGACAGAACTCCAAAAGTCAGCAGTCAGCTTGGGGGAAATAAAAAATATGCGTTCATTCCAGAATTACTGAAGCTTCTCTGTAAATAATTCTGATGGCTGTGAGCATATTGAGAAGGGAGGGAATTCGCTGAAATTATGGCAATTTTCCCTCTAAAGTCAGCCAGAGAAAATGGCTAGAGGGTTATTGTCTCTTATAAGTCTTCAATGATTCTTCAACTGTAAAAACTAGAAAACACAAAGGACAGCAGCTGGACCACAGTAAAAGTACAATAAGGTGAAGAGAGTAGACTGAGACAAAGAATCAGTCTGGGGGCACTATAATTAGAGGATTCAGTCTTGGAAAGAGGATGACAGATATAGCAACAGTGGAAATAATGCACAAGAGTGGAGAGTGTGCTATAAAAGAAAGGATAAAAAGAGATTGGGAGGGAAAATGTTGAAACTGGACAGCCAATGTGATTACAAAAATGGGATAGCTATGGAGGAGAGAGGTCTGGATGTTGCTGTGACAGAGTCTGAAAGCAAATGTTATCCCCTTAAGTTGGTGACAAGTTTCCATTGCAGAATTGATCGCTTGAAATTTAAGAATACAGAATTCGGGTTCCTTAAGTGACATAGAAAGATGCTGTAAGATGCAAAAAGTCTTGAAAAGAAAATAATCAGAGCTTTTTAATGTGTTTCAAAAACTTATTTAATGCTGCATATCACTGTCAGTAGAATAGAATTAGTACCATCTATTTCTGCTTAGGAATATCAAGCAGAGTAGTTATTTTCAGAGTGTTTAGATACTACAGAGGCATGCGTAAAACATAAATGAAGAAACTGACGCTTCTGTCCCTAGAAAGCCAATTCCATGTTCCAAATGTATTTAATTGGATTGAGAACCTTGATGCTTCTGAAAACCTCACTTGAAGCCTTGATGGTATCTTTAGGAGTATAAACACCATGGAATTTTCTAGCTAGATTTGTACCTCAATAGCAACACCTAAATTCATATTTGAGTTCCTTTGACAAGGAAAGCAGCTGCTACACTCAGCACAAGCAGTAAAGTGGGGAGTGGAGACTAAGACTCATATGAGAATAAGCAAAGGTTCCAAAAAGGCAGTATAAACTTACCCTCAGTACCTCAGATAAGGAAGACCTTGCATTTTCTTATGCTGCTGTAGTAATAAATATAGTCTGAGAGAGTTAAATATAAAGTCTTGGGAGCAAGATAAACATTTTAGAGAAATGTAACATAATTTCACATTAGCATCACTGAATAAGAAATTAACAGTCTGAGAACAGAAACAAAGCTGCATATTTCATCTGCTAATAGAGGTTCTTTTTCTACACTCATTACCACTGCTGACTGACACATAGATAATTTCATCATCAATCAATTGTGAATAATCTTCATCCTCACTTTCCAATTTGCTGAGGAATTACTGTGTTTGAAAGAAAAGAATTGAATTACTATTATTAATGAAAGGAAGTTCAGTTAAAAAAAATAAATCAATGCCTCACTATATTAGAAATAAAGCACTAGCATGAAGGCATTATCTATCCAGAGAGTCTGAGCTCTGGGAGTTGGATAATGTGCAACAGGTGAATAAACGAAGAAAAAGGTGCAGAAGGCAACAAGAAAGGTTTGAAGAAAGTTAACAGCAAATACATATGTGACTGTGTAGTATACAAGTAACTGCAACAACAAATACCTTTGAGAATTTTGCAATTTCCTCATAGTTAATTAATGGAATAAAGGAGGAAGGGTGTGATACAGAGACTGCCCAAGTCAATACATTTTCTGCTGAAAAAAAATAAAAAATTATGTCCAGCAAGCACAGCTGAATTCATGTCAGACTCTTCTTGTTTCAGCATAATCTGTAGTGTTTAGTGCCAGAAGAGATCAATACGGCATCCAGTCTAATCTCCAGCCTACCACATGCCATCTAGTTTTCCCCAGTTACCCTTCTACTGAGCTCACAAACTTGCTTTCATCAAATCAGAACTTCAGGAAAGGTATCTTGTTTTAATTTGAAGACTTCAAGTAACATAAGCTTCATTAATTCCCTTTGTAATTTTTCCCTTTAATTAGTCAAGAGAGTCTTACCTAATTTCTAAAATGAAACTGTCGTTAGTTTGCTTCACTTGTTTGTTCATCTTCAATTTTTGTTATTTCAAAGTACATGGTAATTTCTATCTATTGAAAATATTTCTACTTTGTAGTCACATGTATCTTTGGTCATTGTTCTGATAAAATAAATATATTGAAAATAGATTAGTGTATTCTCTAATTCAAAACCAAACAGCTTCTACAATCTGCAAATTTTCAATAACCCTTTTAAAATAGAAGACATTTAGGGCAGGATCCAGTTCCAGCTTAAAATATGTGACTTCATTCTTTTTTGTCAATATCTAGCACTATCTCTGATATCCACTGGCATCTAAGCTATAACATAGTGCAGGCAGAGGACTTCGAAAAAACACACATCCTTTTTGACAGGAAATTAGAGTTCCAATAGGTTAATCTAGAGCATCCCAAACAGCAATAGACGATAATATTTAGGCAAATGAATCATGCCATAAGTTCCAATCAAAATCACTGCATAATTTCACATGCACATGTAAAATACACCTTGCATGTGCACATATATTTCACATGCATGTTTAAACTCCCTTTACAACCAACAACTATCTGGTCAATTAAATCAGAGGTACTTAGAGAGAAAGTCAGCTAACTGAAAACGTGAGATGAATCACTCCTTAGATTATTGACTGTATTGAATAGGGTTCCAAGACATTTATGGCCACTTAAGATATTCTAGGGTATCCTCCTTGGCCTCCAGCTGCCATACCAGGCAGGCAAGAGGCTACCATCAGTGTATCAGTTTTGTGTGGAAGTCCTGGATATCCCAAGACATCTCAAGTAGCCCAAGGCAAATACGTTTCATCAGCAGATTGAGATTTTCCTTCAGAGTATGAAAACAGAGCTATACTCCAGTCCTAGTAATGTTTGTACTATGTACATCTCCAAGCATGTCCTTCCTCAAACTGCTCCTACTCATACTCCAGAAATTACTGGAGCTCTTTGCACTACTGCATTCCACTGAGATAAAATGCTTCCTCCCTGCAGTTCCAAAACCCTTTCAGGAAATTATGGAAGCCACCCTAACTCTCATATGAGCCAGGTTCCTTTTATAGTTAGTGGAGAGAAATTAACATTTCTACAGCATGATTCATCTGGGTTGTTTTAGAGACCTATCTTGAGATGAGTTGTACCAAAAAGTGCTTGTTTCTTCAAAGTGACAAGAAAGAGCAACTAGATGATTATCTCAGATGTAAACATCTAAGCTGTAAAGATCTAAAATTCTATATAATTAATGTGACCTTTGCTGTCTAAGATATAGTTTTGCCTTAGAGATGTGAACAGACTTTTCTATAAAACTGTTGTGTAAGGCAGAGTTACACTTTCTCCACAACACTAATTGATGTGACTCCTTAATTTCTTTCAGGGCTGCATCACCATTTAATAATGAACAAAATACTGGATTAAATTTGCCCAAATCTACACTGGAAAGGAATTCAGGATGCTAGTTCTCCCAGAGGAACAGAAAGAAGGAAAGAAGAATCAGTTTTTACCATGAAAAAAGCTGGGTTTTTTCCATGGTGAGAGCATATACTGCTGACCCTGAAGAGTGAATGTTCCGAAGTCTGGCAGTTATATCTGCAGTGTCTGTAAAAGTCCATAGGGTGTCTAGCATGGGAATCACCTGGAATTATCCCTTTACTTGACAGCATTTTGCTGTGTACTGCTTAGGTTAAAGGCAGTGTTGAACAGCAACTTGCTCTCTGATATTTGAAAAGCAGCATACATCTGTAACCCTCATTAATGCCGATGGAAGTCAAGGATGCAAAACTAGACACCTCAGAAGGACCACTGGGGCCAGCCTTCAAAAAGATGAGATATGGGAAGACAAGAGTCACTCATACAGACAGGAGGGACTTTGGGAGAAGAATATTTATTACCTATAATACGTCCATTTGCTTGATGATCTGCATTTCTGGAGCATAAACCTGTAAAATACTAAGGCTGTTTTGCCAAACACAGCTGAGAGCATTCAGTTTGCAGAATTGAACCATCTGAGTTTTCACTGTGTTTGCTACATAACATATGACTAAAAGCATGGGGCTTTTTGGTTTCCAGAAGCCACGTGTTAGAAAATAAGTGTAAAGTGGTTTTGCAACTAACTTGCTAAACCTGGCACATATTATTAGACCATTTCCATAGTCCAACATGCAAACACATACACAACATTCATAAAACCAATTCTAGAAAGCGTTCAAGGAAAACTAAGCTTTCAACCACAGTACGCTCATCAGAGGTTTGTCTCCAGACATCTTCAGCACATTCCAAAACTTAAATGGTCTGGAATCTATAGATTGTGTCAGTTATAAATCAAGCAGGCAAACATTTAAACTCACATTTGCAGGTCAGGAAAACAGCTTTTCTTTCTCAGCTGCTGTCAGTGAGGCTATTTCTGCTGTCACCACAGCAGCTACTGCCATTGCTATTTCTGCTTCTGCTGTTACTGCTTTCACTATGCTCCATGTTGCTGTCTCTGTGCCACATGCCCAATGGTGATAGACATCAGCATGATAATATCACCTACAGAAAGAGCATCAGAAGGAACTGTGATGGTGGAGGAGGAAAAAGCATGCAAGCAGCACTCTTTTGGAGCCAGCTTCAGGAGGGGAACACAGATCCTATAAGTACAAATGATGTTTTGGGTGATTAACTAAAAATCAGATTCAAAACAGCTACTGTGGGTTGGTCCAGTGTATTAAAAAAGTGAGACTTGTTATTTGCTTTTGTAGGATAGAAAAATATTAGTTTAGAGTTAAAGCCATGCAAGTTATCTTTTCATTAGAATTGGCTAATATGCTTTTTCTAACTTCTGAGAAGTACATTTCCTGTTACTATTGCAAAATATGTAACAGTTTATAATCAGACTAATGTAGTCCCTATACAGATGAATATGAAAATTGCATTGTGTTTTTGAGGGCAAAGTTCCCAGCTCACAATTGTTGTAACTGAACTTGTGTGGTCACTTCTGTGGTATCAAAATTGTTTCTCTGGCAAGAAAGCTGTATTAGAACAGGGTGCAACCTCGTGCAAATGAATGACAGGTTATGAAAAATCCAGTTCTTGTAGTCAAGGTAATATTAGCAGACACTTGGTCTTTCCTTTTTCGGTCTCTAATTTGTGTATGGCTGGAATTTAAGGAACTTGAACTAAATTTCCTCCAGCATTTCCTGACATCTTGCAGGCTGGTTGGAGCACCAGCTCCAAGGATGTGCAAAATTCAGTGTGCACACTGCATATTTAGGGAACATATGCAAATAGGGAGCTTCTGGCTGCTGACGCGAGGTATTCCACTCCTAAAATTCAGCAAATCTGATGTCTTTAGAATATGTCAGACTTACAATGTCTGCTGGGTTGCCTGTTCAGTGAGTGTGTAGTTGGCTCAATGAATACCAGGAGTTCTCTGCTTATCCCAAATGTGCACATGCTTCTGCTTGGTAAATCCCATGGAAGAACTTAGCACTCTTTGATCAGGGAATTGATTGTCAAATCATTTTGTGGTCTTATTTTTCAGGATGAGGAATCCTGAAATACTTCCATTTACGTGGGTTTCTTTTGCACCTCGATCTCAGTAAAGACAATAAGGACAGTGCATTGTCTTGCTTGTCCATAAAGGATCTGGAGAAAATCCTAATTCTTACAAGACAGAAGAGCCAAACAATAGCTAGACTTTTTCCTTCATGGAATACGAATGTACACCAAGCAACAATGATTTTCAAATTCAAAAACAATGACTTGAACAATTATGATAGGCCCCTAGTTGAATTAACAATCCAGACAGGATTGCCAGCTCAGGTTCAATGCTGTGTGGGGGTGGCTCAATCCTAGTGAAGATAGAAATCCAAGGGGTAAAAAAAAAGTGTAGTCACATCAGTTCTAGTCATAGGCAGTGAAGTCACAGGCACAAAGCTCAGCTTTCACCTCTTTCTACTGGCTTTCTCCTCTAAAATGCATATAGATCCATTATCTTAACCTATGCATTGACAACAAAGGGTAGCCTGCACACTACCAACCTGAGCTAGCTTTGGCTGCTGTGCTGTCTGACAGAGTTTATTGCTCTGATGGTGCTCCTGCTGCCTACAGCTGACTTTTATTGTTCAAAAGGGCTGTATAGCACTTGGGTTACATCTGAAACAGAATACTTGACACACCAACAGCCTTTAGCAATGTCTGCCATTGTCAGTGGATCTGTGACCCACTAGCAGAAAGCTATTAGCACCCTTCAACAGAACAGCATTTCTACTTGTACAAAAAGAGGTCACATCAATTTATAGGCTTTCTACCACAATAAGAGCCTCAATTGCTTGCAGATGCTATTCTTGAGTGGGAACAGCAGCCATTGAGTTAGCTGCAGAACATTAGAAACCTATTTAGTTGCTAGGACATCAATGCAGTTGCTCACAGAGTGGTGTCCAGAGCCGCATGAGATGCTGTAGTGCTTCATACAACTTCTATCTGCCACACCAGGAGGGCACAGGTTTTCCCATAAGTCCTGTTTGATATTTGCTAGTTCTGTGTTAATGCCTGACATAGTCTGGATCATCATAAATGATGCTGGATTCCAGCCAGAGAGTTGTAGTCTATGGAGCGGAGTCTAGTTGGAGGCCTGTATCTAGTGGAGTGCCTCAAGGGTCAGTACTGGGACCAGTATTATTTAATATATTCATCAACGATTTAGATGAGGGAATTGAGTGTACTATCAGCAAGTTTGCTGATGACACTGAGCTGGGAGGAGTGGCTGACACGCCAGAAGGCTGTGCTGCCATCCAGCGTGACCTGGACAGGCTGGAGAGTTGGGCAGGGAATAACTTGATGAAATATAACAAGGGAAAGTGTAGAGTCCTGCATCTGGGCAGCAACAACCCCAGGTTCCAATATAGGTTGGGGAACGACCTGTTAGAGAGCAGTGTAGGGGAGAGGGACCTGGGGGTCCTAGTGGATAGGAGGATGACCATGAGCCAACACTGTGCCTTTGTGGCCAAGAAGGCCAATGGCATCCTGGGGTGTATTAGAAGGGGGGTGGTTAGTAGGTCGAGAGAGGTCCTCCTTCCCCTCTACTCTGCCCTGGTGAGACCGCATCTGGAATATTGTGTCCAGTTCTGGGCCCCTCAGTTCAAGAAGGACAGGGACCTGCTGGAGAGAGTCCAGCGCAGGGCAACTAAGATGATTAAGGGAGTGGAGCATCTCCCTTATGAGGAAAGCGTTTGACATAGTCTCCCACAGCATCCTCACAGCTAAACTGAGGAAGTGTGGACTGGATGGTCGGGTGGTGAGGTGGACTGCGAACTGGCTGAAGGACAGAAGCCAGAGAGTTGTGGTCACTGGGGCGGAGTCTAGTTGGAGGCCTGTATCTAGTGGGGTGCCTCAGGGGTCAGTGCTGGGGCCAGTATTATTCAATATCTTCATCAATAACCTGGATGAGGGAATTGAGTGTACTATCAGCAAGTTTGCTGATGACACTAAGCTGGGAGGAGTGGTTGACACGCCAGAAGGCTGTGCTGCCATCCAGAGAGACCTGGACTGGCTGGAGAGTTGGGCTGTGAAAAGTCTGATGAAATATAACAAGGGGAAGTGTAGAGTGTTACATCTGGGTAGGAACAACCCCAGGTTCCAGTACAGAGTGGGGACTAACCTATTAGAGAGCAGTGAAGGGGAAAGGGACCTGGGGGTCCTGGTTGATAGGAGGATGACCATGAGCCAGCACTGTGCCCTTGTAGCAAGGAAGGCCAATGGCATCCTGGGGTGTGTTAGAAGGGGGGTGGTCAGTAGGTCAAGAGAGGTTCTCCTTCCCCTCTATTCTGCCCTGGTGAGACCACATCTGGAATATTGCATCCAGTTCTGAGCCCCTCAGTTCAAGAAGGACAGGGACCTGCTGGAGAGAGTCCAACACAGGGCGACAAAGATGATTAAGGGAGTGGAGCATCTCCCTTATGAGGAAAGGCTGAGGGAGCTGGGTCTCTTTAGTTTGGAAAAGAGGAGACTGAGGGGTGACCTTATTAGTGTTTATAAATATATACAGGGTGAGTGTCACGAGGATGGAGCCAGGCTCTTCTTGGTGACAACCAATGGTAAGACAAGGGGTAATGGGCTCAAACTGGAACACAAGAGTTTCCACTTAAATTTGAGAAGAAACTTCTCAGTGAGGGTGACGGAACACTGGAACAGGCTGCCCAGGGAGGTTGTGGAGTCTCCTTCTCTGGAGACATTCAAAACCCGCCTGGACACATTCCCGTGTAACCTCATCTAGGTGTTCCTGCTCCGGCAGGGGGATTGGACTAGATGATCTTTTGAGGTCCCTTCCAATTCCTAATGTTCTGTGATTCTGTGATTCTGTGAAAGGCTGAGGGAGCTGGGTCTCTATAGTTTGGAGAAGAGGAGACTGAGGGGTGACCTTATTAGTGTATATAAATATATAAAGGGGGAGTGTCACGAGGATGGAGCCAGGCTCTTCTCAGTGGCAAACAATGATAGGACAAGGGGTAATGGGTACAAACTGGAACACAAGAGGTTCCACTTAAACTTGAGAAGAATCTTCTTCTGAGTGAGGGTGACAGAACACTGGAACAGGCTGCCCAGGGGGGTTGTGGAGTCTCCTTCTCTGGAGACATTCAAAACTTGCCTGGACACCTTCCTGTGCAACCTCATCTAGGTGTTCCTGCTCCGGCAGGGGATTGGACTAGATGATCTTTTGAGGTCCCTTCCAATCTCTAGCATACTGTGATACTGTGATACTGTAGTGCTAAAATATTTTTTCTCCAGCCCTCCTGTCTCGCTTCCTCTTTTCAGGGATTTAGTATTTCATAATTACTACCACTAGTCCAAATACAATAATCACTGTGCTAAAACACTTCCATGAACTGCCCCAAAGCTCTTTTTTGATCTTATTTAGCTTTCCCAGACTCAACAGAGCAGTATCCAAATTCTACACAACACCAGCTTCTTGCAGCATCAAAAAAAGAATAGCTGAACAATCTATCTTTAATCTGCGGTTAGCAGAATCCTCTTTTCCTCTTGTTCTCTTCCAATTGGGCAGGAGCACCTGCTGTCAAAATCCCATAAATCAGCCAAGTCCCCAGAAAACAATCTTTACAATAGGTCTCTGTGCTCATAAGGACTTCAGTATGGATCTGCAGCCTATTTACATACTCTCACTGAGATTCTGCTGGTTCTCAAATAGACTCCAAAGTATCCTGCCATGTCATTTGACCACCACAGAAATAGTCTCTGCAGCTACTGATAATTAATGAAACCACATAAAGTAAGATTTATCTCAGCTATTTTTAGCCATCTAAGGATTAGACTTCTCAGTAAAGAGCCTGCCCATATAGTGCATGTATTCAAGCACCTCTAAAGGATAATTCATGTCACTTAACATCAGTATAGACTGATATGCTTTTTGGACAAGCTTCTCCTTCTCCTCTGTCTAGGAGTCAAGCTTAGATGTTAGACTTTTAGAAAGTCTAAGTTAAAAGATTAATCACACCTGATTTGACAATTTTTTAAATTTTGGTCCACCAGGCCAAGTTTGTTAGCCTACTGAACTCCCAAAAGAAGGAAAAAATTGTAGTTGTGATTTATTTCATCTCGCTTTAGATATCTAACAGTCAAAACTGGTCATTTCCTCTGCATCAAAAAGACAAATGAATGCCTCAATCACACCAGGGGTAGATGACTGACTTTTTTGTGCATTAGTTAAGGAAATCATCAGGCAACATAGCTGAATTTTAACCCTTTTATTTATCTGAAGTATAGCAAATCAGTCCTCCCATTTGTGACTTCCTTAGAGTTCCTTATCTTATTTACACTATGAAATGCTTCATTGCATGCTTTTAGGTAAACTAACACATGTGTTAGAAGTGTTAGGGGTTTTTTTCCCTGAATATTTTCTCATGATAGTACAAAGTTCACTATTTTTCATTAAAAAATATTACTGTTTATCTGCTGTACTTCATTTGTTCACAATAACAATCACCTTGGTTGTAGCACAAAAAGCTTTTAAGACTGGAAGCAGAATTTTTATTTTTGAGGGAAAATGCCCAAATGATGCATATATTGATTTATTCAGTAATTTATGTGTGTTGAGTTTCTGATTTAACAAATTCCTCACAGCTTTATTGTATGGTTGAATGTTCCTACATGCTAAGACTTGACATGACCAAAGACTAGCCAGTCTCCAACATCTAAATCTCAATATGTTAGAAAGCAGCATCTCCCAGCAGAGGAAAGCAACATCTTCCAAACAGACAAACAAGATAGAAGGTACAGTCATGTCATTTCTAAGTGATACATTGCTCACTGTCGACATTCAGGAGCAAAAAGCCTGATTTGAAACTGAATGTTCTCCATCCCTCTTCAGTGAAAGAAAATCAATTTGTCCATGTCCACTTCAAATTGTTCTCAGGAGTATCTGGAACGTAATCCACTGTGAAGTTCAGTTTACTTTTGCTGCCTTCCTTACATTTTCTCCCACTTGTTCTTATTTTTCCCACTTGTTCTTAGTTATAGGGCTACACGACTAAAACAATGTGCAAAATGCATCAATGTTGCTATTAACCAGCAATGCCATTGTTCAGGAGTCTTAGCAACTTCCAGGACATCAGGAATAAAACTCGAACCCTTACCATCCCTTGTGTATTTTGTCCATATGTCACCTTCTTTCTGTATTTCAGCTCATAGGGATTTCTTACCCATAACTGGCCACTGCTGCCAACACTGAAGCATTTGGGCTCAAATATAATGCACTTGGACTGTAAAGAAATATTCAGGAGACAGATGGCAACAGACAAGATTTTATTACTGGGCTGATTCTCTTTTTAGAGCTAATCCCAGGATGCATACTGTTGAATTTACATTTGTGGTTAGAAAGAAGAAGCAACTACTAGATGGCACATTGAAGGAGACAGCTTTCTGTATTACAAAACACTTCACACTTCAAAATACTGTCCCATACGATGAAAAATGTTGGTCAAACCTAGGCAAATGAAGAGCTGAAACATGTTGCTCGTGGTGAAAGAATAAAAGAAGACCAGGTTCACATGCCCACTTACAGACAAGGCTCACCTGCCCCCTTACAGACAGGAAAATACTGTTACTGGTATTGATTTTCATTCTCTCCACAAACCAGGCCTGCAGAAATGCACACTGCTGTTTGTAAAGAGAGTGTGTCAGCAGAGAAATGAAAGAGAACACACGTGGGAACATCTGTTCTGAGAAATAAGTTGAAAATAGCCATGCAACAGCATGACAGAACCATCTGTGCCATATGCAGCCTACCATGAGCAGAGCATCGGGAGAGACAAGGGTGCAACCAAGTATATGAGCATTAGGTCAGGAAGAGGCTCACTACTAGGCAGGAAACGCTTCACTAATCCTTTTTACTTGTTGCAGTCTCATTGTAATTTGAAAGGTACGAGTACAGAAAGAGATGTAATTTAAAAGGTAGGAGTACAGAAAGAGATGGGGTTTTGTGTGACATGGGCAGATGCTACAAGAAGGGCTGCATTGCATACCCAGTCGCTCAAGAAACAGCTACAGAAATGTGCCCAACAGAAATTTTAATTAAGAGACAAGCAGCAAGCTAAATATAGTATTAGAGCTGCTGTGTCATGTGTTAACTAATGCTGCAATTTTTTCTTTTCAGAAGAGGAGGGGAGTAATGGATTATACCATATCAGTTCAAATAGTAGCACACTGCTGAAATTCTATTTCAGATGCAGTGAGGACTTGATCTGACCAGGTTTTTTCTTAGACAATCCAAGATATGTGTAATCCAGCAGGATAGAAAAAATAAAAAGCAACTGCCAGCAACAAGTTTTCCCTGTGCAATTTTCACTTCAGCCATAAGCAATCAGGCAGACTTCTTGTTCTTCGAGCTTCACCATGGTTCCTGGCTCTATCAAAATAATCTATTTTTGCTTTAAGAATGAAAGAAGGAAAGACTCTACTTCACTAAACTTTCAAATGGTTCTGCAACAAATACATCCATACTCTCATTTGCATGTAGGAGGAGGACCCAGTGTGAATACATTACTTAAGTGCACAAGAAAGTACTTTTGCATTATTCTTAAATTACATATTTATCACCCTCCTTGGAAATACGCAAATAGCATCTATGCAAATTCATCACTTTTCTACACATATCTTTATGACAGCCCGCCCATTTTTCAAGCCTTAGACAATTTGAGGTTCTGTGTAAAATTCTCTATAATTCTGGGAGTTTTCCAAATTATGTCAGGCCAGGGGAATTCCAGGATCTTCGTTGTCCATGTGAACTGACATTCAATATGCTTTCCTCCTTCAATAATGCTATATTTGATAATTATTTGTTATATGTTAAAATAATTTTGTAATAGATAAAGCGAGAACTTTGTAATTTGATTGCTAAAAAAAGATGGTGGATCAATTAGAGAAGAAAAATAATACACTGTCCTAAAACTACCAAAGAAAAGCAGTACTTGTTTCAAACTGACAGTGAGTCTTGATGGGGCTGCCTTTGATAAAAGGAAAAAGCATTGTACACCACAGCTGCTTAAAGTGGTTGATGACACTTTTGTAACAAAATGATCAGCCACTACTGTAGACACAATATTTTAGGAAACATTTCCAGCTGCATGTTCATGCAAAATGCTTTGACTTCCTTCCTTAAAAGTTTAGACTGACCTAAAATTGTACTGCAGTCAGGGAGCAACATTGCCAGCTGTGTGTCAGAGATGGCTAGCAAAGAAGAAAAGATGTCCATATGCACTCGTATCGGAGTACTCATAAAAAAATGGCTGTGAAAAAAATTAAAAATCTCTGGGTATAGAAGAACTGGTCACCAGTAGCTTTGCCAGCCAGACTCATGTCATTTTTTTTCACACTTCCTTTCATACAGATCACGATTTTCCTCCTCCACTTCTTTTTCTTCAGGATGGCAACTTTTGGACAGGCTCCCAGATTTAACATCAGTGAAAGAAAAAAGACCAAGTGTCTGAAGAAATCCTAAGGGTTTCGACCAACCATCAAGAAAAACAAATGCTTTCTGCCTAGAGACTGAGCTTTTGCAAATGTTTGTCACCAACCTAGGAAAATTAAATTATTATGTCTTAATCTGGGTTTGGTTGTTGGTTTGGGTTTTTCATAGAATCAGAGAATCATAGAATAGTTAGGGTTGGAAAGGACCTTAAGATCATCTAGTTCCAAACCCCCTGCCATCAACTCTTCAGTTAGCAGATAAAATAAATGGATTCAAAGAATTCGTATTTAAATCTGAGGGAAGAAAAGTTTAAAAACCAAAAAAGAAAATGGAGATATAGCAGTAAAGTAGAGGGGAAGGAATGAGTAACTGTCAGTATCTGTCAGGTATCTTTGTGCAGCCTGATTTTTTTTCTATTGCATATTGAATGCAATGCAAACACAAAGAAGTGAAGACTTGTATAATATAGACAGACTGGAACAAAAATGAACATGGGAGAGACAAACCCATGTACGAGATGAATGATTGAAGCAAGAGGGACATTATAAATATGACCATTTGGAAGGTGAAAGCAATAGAAGGACAAATAAATATCTAAAATTCCAAAAGAAATAACCAATTAAGTCAAGCAGCCATCCAAGCAGAGGTTAGTGAAACTGATAAAAGCAGAGCTGTTGACTCATACTAGGTTGACTAGTGCTTGCTTGCTTGAACAGAAAATTGCTGCAGGCAACCAGGCACAACTCAGATGCTTCAAGTGTGAAGGACAATACGGATTCTCTCTGAATTACCCAAAAGGCCTGAAGATGTTTAAACAACTGATTGGCAAGAAAATGAATGTAGCTTTACTGAAGTCAGACAAAATCAGATGGGAAATGTGGCATTAATTTTAAGCACATGGCATAAATGATAAACCACTGGAACAAACTATTGAGGAAGGAGGTGGTCTCACCATCTGTTGATACTTTCAAAAATAAGATTACATATCTTTCTGGAAAATAAATATTTTATACAACCACATGTTTCTGAACCCAAAACAGAAGCAGCTTCAGGAAATCTAAAGTCTGTGAAAATATATGTCATCGGACAAGTTGTACTTATGGTCTCACTATCCTATACCTATCTGTAAAGCTTTCTCAGGAGCACTTTTTGAGTGGTAAAGTGGTACCAAATGGCATAGGAAAAATAAGCCATTGATGCCAATACAGAGAGTGATACAAATCAAATAGCTCTATCTTCTTTATGTGTGTGTATACATGTTTAAATAAAATTTAAATAAGAAAAAAATGAAACACATACATGAGGTTCTCTGTAAACTTAAGAAACCTGTGCAGTATTGTCATGATCTCTGCAACCAAATGACTGTGGTACTGTCAATTAGGAGGTGATACTGTAAATTATGAAATGAAAGATTAAAATGAGGTATTGTAATACATCTGAATCATAATGCCACGTATTCCTGCTTGGATTAGGATTTAACTTTTGCTAGCTTGTATTCTTTGATAATTAAAATCAAATATCCACAAATGGAAGCAACTTTATACCCTCGACCTGTCACACTAGTTGAAATCATGACTAACCCACTGCAGCTACAGAGCTGAAATCTCTTTTCCCTTTGTCACCAAATGCCACAACTTCTGTAACACCAAACTGTCGCCCTTTAAAATAATACAGATTTCTCCCCTCAGTCACTAAATTTTGTGCCAGGAAGCCAAAGCAGGGGACAAAAAAAAAAGATAAAAACTCAAGTTATTTCCATTCTTATTTTATTCAACGTTGCTTGAAGTCTACAGGATACACATTACCTTCCAGCTAAAAGTCAAGGATAGCCCACTGAGTCCAAAATGGCTATGATCTGAATGCTAACTTCTTGTTGCTACCTGATTGTCAAATATTTTGCTTTAAACAACCTAAATTAACACTATAATTTCATTCGATGCATAGATCAAGTTGAATTACCAATAGCAAGGTAATCAAGCAGGTTATTTCTCAGTATCAGTAAATACAGATGCTTCCGTTAGTCATTCTAGTGAAAACATTGCACCTCATCCAAATGTGTGCTCCTGTTCCACTATCATATTCTTTACTTTCATAAACACTACTCAATTTCAGACAACTTTTTAAATTAAATTAGATTTTTTAAAAGTCTAGGGATTCCTATATGCTTCAAAGTATATGAAAAAACTTTTCAACATATGTGATTATAATATTAAGCTATATTTCTTCATATATTTCTTATATAAAAACTTTTTTGTTTTCCTATGTAGAAATTTTGACTTAGAACTGCCTTATTTAACCTGGTCTAATATGTACATGAGTATTTTACATTATATCAGTCCTATATTCTCTTTTATCTTAAAATCTTAACATTTGCAAATTTATTATATAGAACATTTATTTTATATTAAATTTAATTAAAAGAAACTATTCACAGTCATTTGAAATGCACTCCACGTTGATTGAAATAATTAGTGTAGGGCTACTCAATATTTACTTAAGATACGAATCTAGAGGGATTTGATAAAATTAATTAGCAGGAACTAATTATAGTTAGGATATGAGTTAGGGTTTAATAAATATAATTACAGAGTACAAATGATGGATTCTTAATTAATAGATACTAGTTGCCAAACATTGAAGAGAGATTATCATATTTCTGTGCAGGACATGCTACTCTATGCACCTTCAGTTCCAGTGGAAATAGTGACATTTAAAGTGCTCATGGAGGTGGAGCTGAGAGGGAGTTAAAACCAGATAAACTAGTTTGTCTCAATTTTGCAGTGAAAAGTATCAGATCAATTAGAGAAAGCTGCCTTCTAAAAAAGGATACATTCCTGCTTGCAGTATATTGGCACATGGCACAGTGTCTATGGGACAGAATTTTTGAGGTATTTAGGCATTTAATAATGATGATAGTCTCCTGATGGGATTTTGGTATTACTTATCTGTTTCTGAATACTCAGTTTGGCACCTGTCCTCTTATGTGCCTAGCTCTCTTAAAATATAGCCTTCACTTTGTCTGTGCCTTGCTACCCTACCTAAAAGAGGTGATAATAATATTTTCCTACCTTAGAAAGGTGTTGTGGGTATAATTTCTTCACAGAGTGTGAAGTAATCAACTAGTAGAGTATTAGAGGCTTTATAAATATTATGATAAATTGATGGAAGAATTGCTCTCTATTTTGAGGCAGAAAGCTCACCATGTTTTAAATTAACTTTCTGATTTTAGATTCTCCATTCAGTTAGGATTCATTGCACCCTAGGGCTTCTTAACATATGTCTACATAGCAATCCAGAAATGCAATTGCATTATCTTGGATTCATATTTGACCTGTGAGCTAGCACACCACAGGAAGGATTGGAGTGAGAGGACGCATTCTGTTGTTTAAAAATGTGAAGGGCAGGTTCATAAAAATACCAATTACTGACCAACTAGTGATGGAAGAAGTTTATTATTTGGATGAGAAGAAAACTGATCCATAATATTCTTTATTTTCCCTTATGCAGTCCTAAGAAATTATTTAAAGAATACTCACCAGTTCAATCTGAATCATGAATCATCTTAACATGCAAGAAGTGAAATTTCACACTTACCCAGAAAGCATTAAATTATGAAAAGGCAATAAAAAAAAAGCATATTTAGAATATGAATATCTGTGGTGTCAAGAACAGAAATTCCTTTATATTGTCCTAAGAATTTAGAGGGAAACTGAGGTAAAGATGGGGTGGTTTGCTCTGGCACATTTCCTTCATTCATCTCACTTTGAAACTCTGCAATTTACTCTCAAACAAGTAGATTGGACTAGGTGCTCTGAAGAGGTTCCTTCCAACATAAGCGATGTTTCAATTCTGTGAGGGACCATTACCCAGACATCAGAGCTGCATCTCTTTCTAGGACAGGAAGAGTAATATTGCCTTAAAAGTAATAATGTTTCACTCCGTCCTGGGTTCAGCAGCAACAGTCATTTTTTCTCCTTCTTAGTAGCTGGTGCAGCGCTGTGCAACACTTTGACCCATTCAAAACACAACTAAGTGCCCTATGTGTAAGAGATGCTAGCTACTTTCTGCTCTCATGTATTATGTTATTTGGGTGTTAATCTGGAAAGATTTTTAATTTAACCAAATAGGTAAATTCTTAGCTTCTAGCAAGGCTCCCACCTTCTCATGCAAATGTTTGGTTAAAATAGGCCTTGTATACCGTATTTTTGCAATGGAGAAAATTTCTAGCAGTGACATTATTTTACTGCCACCAGATGAATATCCAGCTGATGCAGAAATGCAAAGGCACACCTTCTTCACAGCAGTTCATTGAGCTAGGAGTTCATCTGTTTGCCAGGTATCCCATAGTGAGAGCCAGTTGAGAAAAGCGTGATATCGAGTCAAAAAAAGGAAGGTATTGAAACATACTATCACACAAAGACATTACTCACCAGTCTAGATACTGCATATCTGTTGTTTGAGGTTTATCCAGATATGACTCTATTAGGTAGACTAAATTTTCTTCTCTATTCCTTTAATTACCACATACCACTGTAAAATATAAGGCTTTAAAATTCACTTATTCAAACAAAACTCATCTTTTCACCCTAAATTCAGCATAGAATACCAAAAAAGCTTAATGTTATATGCCTGCCATAAGCATTAAATAGTAAGAAGTAAATAAAATTTATTAGAAATACTTTAATTCTGTTACATTATTTTATATGTCATTCATAATAGCAATAAGAATGTAGATTAATGTCTTTCTATTTATCTGTGTATTAATGAAATAGTACTGGGCTCCCACCAGAGCTACTGACAAAATTCCCCGTGGTGCTCTAGAAACCAGATTGGAGCGAACATTGATGAGCAAAAGAAATAGAGGCAATGGCCAAAAATACTTTCCTCTTTTCAGGCAGCATCTGATTCAAATTGAAAAATTATATGATCTCTAACCCCCTCTGGCTTTCCTAAAGAAGTGTGTGTAGGCTAAAGGTAGGAAGCCACTCCTCCAGCAACAGCAGTGAGCAATCTGGTAATCAGCAGCACCTTGGCTACTGTGTCTCAAATTAAACATCAGAAATTACCTCCTTTAGAGCTATAATATAGACTGCAACCCATAGGCCAGTATCAGTGACTTTCATGCACAAAGCTTCACTCTTTGACAGGTAGATGGTCATCTTTCTTGAGGGGCTGCAACTGCAGCTTCACAGGACCTAGTTTTCTAAGAGCACAGGAATACAGAGGGGTGTATTCATTACTGACAGAGATGGGAACAGGTGGGGAGAACTGCAGCATTAATGAGTAAACAGAGAGGAATAAGTTGTTAACAGGGACATAGTCCAGGATTATAGACTGATTTCTCCATTTCTATTTTAAGAAAAATAACAATTTAAAAGTATGTGAGATACATACACACACAAAGCAGAGGAAACAAAACACCCAGCCTTTAAAATGGAGATAGAGAAGAACACATAATTTATTTACAATTTTTTTCTCTTTGTCCCCTTAAATGAACTGTCACAGAGGCAAGGGAGAGAGCAATCCTTCACATTTTTTTACTGAAAGGAATTTTAAATACTTGAAGACAGGCTGGGAAAAGCTGCCAAACTGTGACTGTAAACTGCAGCTCTTCTTTCTCACACTTTTTCTTCTACAGCCTACCTGGAAGGCAACAGTAATAAACTCTTGTGCAATTTCTACCTTGCTCCTTCACATTAGGCAGTGCTGACAGACACATCACTGCACGTTTGTCTCTTTACCCAACAGTAGTACACACCTTAAAGGAGACCTCTCAAGTCTGAAGACTGAAAGAGGCTCTTCCACCCACTTGTCTACTTTCTCCTGTCATTATCACACCATAGTTTATCACTTTTCAGAATTGCCTCTCTCCATCTCTTCTTCAGAGTGATCTCACATGAAAGTGTATAGCAAAATGATACTGGCACTGTGGGGCAAACTTGTCAAGTACTACACAGTTCCTCTTGACGGGTGAAGTTTTAGCAATGTGCATTAGTGCTTCTCTCTGTGCACGATATGCATCCACTAATGTAAAATTCATGGTGCATTCAAGACAAATGTTGAAATACTCAGATGAAAGCAAGGTCAGACAGAAACCCAGGCAAGGAAAAATATGTGTGAACCAATCATTAAAAAAGAGTCCTAGGGTCAAGACTTCCCATTTTGTCCTTTCTGCTCACCTACAGACTTATTTATAATAACTAGCTAATTAACTAACTGCCCCTTACTCCTCATTCTGTACAAATTAACTTTTGTGTTATTTTATGCAGTTGTAACATTTCCAGAGAAAACAGGTTTGTGTTTAAACTCAGCAGAGATGATTCCAGTTTGAACCAGTTAGGCTCACAGTTTCTGAAAGGATTCATCCCACAGTGTGATAGTGTTTCCACACAGATTCAAGTTGAGCATCTCATGGGAAGTTGTACAATCTCTGTTCAAAAGTAGAGATGAGGTCCTGCTGGGACAAAGCAAGGGTTGTTTATTACAGCCTCCCTTCTATTTGGAGCTAGCCTTTTTGGAATGGATAAACAAGGATCAGAGAACTGGATATAGGAGATCCAGGTAATCTACAAGATGGTTTCAGAGTGACCCTCTCTGCTACTTCTTCAGCAAAATCACTAGGACTGCAGCTGGTTAAGGAGATTTAAATTGATGGCAATGCTGTTTAGTTTGTTATTTACAAAAGGCTCATTTTGCAACTTTACATGTCATGTTTGTTTACTGACATATTTAAATGAATGAATGCACTAAAGTTTCTGAAAGGAGTGGCTGCTTTATCTAATTTCCTGTCCTGATCATAGCTACTTTTCTATTGCCACTCTTTTTGGACATGAGAGAGTTTACAGCTGTTATTTCCCACAATCCTTTCCATAAATTTTCCATCACAAACCCACAGTGATCATCAGTTGACAGAAATATTATGTTTACTGTTGATGAAGACATCACGTCCTCCTGTCTACTCCACTGTCACTTCTTTACAAGTACACTGCTAAACTGGTCATATCCACATTGAGATTAAGAGCTCAGCAGGAATGGACATTTCATCTAGAAAATAAGAATGTTCAGATTTACAGTCAATAGTCTGTCCCACACTTGGCAGTATAGCGGACTAGGATGCTTAGAGTGTGCCAGTCCTTAGAGCCAGGAAAACAATGTGACAAGACAGATCCATGACTGGCTACCTGCTTCTGACTGAACTGATTAAATGTGGTTCTTTCTGTCAGCCTGGAGCAAAGCTCAAATTCTTCTCCACAGAATTGCAGAAAAATATGTAATGATTCATTTCCTACTGTAATTTAGGTTTTTATTATAAGTTATTAAAACCATAAATATGAGTTTGGGTAGTAGGACAAGTTTAAATCTTAATTAATTTTTTCACAGTCTTTGACTACCATCAGGTAAATAGAAATGTGTCTTGAGGAAAGCTGGCTTCTATCTGTCTTTTACCTGGATCACCATTTCTTGGTGGAACTGGCTGGCACTGGATATTGTCAAAGACAGATTTTGCTGAATTATCCCGCTCTGCGCAGATATATCTCAGCCTCTGTTAGCAACTCTCTGAAAAGTGAGCACTTTTACAATAGAATTGGAAAGCAAACTCTGATCTAATTTTCATTTCTTCAAGTCCTGGTGTTAAAAGTCCTGCTCATAAGAGGGGTTGTATTTGCATGAAGTTCCTTGGCTTCTAAGGTAAAATGTTTGTTAAAGTCTTTACGGGGGAAAAAATGTATGACATATGCCATGATTAAGTATAGAAATTCCTCAGCTGGACCTCTGAAGTCTGCCACAGGGGCTTCAGCTGCAATAAATGCTTATTTGTATTCCCCAGGACAGAGATGGAAAACCAGAAGTGTCATGAGATCCTGTAAATTTAATGTAATATTCATTGCAATTGCCTTTTTAACCTAAGTTCTCCATTCTTACAGAAACCAGCAATGTGGAATCTGATTCCTTTCTGTGGTGTGTGTCTGTGTCTTTCAGTTTCAATTCTCTGGCTGCAGAGAAGCTTGTAAATGTGGCACAAGTGTACAATGCAGGTGCTGGACAAAAAGGTAGCTAATAAGATGCTTAATTCTGTAACATGATTCTTGGGTTCTTGATTCTCATTTCCTGCTGAGGCTGCCATTATTGGACTTTCACTTATATTTGAATAATGGGCTTGCTGTCAACACAGTGCTTTGGTGTCTTTCTGCTGAAGGGTAATATGTAAATTATTATGGTATATTACTCAAAATGCTTCTGGGTCTAGTGTTGGGGGAAAATCTAAAACTATGAGAATCATTGCCTGTACTGTCAGTTATACCCCCCCAGGGAAACGTAATACATGAAAAACTAAACAGCTAAATGGAGCATCAAGACAACATATGCACCAAGTCCTTCCTTGTCTTCATTTTTCAGCTTTCTTCATTATCGCTCTCCTGCTATGACAGAACTGCAGACACTCAAAGAGCTGAGAAAATGAAATCTCAGATGTCATTCAGCACCCAAGAAAGACTGGTATATTTTTCATTTCACATTGAGGAATTCTACTGAATCGTGAACAACAATACTGGATTATAAGCATTAAAATCTGTGGTGAGCTCATTATCATACTAAATTCAGGTGTCCAGCTGTGCATAACAGGCTTGGTTTTACTGCCTCAATACAGGCATGCGCTGCCTTTTTCACACCACCTAGTTTATTCTAGACGCTCACAGGCTCATAGATCTGACAAAAGGCCTGCTGGAGGAGATGTGCATCATTTTGAAGCGGCAGTCAGCTGCCGGGGAATACAGTAGTGCATCTGGAATGGTATTAGACACCTGTGTTTAGGAAGCTGACTCAAAATCATAATATAAGCTCCCATTATCATTAATGGAGATGCAATCTATAAAGACCAGAGAGCTGGAGAGGCTTTATGATTATATTGAGTAGGTTTTCATTGATTGCAACAGGATCACAGACACCTAGTGTAACAGTAGATGTCTATGCTAGATAACTGAATTTAGATTTCTTAAACTGAACTAAACTCCCTAACGTCTTCATTTAGAGACTAGCAGTAGAAATAAATGTTTCCTGAAAGTTAGAAGCAATTTCAAATTATGTAATAAACAAGAAAATGTCACTGTGCAGTGAGAATGTGATTAGATTTTTAGCAGAATGTAATGAAAGTAGGAAAGAACATAAGAATAGTCTCACATGGTCAAGACCAAGGTCCTTACAGTCTAATTTCTCATCTCCCACTGTGACCATAAACAGATACCAAAAGAAATATAAGAACAGGGTAAACCTGTTTTCACCAGGATGCTCAGCACTGTTATGATCACAGATCCATTTTAAATATGCCTGGTTATTAATAATATAAAGAAAAGTGAAAGGTACACAACTATATCACTTCTCAGTCAGCTTCTGAAGCTCACAGGTTTTGAAGAGTTCTACCTCCCATTTGTCTATCATTGGAGAGTTTCAAAATTGCATGTTTTTATATGGGTTGATCATTTTTCAGTCTGATATGATTAACAAAAACTAGTTGTGGTTATGTAAGCAGTCTTCCACTATCTTCCCAGAATTGTGCTAACCTGTAAAATCAACCTACCATTTTAAAGTGTATTCTTACTCTCCCTCCTGTACTCCTTTCTTTATGTTGAAAACTTTCAGAAAACAGTCTTGTCACATATTGTCAGCTATGAGAAGGAAGCTGACCTGTTCAACTCAATGAGCCGAGGAATTCAGA
Organism: Psittacula echo; assembly: GCF_963264785.1. Classification (NCBI taxonomy): domain Eukaryota; kingdom Metazoa; phylum Chordata; class Aves; order Psittaciformes; family Psittacidae; genus Psittacula; species Psittacula echo. Next base: position 100,872,369 of record NC_137738.1, read on the forward strand.
GACTGCAATCATTGAAGCCTGATCAGTTTATGGGAAGGATTGTATCATGCCAGTGCCAGTGGCAGCAGGAACCTGGAACTGACGATTAAAAAAGATCTTCCTGTTGCGTGTTCTTACTTTAGTGAAACATGTTTAAGCACAAGGCCTTTTCTGCACTTTCCTCTTGTTTGTTTGGTTGGTTGTGTTTTTTTAATTGTCCCTTTTTGAACAGAAACGTAGAGAAGAAACAAAATGTCCTGCTTCACAAAACTTATACAGATGCAAAATTCAAACTCAAATGAGACAACAGAGAAAGATGGGAGAGCCAGACTAGCTGGTATTCAGGTACTACAGCTTCATCAGGAACTGTAGTGATAGGACAAGGGGTAATGACTTCAGACTTAAACAGAGGTGATTTAGTTTAGCTATAAGGAAGAAGTTCTTCATTGTGAAGGTGGTGAGGCATTGGAACAGATTGCCCAAAGAAGTAGTGAATGCTCCATCCTTAAATATGCTATGATTCTATTTTGCCTTTGAAGCCTGGGGTGTTGTTACAAACTTTACCACTAACTCAGTCATCTCTATGTGAGCGGCAATTAGGATCTGCAATGTAGATGCAGGCATGAACATGTATTGGTTCTCTTCCTATTTGTATTCTTGTCGCTTTCTGTTATAAAATGAACGCCAATGAAACAGCAACTGGAGAATGTTAATGTAGACACTGAAAAATTAACTTCTCTGAAATATTTTTGTGATTTAAATTGTAAAGTCTTAAATAACATTGACAAAGCTTTATTCTCTATTGATTCTATTGCTATGCTAAACTCTTCATTATATGAATTTCTGAATGCTCACAAGAATCAATCATAATTATGCGTGGCCCAATACAGTTAAAATCAAAACAATGGATTGATTCATGCTGTAAAGTGCATTGCATCTAGCAATCTCTGTAAGGCAATCAACCAAAAATTAGATTTGCATTTTAGTTATTTAAGTATTAAGCAATGGTAAGCAGACTTCCAGAAGTCCTTTTCACATAGATTCACACCAGCATAAGATTAACTGATTTCAGGCTCATATCCCTAAAACTCCAAGGAATTATAATCAAAACCACGAGACCAGACTGTTTTTTCATTAAAATAAAATATATATATATATATATATAGTGCATTTTATTCTACTAAATCATGAAAGTCTCAATTTTAGTTCCACATAAATGGAATTAAAGTCAGACAATTTTTGTAAATAGAATGGAATGATTCTATTTTATCTGAACAATTAATATGTGGGTTTGAAATAAGGGGAAGAAACTGCTGTCAACGGTGATATGGATAGTTTACATATTTTTTATTTTTTTTAACCAGTTCTGACAACATGCTCAGCAACTTGCTAACTAAGGAAGTCAATCGAAAAACTAAGTTTAAGCTTCAAATTTATCTAAATCTATTAGCAACAGTAAAAATGATGTGGGGTTTGGGTACCTTTAGTGCGGTTCTTATTAAGTAGGAGTTCTTAGAGAAGCTGCTGTGATTTCTAGTCCTGAGTCCTAGCACAGCAAAAAGTGGCAAGCAGTAGACAGCCTGGAGTTGTGATTGGCTACTGAGTTAACCATGTGCCTGCTAACACCAAAATTAAAAAAAAAAAAAACAAACACAGTGTTGCAGATCAGGTAGGAAAATAAAATGGAGAAATATTAAGCTCTCCGATTTTATTTTAGCCTGGAGATGGACCCAGGTGCTTACCGGCTCTTTGCCAATAATTGAACAATTCAAAACCACACATTATGTACAATTGTGCCCAATTCCTTTATCCATAGATATTACTTAGGCATACTTAAAGGGGTGTTTATCCCATTGAAGTGAGCTATTCATTTCTCCCATAATGTTGCATAGACTATATATATTGAGTCATTCTTCTTTCGTCTTTCACAACAATTCCTTTATCTGCTTTTTCAAGGTGTTGGTGTTCCTGATTAGACTCCACACCATGGGCTATGTTAATTTCTCTCTCAGTGGCCTTGAACCATAGAAAACACATGTTATTCTTTCAACAAACACCTGTCCTAGGTGTCAAGAGCACAGTGTTATAAATGCTCCTTTTGAAAACAAGAAGATGAGATGATTGGAAAAGCCAGGTGGAAACTTCCTTCTTCTCTCTTTCTTCCTCTTAATTCCCCTGTACTTGATAGACCATGGATAAAGCAGTATTTTCGTTTTTTTGCTTGTGAAAAGCAGCTGGCTGTCAACTCTGGAGTTCATAGTCCTGCACCACTGGAAAAGGACAGAAACACGGTGAAATGTGTTTCCCTCAAAGCCCCTTTCTCTGCCACAAGACTCCTCAACTCCTACCCAAGATAATTTCAAGAAGGGAAATAAGTTTAATTTAGCCTCTGAGCTTTTTCTCTCCTCGTTTCTCTGATGAGATGCTCAATTCACTCCATTTTGTTGTCAGATTTGTGACATAGAGACCTGTCTCTGAGAAATGAGTCTAAAGCGAATACCTCATTTCACATAAAAAAAGCAGTCATCATATGTTAATGCTTTCCAGTCACTATGGGTGCAATGGCTGTAAGCTTTCATCTATAAATTCTTCTTTAGTTGCTCATTTCTGTCAAGCTGGTCTAATCTACTTACACCTGGCACATTAATTCTTATCTTTTCCCTGCAACATTGTAATTATATGTTATTTCCAGCAATAATTAATTCTCTCTTAGGCGGACTTTTTATAGCTTATAAGTCAAAGTGGGTTGCACCATACTAAATAATTAATTCAGACTTTGTTTTAACTTATGACATACACACAGCCCCCGGGTGTAATTGTTACACAATTCTTTTGAGAAGAAAGTACTTAGCTCCCACAGGTTGTACAGACCAGAAAGCACCAATTATAATGGTTATTCCTCTCAGACCAGCATAGGTGGTTTCGCTTCTTTCTACCAACAATCTATTTATGGCAGTGATTTCCAGAAAGTCTTGCTACAGTATTAACCTACAAGAACAAGAAGCTGCAGATCATATGAATGACTCCAAACAGTATTTAAGTCCCTTCAGAGAAGCCTGTAACAGTTCAAATGCTTGCCTATGATTGCCTATATTTCTTTGGTTTCTTAATTGTACACAAAAGGGATATTCACATGACAAAAAATGTGATACAAAGTTGTAGCCATGAGGTATTGACAACCTGTGTCCATAGAGAACTCAGTCATTAAGTAGAAGTCGATAGCTAGATACGGTATTTCACCTAGAGGAAGTGCAACCTCGAATACCTCAGCACTCTAGAAATGCAGTAAAGAAAAAAAGAAAAATAATAATAAAAAAATCCTTAATTTAAAACTAGCCAGGAAGACAGATTAGGTAACAGAAGTCTGGAAATTGCAGACTGTGTAAAAGGTTTTGCTGGAATCCAATGAGATAATATTTGGAAGACTTAAGAATTCTATTAATAGGAAAAGTATAATTATCAATCATGAGCTATAAAGAAAGCAAATATATTAAACACAGAATTATAGCACATACTTCCTTATCAGAGGAAGGATAGCAACTGCACAAGGAAGAGAAAGATCAGAGAAACTCTGTATAGAAAGCATGAATAGTAGCAATTTAAATTGTTTATGGATAATAAAGCATCAGAAAAGAACATGTTTACGTAATGTTATGTCCAGATACCTTAAAGCAATAGGTCCCAAATTTGCGTTGGTATTCTGTTCTTTCAGCTGCTGGTATAAGTAGTGGCATTAGTAACACCAGGTCCTAGTTTCTCTTTTGTTCATACAAATTCTTTCAGCTGTTTCAGGAGTGGTCTTATTTCAGCTACAGTACATTTGCCTGTGCATGTAGCACAATCACAGGGTCATTTAAAGAGTCAGGCTAAGTACTATAAATTTGTTTCTTTGGGATCATGTGGTCAGCAAGGAAGAGTAAGCCAGAGCAAAGTACTGTGAAATTTTACTGATAGGAAAAAAAAGCACACACTTCAATAAACCATTATATAGTAAGAAAAGGTTTAAAACCATATATATCACAGAGTCACAGAATGGTGGGGTTGGAAGGGACCTCTGGAGATCATCTAGTCCAACACCTCAGACCCCTCCACCCCTAAAAAGCAGGTTCACCTAGTGCAGGTTGCAAAGGATCATGTCCAGACAGCTTTTGAATACCTCCAGGGAAGGAGACTCCACAACCTCTCTGAGCAGTCTGTTCCAGTGCTCTTTGACCCTCAAAGCTAAGAAGTTTTTCCTCATTCAGATGGAACTTTCTGTGTTTCACTTCGTGCCCATTGTCACTTATCCTGTTACTGGGCACCACTGGAAAGAATCTGACTACATCTTCTTGACACCCCATTAAGATATTTGTATGCATTGATAAGATCCCCTCCCAGTCACCTCTTCTCCAGGCTGAACAGGCCCTGTTGTCCCCACAGGCTAATACAGAGGAGAAAGGAGGATAAGAGTATTTAAAGCTTGACAGTATCTGCAAAAGATCTGAATCTCATTAAAGCAAGAAGGTGTTAGCCAATGGAAGGGAACTGCATGGAGCCAATGATGTTTTCTTCAGTAATCAGACAAAGGTAGAAATGCTCCGTGAATGCAATCAATCATAAAGGCAGGTTGTCTATACACAGCCTCTCAAAGAAAATTCCTTGAGTTCTCAAGCTTCATAAGGAAGTGTGGCTATCAAGCCAAGATATTCCTTTGCTATTTGTATTTGCATGATAAAGTTCCAGCCATCAGACAACTCTAAGCACCATGAAGAGGTTAACAATCTGACAATTAATAATAACCTTCAGCAATATAGCTGCAAGGAGGCTCAGAGCAGTTCTGCAGCCCTTCAATATGAAAAGCAGTGGCAATATTACTTATATTTTAAAGCTGCAGTAGATGAGTGAGGGCTAAACAGTGTGAAAATATCAATCATATCTGCAACATACTGGTAATGAAAAGTGCATGACACTTCTTTTTCTGCTTTAGCTCTCACACAGAGCTTAGAGGATAGAAAGAGTTTTGCATTTGTATCATCTCAGGAAAATTACTGGATGTTTTGGTACTCCCTGTGTTGGATAGTTTGTTTTTTTTTTTCCCAGTTGAGTTAAAATATGAAGGGTTATGCTTGGTCAAGAAGGAAAAAAGCCTTTAGACATATAGAAAAAAATCAACATTCTTTTCACCTTCTAAATGATAAATTTTTTAAGAACATTCAAAAAGCCAAAACTATGTCAACTTCTTGTCTACATATGAAAATTTCCTGACAGCTCCATTATGCATAATTTTTTGCATCCCATGGGGATCCTGATGCCTATAAAGAACACACTTGCTCTCTCCCATCCCTTGCAGAAGGAAAGTAAGTATAGTTTCTTGAAAAGACTGAACAAGAGCAAGCTTAAATTCCTTGCATTTTGCAAACGTCTCACAAGCTAATTAGTGCTGTTATAGCTGTTTGTTCATTGCGTTATTTATACCATGGTAACTGGCCACATCACAAGCAGTAAAATAAAATATCTGTCCATAAGGTAACTACAATTGTCATTTTCGTATTAAACACCTCTACTTATATTACAGGAAGAAAGCTGCAGCATTTTAGCTTGGCCCTGCTGATATGAGGGGACTGGGTGAGACTCATCTCACTTTCTGAGCAGCCATAACCAACACCCAGAAGTGAAGTCCTGGAAATGGCATGAATTTGATGAAAAAAAATTAAAGCTGAGGATTCTAGCAAGTATCAAAATGCCTTTTATGAACTTATGATGATGACTGCAGACAGTCTTTTGAGGAACACGTATATATGGCATGAGCTTAGTAGAAGAGGAACGGGCTGAGTATATACTGCTCACACTGGCGTTAAGGAAACTCCTAGACACCACTAATAAAACATTGCAAGAGTCTTTTATGAATTATGAGATATTCAAGTTGTCTTAAAACTTCCCAAGCAGGGCCTTTAAAGTTGGCAAATAGCAGATTTATCAAACTTTTTGAAACACAATATTCACCCTATGCAAATGTATAAAGGAGAAGGAATGAAATCCATAAAAAAAAGTAAAAAATATGATGATGTAACTAAAGATGCTATTATAATGCACATACAGATTGGTCAAAATAAAGTTTATCTAAAAATGATAACAAGGGCATTTACTAATTTTCAAGAGCTCAACTCTGAATACCACAGTTTTGCTACCTTAAGTTATACCAGCTTTTGTTATTTTACATATTTATATAGAAAATTAACCTTGTGTGAACCACATTTTCAAAGTCTTGCCTTCTGATTTGAAAATAAAATAGAGAATTTTCACCTGTATTTTTAAAACAGTGGCATGGAAATGAAATGCAATTTCCTTAAATGTCAAGATTTCCAAATTTGATTTTGAATACATTGCACATACGCTTTGTTTGTATCTTACCACAACTATCTCATTTGTTAGTAATAAATATTAGGAAAGCTGAAGGTCAAAAATAGAGTAATTTCCTGTTATTCTGATGTCTTTAAAGCAGAAAGAACTATGGAACAGTGAAGAATGCAGAATACTTCCCTTTTAAGTGTTACCTGACTTGGTCCTTGTGTACTGTCATGGATACCCTTTCTGAAATTAATTTCTCATTTTGTGTCAATGGAAGTAAAGTCTACATCAGAAAGGACGGAGAACAGTTAAAATCGTACAGATGCTGCTAGCATGATTCATCTGGTTAAATATAAATGCCTACAGTGCAGATATTTGCATCAATGATGCCAGTGAACGTGCTCCTTTCATACCTGATAGAGAGAAATTGCCACATCTAGAGCTCTAGAAGTCTCTTCCTCTCCGCCAGCTATAGAAGGTGTCTCAACAGCCATTTAGTTATAGATGTATGCTTTGAAGGTATTTAAAGCTAGGTGAGATGAATCTTACTCCAAGTGGATGTCTACCTTTCCTGTATTTTCACTGTGTTGAGAGCTAGAATGCAGGCTTTATTCATCATATGCTAAATGTCTACCTTTCCTGTATTTTCACTGTGTTGAGAGCTAGAATGCAGGCTTTATTCATTATATGCTAAATGGTCTGGTTTGTCTGTCAACATCTGAATTAATGAAGACTCTTGAGTATGACCCTTTACTCTTAGTAATTTATCTCTGTCACTTAAATTTTACTGTTTCATTCCACTTCAGGACTGATTTAACATTTTTTCATATAAAAGAATAATAGAAAATATGCTTCCTTAATTTTAAGACTATCTGATCAGTCTGAACACCATTCTTTGAAAATACTTAAATCATTGGCAAAATACTCCTCAAACAAGAGATTGTGGATACTGTCTTTCAACAAACTTTTCATGACGTTAGGAAGTGCTGTTTTGGCTACAGTTGCACAAAACATGCTTCTAGAAGTATGTTGTGTGAGCTTCACAGGTAAAAGTGAAAACAGTTTCAAGCTTTCCCTTTTAAAGGTATTTGTAACCTCTGTGGTTGATAAGAATATTTGTCTGATTTCTTGGTTCTTTTCAGGAACCACAAATGGTCCTTACCTGCCCTCAAAGCAAATGTAGGCAGCCAGTGTGCACAAAGAAATGTGCTAGAGAAAAAGGACATGGTAATCACAGGCCCCTGCACTGATCAGATCAGACTGATTTTATGATGAAGTGTAAATATTTAACCCTCACACACTGAATGGAGAGGACATTCCCCAGCACTCCACAAGCAGGTTTGGGTACAGATAGTTTTCAGATCTTTACCAGTGACTTCAATATTGGCTGCCCAGACCTTACTATGTTAAAACATTCTTTCTCAGTACTTTACATAAGACATCTAGCTTAAAGGTAGCTAAAGTGCATCTATCAAGTTTCTGATCCTAGAGGCCCTGGCAGCAGTGTAGATATTCCCTTACTGAAGCCTGATTTTCATTACCCCACCAGCCAAAGAAGCATTACAGAGTCCAAAAAAGCAGACAAGCACGCATTGTAGCCTGGGAGTAGAAATGTGGTTGGAAATGCTGCCTCAGTTAGAGGTGCCTTTCCCCCACCTAGTAATGTTGCCACCAGTCAAACAATATAATATGGTTGATATATCCAGATGTGACATGCTATTGTAACATACCATCAGCTCAGAATACGGATCCTGTTTTCTGAAAATTGTGATTATAATCACTCAAAACAAAAGGACTTTATGAAGGTTTTTCTTTTTCCTTTTTAAAAGTTTTTAAACCCATTTACCAAGTGTCAGAGCCCATGAAATAGAACAATGTAGCGTGCTCAAGTTAAGATGCTAGAGCAGAAACATGAGGAAAAACCTGGGTAATTTCCCGTTACCTGCTAGTATCAAATACTTGAAATCTGGCTGCTCTGCTGGAATCATAATAAAGCCACTTTTTCCTTTGTGAGAAGCAACAGAATCTTAACCAGCTTCATTATTTTCACTTCTCTGCTGCTTTATTTTTGATATTATTAACCAGTGTATTACTGGAATCTGATATTTCGTACCCACATGCAAGCAAAATAAATAAATTAGCCAGATTTTCATCACTAGAGATAAAAAATGTTAATACTTTTGCATCTTGCATCCTACTGGATATACTTTTATACTTGTTTTTAGCTGACTTCTATTACAGTTTCTTTAATAGGTGGGAAAATATAGGTACAGCCAAGCAAGTTATCCCAAGTTAGCTGGATATCTTTTGCACAGGCTAAAAATTATTTTAGTATTCTAATTTCCCACTGCAAATCTTTAGTCTTCAGAAAATCTATTTCCCTTACAGAACAACTGCACATTTCCCTTTTTGTTAAATCTCTGGAAATGCTGAAATGCCTTGAAACATTTACCCCTTTTGGACTTTTGAAGACCTTATCTATGTCAATAAGAAGTTTCAGCCTCCGTTTTGCAGCAACATGAGAGAGTGCATGAAAGGGCACTATTTCAGGTGCACAAACTGTATAGGTGTTCCCAACCTTCTTGTCTCTTTTTTAATAACTTTACTCTCTTTAGAATATGCTGACAGGAAATTATCTGTCCCTCAGTGTACAATGACTGGATATCTTTTCTTCTTAGTTGAAGTCTACAGACAATAATGCAAGAGTTTCTAGACTGGAAAGGCAGCAAACTAGTCTGAACATTTTGGGGACACAGTTAAGATAGGAGAATTTGAGGGACTCACAATTCCTTACACATGTACCTATAAATACACAAGGATCCACACTGATGTCTCACCAGCTAAAAAACCCTGAGAGACGTGACTATAAAACCAGTCTAAAAACTGTTTCCTTTCCTGAGTTCTCGTATTCTGCACAAGCTCTATGAATTCCTCAGTTGAGACGCATGTAGTGGTGGAACTCAACAGATTTTCCAAATTATGACTCAATGAGGGAACTCAAGGAAATCCTGGCTGATCAAGGAGTCTTCTTTGTGACTTCAGGTACTTCCAGAATTAGACAGCTGAAGTGTACCAAGTAGAATTTAATTCAACCACACTGAATATTCAGATATGTGCCAAAGTCCTTTGAAGTTAGGCATTTTATTTCTGGTACTAAGCCTTTGTTTGTAGGGGACAAAGGGGTTTGGGTTTCAGTACACTGGTCTGACTACGCCCTGCTCTTGACTATGAACCTCATGGCCTTAAGGGTTCAGCTCAGGCATGAGGAACTGGAGAGCATTGGGATTTGGGAACCAGCTGCTGAGTAGACTATCTGAGGCCAGGTCCTGGAAAGACCCATATTGTGTGTGTCTATACCCCACCAGCAAACTTCAGCCCTGGTCAGTTGGAGAAAAGGAGCAGAAGAGGGTACCTCTGCTGCTCGTGAAAATGTGAGTATTGAGTGTGATTGCACAGGTCGCAGGATAAGCTCTTTTTCCTCTCTGTGCTGACATGTGATGCTGGTTCTGTTTATATTTTGTGTATATACTAACCCAGACTGGGGACATGGAACTGCAGCAGCCTTGCAACTATCAGGCTGGCAAGGTGAAATGCTACTGGGGTCTGAAGCTACCCCTGATCACAGCACTTGGACATGTAGAGCCATTAGAGCTGCCAAAGGATGTATACCCATCCAGATAAGTACAGGGAAAGTGGAAAGGACATTCTAGGGAATTTCAAATGGCAGCAGATGTCCATATTGGCAGAACTAAGACTCAAGTGTTTGAAGAATAATCTGAATCCCATCCCTAACAATAGACAAAATTAATCCAAACTGTTGTCATTATAAGTATTAGTTGATTTCTGTCTTTCAGTTCACACTTGCAATATGAGTTTGCTTACCCGAAGGAAACGTTCAGATATCCTTACATTAAACACATATCACCATCATTATTCTTCTCAAAATGAGTGCTAACTTTATACTGTATTTCACACAGGAGAGGCTGTTTGGCTGCTTCTCAGAAAAGATACTTCTAACCTTCCTGGCACACTACAGCTGCTGGGGATACCTTGGGAAGGCAGTGAAGGCAAAATGCTCGCTCATCACTTAGGACAAGCAAAGCTGTGTACCACTCATTTGTTTTTACAATAATTCATTGTGCTACAGCAATTTATTCTTTTAACCTTTTTACTCCTAAATCTTTTATTGAAATGAGACTTTTTGGAAAAATTCATTAAATAGAAGATCTATTTATACAAGCCTAACTTCCACACTCTTTCTTCATCTATGATCCAGTTAGGAGCACCAGCCCTTTCTTCACAAACCTCATCAGTGGGAGCTGCTAATTCTTGCGTTGAGAAACAAGAGACATCATCTGATTCTCCAGTGGTTTAGCTACCAATGCATTCTCCCCTTCCCTATCTCTTTGCCTCTCTCCCTGCCATTGTCCTTCAGGTTGATTATTCAGGCAGCTGTAAAGCCCAGGTAACACAATAATACATACAGTCAGAAATGCAAGTGGTTTTCCACTAGGAGCTATGAACATATAAAATGGCAATGAATCGACTGATCTGGTGAAGCTTTGTTGAGTTTCAGTAAGGATGATGTTGATAAAATAGGAGACATCACTTGCTGTCCAGTCACTTGCTCTTAATTTTATATGATGTAATGGTGTGCTTCTTACTGGGGTGAGTGTGTGCCTTTTTTCTTACTCTCCAAATGCCAACAGTATCAATTAGATGCTTGCTTATTTTTTCTTTTTTTCCCCAAATCAAAGCAAATAAATATTTTGCTTGCATTTTTAGCCATGAATATGCTTTTGATCCATTTTTAGACTTCTTCTGAACCCTGCCTTTCTCAGCACTATCCATTAGCCAAAGTTTAACGTCTGGAACTTCCAGCCTGACTTGAAAGCTGCATGTTAAATTATAGAGCTGAATTCCATCGGTCAATTTCTCCTTTGCTGTCTACACAGCAGCTACATTTTTTATTGTCTGAACAAGCTCATCCCTTATAATAGGCTGCAAAAACATCAGAGGGAAATAAAGGATCAACATAGGACAATACTTCCTAATCTGGCCTGCGTTCAAGAGAAAGGCACAAGGATATTTTGCAATATTTTTTCTTTTGCAAAACCAAATTAAAAAAAAAGTCTTTTGCATATCAGATAAACCAGAAATTGCCTTATTTTACTTCTGAAAGACTAGGATCATTCAGAGCAAAATTCTGCTGTGAATAAATATATGCAAAGCTGCCTGTAGCAGTGTGGTACAGCTTATCTGAACTATCAGCTTTATAAAATAAAAGCTAATGAAGTCAAGGCAAAAAAAGTCAACTGTTACATATCAAACAATTCTGGAGTCTTTACCTCTGCAGAAAATAAATGATTGTAAATGTCATGTTAGTATTATATGATAGTTATGCATAGCTAAGTTTTTATAATATGCTAAAACTATTGTTACTGCAATTTTCCCTTAGGATAGGTCTACATGATCTACCATTCATGTAAACTTAATTAGCTAAAGTGGTGAGGCAATGGAACAGGTTGCTCTGATAAGCTGGATCTTCCCCATCCCTGGAAGTGTTCAAGGCCAGGTTGGATGGGCTTTGAGCAACCTGGTTAGTGGAAGGTGTCCCTGTCCATGGCAGAGAGGTTGTAATGAGGTGATCTTCAAGTTCTCTTCCAACCCAAACTGTTCTATGATATGATTCCATGAAAACCTTAATGAAAGCTGCTATGTTTAGCTCACTTTAAGAAAGGAATTCAATCAGAAGCTCACTGGAAGTACTTATGTTTTGACTGAGGTATTTGGCCTCTTTTATTGAACATTCTACTTTCATGAAAGCATACATCCCATGGATATAAAATGATAAATCTCTTTGGATTTTAAACCAGCGGCACTTTATATCATTAATAAATATTCATTTTCCTGCTATCCCTCCAGTGGTATTTCATCATCAATCACAACTGAAATCACAGCTGTGAGAGCTGTTTATGCCTTACTGTTCTCCTCTACATGACTTGGCAGATACTTATGAAATTATTGGACTGTGGAAGTAAAGGAGGGTTAGAGAGGAGGGAAGAAAGGGGATACTTTTTTTTGAAAAAAAAGTCTTTGTGTCCATATTTATTCCCGGAGCAGAACTGTTTTGTTTTGCCTTCCAAAGTACACATAAATCATTCCATTGGTCTCAACTGTCCTATGAAAATAAAAATGATCCCAAACTGTTTGAGAATTACTCAGGGACTATTCAGTGTTCAATATGTCAGAGAAGCAAAGACAGACGCTCAGGAAGAGGAAGATTACAATCAATGAAGAAAAATCAATAGCGTGTAGAAGTTATCCTGCCAGCATCGTCAGGAAAAGGCTTCTCCATTCCCCAGTCTCATTACATGTAGAAGATTATTAGAAGCTGAGCAGCCAAAGTGAAGCTGTAATCATCTCCCTTTTACTTTTTTTTATGTTCTTAGTGTAAATCAACATTTCACTTTGGCTAATAAACAAAAAAACCTGTTCTTCTACTAATGTAGCATTTTATATATTTACTTACCTGCCACTGTAAATGAAAAGAGATGAGATTAAAAATATCTTAAAGTACATGTTGGAGAAGTCTAAACAATGACTGGAGCTGTTAGCTACAATATTTTCTGTTTACTTGTAGGGTTTCTTTATTATTCCATCTGTGTATTTTTCTGTCCCTCTGGCCAAACCAGTAGATCCTGGTTGCTAATCTCTGCTTGTTAATGAGATGGTCATTTCTTGAGTCTCCCCTGAAAATTAATTAACAAGCCAATGAAATCACTGGGTTTTATGGAATAAGGTTTGTGTAACCTTAGGGAAATATGCATGCTTTATTGTATCAACTGATAGGAAAAAACCGCACAGCTAACAACATTATCTTTCTGGCCCTGATTCAGAAAAGTATCCTTGTTTTGGAAAATGATTTAACATATGCAAGTGAAGTAATTGAAGGCATGATAGGTAAATATTTAAATACCTTCCTGAATGTAGACCTGTAAAAATAGAAAAATAATATCCATGTAAAAAATATAATAGTTTATGCCTTAATATATTGTACATTTTAATAAAATATACACATGCACACACTGGCACATAGCAGACAGTCCACACAAAAAAAACTCATCTTGAGAAATATATGTCAAGATTAATTCCATAACCCTCTGCTTCCCAAGGCCCTCTAAATTATGGTGACAACTGTTAGCAAACACAGATGTCCAAACTCATAAACTTTGCATTTATATGAGATAGGATTGCTTGTGCGTGCAGGTGTTTGTTTCATTTATGAAAATGCCAACTGTATGTACAAAATCAGGGCAATTTTTTTTTCAGACAGCTTTCAATAGAATTATGTCCAAATGCCATCTTATCATCGTCACTATCATCATCATCAAGTCTGTTTCTGAACATGGTGCATCAGAAGCTGGTGGGAGATAACACATGAGATAGGTCAGTCAATAACACTTCTATTTCAGAGATGGCTGCTGTGTAGTCAAAAACGTAATGGATATTTTTAAGAAGTTAAATTCTAATTGCTAAATTCTGCCAGATTGTTTGAGTGTGTGAGTTTGTTTTTCCCAGATTTGCAAATTTTTTTTTTTTAGCAGGCACTATTTATGTTTGGATATTTAGAGCTCAACTAAACTGAGTAATTTGTTATGTTGGTTTCTTGATTACTGATGTGATTGTGTTTGGAATATCCATCAACATTACAGGAAGTACCTGCAAACACCTGAGAGGACTTTCCTCCTGCCCTGAAGAATGTGAAGTCTGAAGCATTTGCCTTCCTAAATCCCATCAGGAATCCCAGGAGAATAATATAAAGATATATTCTTTATTTGTCTAATCTAGAACCAATGAAAAAGCCAATCTACAAAATCATATTCTTCAAGATCCAGTAAGAGTGCCTGAAGCTACTCTTAGAGCTAATAAAGCATGCGTGTGGTGAATGCTGATCCTGGAACATATGGTTTTCAGTCCAGCTTCTACAGCAATGAAATAAAATCAATTCTTTCCGGGGAGGAAATCATAAATAGCACTAAATTTCACTTTTTCACACAATCTTTCAAGCTATATGCTAGGATGTTTGTCACTTTTGAGAGCTCTGGTACTCAAAAAGTTAATTCTTCAGAAGTGAAACTCTCTAGCAGTTCTTGAAGTAATTGACTGGGATCTGGAAGTGAGTGATTTGTCTTGCCTGGCAAGGTTATTTTTTAAGTTAAAAGAGAAAATACTAAACACAGTACTTTAAGCCCAAATGTTAGTCTTTGTTTTCACAAAAGAAGTCTCTGAAATATAATACCATAATAAATTCTCCTTATTCCTAGAGTCTCCTTTATTCCTAAAATATAATAATAATAAAACAAACAAACAAACAAAAAAACTGAGTTCTAATATCACCAGAAACTCAGTTACATAGAATATCTATATGTAAATTATCCAAAATAAAATAGTCCAGTCAAGTTTTACCTTGGAAGTGGTATGTACCAAGCAGGCAAAAAAATGATAAAAAGGCAGCTTCCATGAAGCACTGCTGATTACACTTGTCAGATTTATTTTAGGGCAATGTGGCCCACTGCTGTCAGGGGACGTAGTCAGTTATCATTTTTACCCCTTTTTCTACCCTTCTCACATGGATGTCCGTTTTCAGTCAGTGCAGAGAAATAGGCAGAAATATTCTACAGTCTTTTTTAGAAGGGTGTTCAAGATTAAATGAATTATGCCTTCAGTTCTAACAAAATCTTTTGTCCATATCTCTGCTCATTTTAAAGGCAGCTTATAGACACTAACTCAAGCACAGTTGACAATACTGTAGGTGTTTGCATGTAGTAAAATGAATCCAAATCTTAATGTTATTTATTCACTAACTTGACCAAATAGGATCTGTCCAGAACCAAAGACTTCATCATTATTTATAATAAAACATTATGACATTTCAGCTAATTTTTCATAGTGGATGCTAGAATTTGTACCATATTATAAAACAAAGATGTCTTTCCCTGTTCATTTTCTGTCTGATCAACTTAAAAAGTACAAAGGAAATCTCTCAACTTGTTTACTAAGAGCTATGAATCAAACGTGTATCTACTGAATTTCAATGCAAATTTTATACTGTCTCACTTAATTAAATGCACTGTACATGAAAATCTAGGATTGAGCTCTGAAAAGATGCACATATATATATATAGGACCTATTCACAGCATTTTATCATATAAAAAAAGTTATGTAAAATTCTTTATCCAGTGATAGATTTTGAAGAGCATTTAAAAGCACTGGCATACAATGTGCGGGGTTCTCAAAAGAAATTCAGGGACTTGCTTCAATTAATATGAGTAGGAGTCAAATATTTAGGCAATTTTAAAAATTGTATCAGACATCTATTTAAATCCATAGATTCTTCAAAACGTCAGTCCTTATATGATGTACTGCTTATTTGTCTGGAGAAAAGGGCCAAGCTGTGTGGTTCAATTGATACGCTGGAGAGAAGGAATGCCATCCAGAGGGACCTTGACAACGCTTGTGAGGTGGGCTGATGCCAACCTGATGAAGCTTAACCATGTCAAGTGCAAGGTCCTACACCTGGGTCGGAGCAATCCCAGGCACAGCTACAGGTTGGGCAGAGAAGAGATTCAGAGCAGCCCTGTGGAGAAGGACTTGGGGATGTTGGTCAATGAGAAAATGAACATGAGCCGGCTTCAGTGTGCGCTCGCAGCCCAGAAAGCCAACTGTATCCTGGGCTGCATCAAGAGGAGCATGACCAGCAGGTCGAAGGAGGTGATCCTACCCCTCTACTCTGCTCTCGTGAGACCTCACTTAGAGTATTGTGTGCAGTTCTGGTGTCCTCAACATAAAAAGGACATGGAACTGTTGGAATGAGTCCAGAGGAGGGCCACGAGGATGATCAGGGGACTGGAGCACCTCCCGTATGGAGACAGGCTGAGAAAGTTGGGGCTGTTCAGCCTGGAGAAGAGAAGGCTGCGTGGAGACCTCATAGCAGCCTTCCAGTATCTGAAGGGGGCCTACAAGGGTACTGGGGAGGGACTCTTCATTAGGGACTGTAGTGACTGGACAAGGGGTAACAGGTTCAAACTTAAACAGGGGAAGTTTAGATTGGATCTAAGGACGAAGTTCTTTACTGAGAGGGTGGTGAGGCACTGGAATGAGTTGCCCAGGGAGGTTGTGAGTGCTCCATCTTTGGCGGTGTTCAAAGCCAGGTTGGATGAGGCCTTGGGTGATGTGGTTTAGTGGGAGGTGTCCCTGCCCATGGCAAGGGATTTGGAACTAGATGATCTTAAGGTCCTTTCCAACCCTAAGTATTCTATGACAGTCCCATATGCAAATAAATAATATTCTTGCCTTCAAATCTTCTTTTGCCACTTCTTTCCCTGTAATTTGTCCATTTAATCTATTTTGGGGATCCCTCAAAGTACATTCTCTCAGAATCAAGCACAGGGAAAATGTTTTCCCTTCAGTTTACTGTATATTCACACTACAAATATAAAATGTTTCTCATATGCTCTATGTGTAATTGCTCTTAATAATCAAGTGCTGCAGTAGAAAAGTCCCGGTTCATTAGTAGCAAATATTACACACACATACACATGCACACACATACACACACCTAATTTGAGAATATTAGCAGTAAAGTTAAATCAAGTAAATATCTGCAAGTTACACAGAATTTAAGCCAAACTGAGGATGTGTGTTTCTTGAAATTACGTAATGATAGCAGCTTTTAAAACTATCTCCTGGGCATTTTTTTCATGAATAAAATTTTGAAAGAATGTATATAAGCCATATCTTTCATGAGAACAATTGCTTTTCATTGCTTTTGCCTTAAATATAATAAAGAAAAAACTAGAATATATTGAGAAGTCCCATAATAAGAAAACCAATTTGAAGTATTTTTAGACTTGATTTTGTTTTTATTGTCAGAATGCAATATAACTCGTAAAAGAATTCTTCATTACATACATGAATACCATAAATATTGACAAGTTATTTTAGTTTTAGCCTAGTAGAATAACCCACAGAGAAAATTTAAATTATTACTGCATATGCATTATTTAAGCAATTACATTTAAAAATTTAGTGAAACCAACTCATTCTGAACTTTAACATTGTTAGCATCAAGTTTTTTAAAATCAGTCACAGTGTGGAAGCATTACATGCAAGGATTTCCAAATGATAGGCTGTTTCAGTCCAAGCATTGCTACATGATGTTCCTCTGCAGTATTACAGTCATATATCTTATTGCTCACAAATTCTTTTAGACTTAGGAAAACTTACTTTTTCCAGTAGTTTTTATTTTACAGCTATAAGGAAATTCCAGGTCTGAAACCCTTGGAAGGTGATCTTGATGGAGAATAATTATGAAGTCACTGCAGAGAATGGAGTACTTCGTAGATGCACCCTTGTTCTTCTTTGCTGCTTAACTGGTGCAATGACATGTCTTGATCCAGCTGCAGTTCTCCAGCTACCATCATCCTTCACACAACTATGAAGCATAAAATTCACTAATAATTAATGTAACCAAGGTGAAGCCTTTTGGCCAGTTGATAAATAAAGTAAGCAGAGCAGAAAACAGAGACAAAAATGGATGCCCTCAAGGTTAAAAGTGTTCTTGATAATAGAAGGAAGATGTCCTGTATTGAAGGACATATTGTAAATTTTCTAAATCTTTTGTAGTACTTCCTCCTTTATATTAATTTTATTTCTGGCTTATCTTGATTCATCTTTGGGCAGTTGCTTCAAACAGGCTTTCTATTAAAGCAAGAAAATAGTTTCATTGGTATATAATGTAAGGAATATCTATCATTGCATGCTTTCAAATAATTTTCCTCTATGGTGATGATATCTCATGGTTACCTCCTAATAATTTTACAGTTATAGGAAGAGAACCTAATAAACACATAAAGAAACTAAGGTACAATTGCTTATGACCCTCTTTGTTACTCTGAAAGGAAGATTACAGTACACTGATTTATGTCAGTACACTTTGTTCAATTCACCAGCTCCTTCAATATTCTATGATTCTATTCCATGATTCTATGTTAATAATGTCCTGTAGTTAAATGTTCTCAAAGGTGCTACCAGGTATGAAACTGTGTGAATACAATTCTCATAGGGTTCATTCTTCAGGGAACTTCTGCTAGATAACAGCTTTAATACTGTATTAGCTGATACCTTATTAAAAAAGAACAAGATGAAGCCGTGGTGTTCTCAGACTCTGTCCAAGAAACAGGAAGAGGGTAAAATATTTTTGAAAAAGCCATTTGTAGCTGGTGATCATTTCTGAAGTGCACATTGGGCAGATTTAATGTAGTACAGATTGTATAGCTCAAATGGATCTTTCTTAAAACTGATATCTGTATTCCCCTAGAGCTTTTCTTTTTAAATATTCCACCATTGCTTTACTGCTGTGTGAATAAGCCATATGAAAATCAAGCTATTGTAGCAGTACCATAACTTTAGTCACAGATTTTCTAAGATTCAAAGAAACCTACATGATGTTGTGAATTTATTTCATAATTTTGGCTCAAAAATTTTCAGAGTGAACTCTACTGATATCTCAATAGGAGTGAAGACAAAACAGCTTAATGAGCTACAGCTTTCTTATTACATTTTACAGTGTATAATTTAAAGTTTTCAGCAGCAGCAAATAACATCAATGTTGGGCCATATTTGCAAAACTAAGTAGCCTGAAAGTAATTGTGTTACTGCTATTACAATTAATTATCCATATCTGTTCGTATTTCCACCAGCACCATCCGGTATTGCTCCCATTATGATTTATCACTGTTTATCTGACACTGAAAACGCTCCATGAGATAATATAAGGAGCACTATTTTCCTTCTATATTAATGCTTTATCCTATCATCATGGGAAAATATATATGGCAAAATATATAAAAAAAAATGCAAAAAAACCCAACAATAAACCCAACATCCATGCTTTCCATATTTTCTGCTTATTCTTAAGAAGTGCAAAAATCAACATTCAGGCATTGCTAAGGACAAAAGAGAATTGGTATTTGAAAAAGTGACCAGATAGGTAAAATTGGAAACAAAAGTGATAAAAGAATTACAATGCACAATGTGATTAGGACTATACATTCTAATACTCAAGAATTACCTAAATTAATCACAATAAATATAGTAAGAAAAAAACAAAATCAAACCCCAAAAGGCCATAGGAAAGGATGTAATGCGAATTATAACTAGGAAAATTCAAGAGGGAAATTTACTTTTCATCACAAAGTTTTCTTTCTCTTTTATTGTTAGTAACCATGTAAAAATCTAACTTCCCTAGAAAATGGATTGTTATCTCAAGAAAAAAAAAGACAACTTCTGGCATTTCTATACAATTTTTTTCAGAATTTCATGAAAGATAGGTAAGAGCTAATGTTGATTGAAGATTTGTCAATAATAATAGTAAAAAAGATATTTCTTTTCCAATTTGTATGATACCATTAGACAATTAGACATCTTCTGCTATACTCTAGTTCTATGTTCCCTTTCAACTGAAGGTTCTCCAATATGTGTTTTTATTGATTTATTTATTTGTTTCTATTTTTCAAGTACCGTGCCTGTGAATGAAAAAAATAATTTTGGGGGGAGGCGCTGGTTGAGGGGGATTTTAACTAAAATTTTACAATTTTAAATTTCGTAGATCAAATGATGAATAAAAACCAAATTCCAATACACCCTCTTACCATTGACATGCAAGGAAAATTAAAGTAAAAGAAATGTAATTTGGTAATACTGAAAATTCCTGAAACCCCAAAGCAACTTCAAATCAACCCTTGAGATCTTCCTAACGAAAGAACCAAAGCATGCAGCTCAAAAGAAATAGCTCAACATAATTATTAGAATTGTTACACCCTAATTCAGTATATTGAAATAACTGTTAAAATAATAGTAAGCACAGGTGGAACACTGCTGTTAGAGTGGCCTGGTGATTTAGAAACCTCAGGTAGTATGGCCTGATAACATGGAAAGTGGAATAATTGAATAGGCAAAAAAAAAATATTCTTTAGGAAGAAAAGCAGTATTTAGATGAGGAACATGGATCAAATAAAGAAGTACTGGTGTTGGCAGTACAGGTTAAAAAACTGGGATTTGTAATCAACAGATACAGAAAAATGGTGGACTGCAAAGAACAAGGCCTGGAATTGTTTATTTTACTTGTCTAGTTTATTTGCTGCTTTACTGTCTACAGCCCACATGCTTCACTGTCTCATAAAATCCTCTCATGCACTTAAATAAACTGTACTTTATTGTCCTGCAACAGCTACTTGGGCTGATGCTATTACTCCAAATGAAATCAATGGCTGAGCTACCATCAGCTCGATGGGAAGAGAACTTATCCCTCTCCTATAAAACACAGTGAAAGAATTAGCACCAGGTCTGATCAATGTCTTTTCAAATCAGAACCTAGTGCAACACTCAATAGGTTTCCTGACTTGAGCATACTACTAAATGCAGGTTCTTTTTCACTCACAGAACTAATACCTGGGCATTTCTGTGGCCTATTACTAACACAAGACCCTATCATTACACAGTTTTATTCCCTTTATTATCTTGAAGGGTAACTTTTCCTTACCTGAAGAGAAGTATCCTTCACCACTAAAAATATCCTGAGAAAGTAAATAGAAAATAAACTTCATCTTCATTATAGGAAGTGCTGCTGTGTCAACATGATGAAATTTTTCAATGAAGACATTATTACAAATAAATATTCAAGCAACATACTAAACGGCAGAAGAAAAGTCGATGTCATGATGAGTGGTTAAAGACAAAATGTCATTCAGGCTTAAGTAATTCTTAGTATTTTACAGTAATTTAGAATTGTTACTACTCTAAAGAGAAAAGCAAGATGAATATTGAGCAGGTAATAGCACCCAATAACAGAACAGACTCTTTTGAACTTCTGAAAATCTGACTTACTCCATAAGCAGAAGACACTAGAGAAATTTAATATCGACAGGACTTAATTGAGTTTCTCATATTTATTTACTGTATGCATTGCTATGTACCAGATAGATGTGTATAGATGGCAACTTCTTTCGGTAGAATTCTAAATAAATGAATATTTAATTTTTTTAAAAAAACATTTCTTGAAAAAATTGAATTGTTAGAACAAAAATAGAATGAGCTTTACATAAATCTAGGGAGGAAAATGGCTCCCGTTAGTCAGAAAATATAATTGTTTATCCATCCATTATTGCATATCAAATTCAAAGGCAGTTCTGTGGTTCAGAAGTTTTTAGTATGTGGATTCAGTGCTTCTGGTTCCTTTCTTTTCATTTTAATTTTTTTTTTTTCAGTTCTGTGGTTATTTCACAATTAAAAATTATTTGTCAGCAATATAAAGATTTGGGGGGGGAGTTGTTTTTTCTGAAACAAAAAAATGCTAGACTGAAGTTGTTAAAGTAGAAGGTGATGCTTTACTCATGCAAGAATCTTTTCTGCTTGGTTTTATTTGCATACCTGTAGCTGTCATAATTAATATAGAAACACACATGTATATGCATACACACACACACACATACACACACATACAAAGCACAGAAACCCATCAGGGAACTACTATTTCTAGAGTTTCTAATTCCATAATTCCCATTTGTTTACTGAGTTACTTTAAATAGATTATTTTAATTGGATGTTTTAGTACTTAATATGTGTATAAGTACTTATATGTGTATAATAGTGCTAAGCCGTCTTAGGAGCATTATTTCATATCTGCACAGTGTTTCCTTCAAGTATACGATCTATTAAGCATTATTAAAATTGTGTATTAGTAAAAATGATGGAGAATAATAGGTTTCAGAGATCAATTATTTTTCCCACCTGAAGATATTTTACAGAGTTTTCCTAAAGGATTCAGTAAAATTCTTCTGTTTTCCTTTTGGAAGAATAAATATATAACTTTTTAAAAGTACAGTTTAACACAACAAATTCACTCTGGGAAGAATACGACTTTTTCATGCAAAGATTTTCAAGTCAGAAGGGCTTTTTACATTTTTTTTAATAAACTTTTAGTATTTTGATTTTTTCAAATGGGTTCAGAAAAGCAATTAATTCCAAAATTTCTTACAGAAGATAATTCCACTGTTCAAACAGTTCAAAAGCAGACAGGTTGATAAGTTTATATAAGTTAATGGCTTATGCAAAAGTGAAGTTTAGCTTAAAACTGTGATATCAACTCTTTGCATTAGCATTACCTTGTCAGAAAGTAGTAAATCTGTATACATATGACTTTTTAGGCACAGTATAGAGTTACAGATTTTATATTTCCTTCCTTTAACCAATTTTATACTGACTTCAGCATTTAAAAGCTTATCTGTTTGGATTTACTGGTGTTGCTTCTGAATTGCATGCTTATGAAGTGACAGAAGAAATCAAGCTTGTCCTCTCAAAAAAGGATAATAGTGAGAGACTAGGTGTGGTTTATTGTCTGCGATTAGAGCCTTGTGTCCAGATTCAGAAACAAGAATACCTAGAGGTAATCCACATGCCTTCACACTTTGTGACTTCTGATTAGATTCTCCAGCTTTATTCCACTTCCACAGTAGCATCACTTAAATCAAATGGTAAGACTTGGACTTAAGATATCAGTCAGATCTCTCTTCACATCCAGTCAACTTTATACGTCATGGTGTAATTAAGCTAAGTGACACCACAAAGCAATTTCAGCTGCAGGCTTTGCCTACAGCACTAATGAGACAACATTCATAAAAATAAAGACAAACAGAGAAAAGAAGTACACAAAGACTTTACTTCAGTCAGGTGGGTGACAGACACAGGCTGCAGGACTTGGTTTCATTAGACTCAATTCCACCCCAAATATACTCAGCAACTTGCAAGGTATCAGAAGTTTGTTTATTTCTCTATCTCTGCTTGGAGAGCAATTCTAACAATGAGAATCCAGAGCAGAGGCCAATGTTCAGGGGATTTATTTACACGTCAATACCCCCTAAGATACCTCTCCAGCTCACAGCTTTTTCCGAGCAGCAAAGCAGTGTCTGATATTGAAACAAACCAAAAATTATAGTATTTTCTCTTTTTATAGGAGATGATTCATCATAGCTGCCCAATTGTTTTTTCAGCTAGAACTGAAATTCATGATGGGTTTTTGGCCCACAGTAAGGGGACATCAATATATTGAATAGTTAAACACTTTAGATCACTGATGTATTGGGTCCTTTGTGTCTTTGTTTTATTAATATAGGTGACTGCCCAATCCCTTGGGGCCTTAAAATGTCCCATTGTGCTTTCAGTGTCCAAAAATACCATGAAAGAAACAACAGAATTGTTATACCTACACAAAAATGTCACCGTGACAACAGCGATGCATTTCTGCTCCTGTCCAAACCTAAAGTAAGCGAGCTCCAACTGGAGCTATGTCTGAGACTGGAAAGGAGAGACCTGGAGCTCACAAGCCATGGCTGAGCAAACCCAAGGTAAACCACTTGTGCCAGCAGGCAAAACAAAAATCCATTTTCAGAAGTGTTGCTCAGCACTAACTAAAAAACCTGGGAAAAAAGGGAAATCCTCATGACTTAAAGACTCAGAGTTTTTATTTTCATATGGCTCTGCAGATTCAGGCAGACACAGAAAATGCTCTGAGCATAATATTCAACTTCATTTCCATCAAGAAATCAAAATGCTACATTTGACTCAATAATGCTTCTTTTTATTGTTGTTGTTTGTTTGATCCAGATACTGGGAGACTTTTTTTTTCTTTTTCCTTGAGCTTCTCATTATGGTAGAAGGTTCTACATGTTGTCTTACTTTTTTTGAGAAGAGAAAACATGCTGGAAATAGCATGATTTCCCACACACTGGAATTCTGAGCTTCAAACTACTGGATTACTACTGTCTCACGTTAGGATAGGGAAGACAACACAAGCCAAGTGTTACCTAAGAAACAGATATCTGTATCACTAAGATATGAAATTATAAATTTTTGCTTTTTTTTTTTAATTTTGTGGTTTTAATTGGGGCATACTGAGAAGTGTTTTCAAAAGCAATGTTGGAAAAAAATATTGGAAAAAAAGGTTGCAAAGAATTGTTCTCATCAGGCGGGATTAAATGTGTCATTGCCCTTGTAACAACAGTACATCCCCAGTGTCTTGGCCAAATTCTGCCTACTGAAATATTCTCAGCAGTTGGAATGGATATCATATTAAGCAATATCATCCATTGTTAGGGATCTAGTAAATAACACCGTCCTTCTCCTCTTTGTAAAGCAATGCTCAGTGTTCCTCAACCATATTACCAGCTGACCTTGAGAGGTGCTACGCACTGGAAGTAAAGGAGAATGACAGTCACTGAACTCATTCCAGGAAAGGCTCAGCATTTGCAAGATCATATCTACAAAGTAATTATTTTTTGTGCCAGTGAAGGCTGCATGCCATCCTAGAGAAAGAGAAATGATCCTAGTTAACATGGAGCTTTTATTAACTACAACTACAGCAACAAATACAGAGCAGTCTGTGGGTCCTCTGTTCTTAGGTCACTGAAGCCCTCTAACCAGCAAAAGAAATAATCAGTTTAAATAGCAGTTTTTATTAGCTGCTCAGCTGGTAGATACACAGAGCAAATGGGAGTTGTATGAACAAAATGTTATGCCCATGGAAGAGTGTGTGCATCAGTAACCCGTGACGTGGAACACTGTACCACTCACTTGGAATTAATTTGCAGAAATATTATTCTGGTGCCACCGTTCAGTGTTGCATTCATATTAGTTTAGTATTCTGTCTTCAGTATCTCATATACACACAAACATAAAACCACATGCACACAGACACAAACACTTTTTCTATTTTTTTGTCCCTACAATTCATATAAAATCAGTTCATTCCTTTCTTTGGAAAAAAAGCACATGGAAATGGTAAAGAACCAAAACAAAGTTCCTTTCAAGTGATTTTTGTCTTTAAATGCAGATGCATGAAGGATGCTGCACAGGTGGAGACACTGGAGGAACGGAGAAGAGTTTTGCTGTCTCCTTTGTGGGCTAAAAAAGGGGTTCAGTCACCAAATACACTGTGTGGATATCTGGTGGAGAAAAAAGTGACCTTGTATGAGAGGTTAATGCCTCCATATGGATTCCCAGGTGGTGGATCCCCTGCTAATGTGTGTCAGTATGGTTCAGGCAAATCTGTATCAACAGGTTAAGACTGAGTGGTTTAGCACAAGGTCACAAAAACAGAGGTCTTTCGGTAACTTTTCAAAGAACTCCTCACTATGCCTATTACTCCTCTGAAACTTCTTACAGTCCCTTTCTGCCTGTCATTTGCTGGCCTAGCTCCACCACAGATCATTGTGCCTTTTCATGAGCCCTCCCAAGGCGGATATTTGAAGCAGTGAAGGTCTATATATTTAGCCTGTTTCTTCCATGGAAACTTCCTTATGCATGCTGCTGATTACTCCTGGCTAGGAAAGCTGAGTAGATCCCACAAGCAAATCTATGAATTCTGTCTAAGAGAAAGCAGGAAGTTCACTGACCACAGGCTTCTCCCTCACCTGTATATAAGACCACAAGAAACTTGACATTTTCCAGTTCCTACAGGAACAGGAAGAATTTCACCTTACCTGATTACAAACATCCAGTAGATGGATGTCTAATAGTTGCTAGTCATTCTAGACTACTTAGTAGTAGGGAACAGTATGAAAGAAGAAACCCACTGAACAGATAGCAACCCATTAATGACAATACACAAAAATGGAGTGGGATGAAAAATTAGATATATAGACTTGCTGTATTTTTTAAAAGTTGAAAAACTCTTAAAAGTTTGAACTGAAACATTCATAAGAAATTAATTTGGATCAGACTGAAATAGTATATGTTAACATTAAATGAAAAAGATTTAGTTTTTAAAGGATATTCTAAAGGGAATTAGAATATATTAAGCTAAAGAAACTAATTAAACCAAAGATGTCTGTCCTGGTTTCAGCTGGGATGGAGTTAATTTTCTTCCTAGTAGATGATGCAGTGTTGTATTTTGGCTTTAGTCTGAGAACAATGCTGATAACACACTGATGTTTTATTTGTTGCTCAGTAGCACTTAGCCTGATGAAGGACTTTCAGTCTCATGCTTTGCCAGTGAGGAGGAGCACAGGAAGCTGGGAAGGAGCAGAGACAGGGCACCTGACCCAAAATAGCCAAAGTGGTATTCCATACCACAGCATGTCATGCCCAGTATATAAACTGGGGGAAATTACCTGGAAGGGCAGATCACTGCTCGGATAGGGTTGGGTGTCGGTCAGTGGGTGGTGAACAATTGTATTGTGCATTACTTGCGTTTATTGTTTTTTTTCCTTTTCTCTTTACATTTTATATTCTCTCTCCATATAATTACTAATAATAGTGGTAGTAGTAGTAGTAGTAGTATACTGTACTAAATTCACTAAAATTTGAAATAGAACTTTGCTTCTACAGTCAGGTAGTGCTATTTTTATAGCATCCGAATTTGCTTTCTTATACCCAAAGATAGGCAGAGGATAACGCCTATAATATGACATAAGAACACATAATTTGGCAGTTTAGACTTGTGTACATCTTGCTGGTGTGATTAAATCTTTTCTTTTAATGTCACATCAGTATTTCATTTCTGGTAGATGAATGGCATGTTGAGGATGCAACCAAGAAAAAGAAGGGTGGTATCACCTTAATAGCTTGAAAAACACAGAGTAAAGCACAGATCTGGAAGCAGAACAATGGAAGAATATTTGTAACCCAAGATGGTATTTAACATTGAATTGGCAATCTTCGCCCTCTTGTAGTATACTGTTACAGATGCAATAAAACAGAGCTTCAGATATAATCCTGGGGAATCTGGAGAATCAAAAAATTAATGAATAGTTTAAAGAGAAATGAAAAAGGACAGAGACCTATAATACTCTGAAGCAGATTCAGTGCATGGTTACTATATATATGAACTGGAGTTCAATTTCTCTTTGGGTTTTAGGAAGATGACATATGATGTCCTAGTTTCTCTTAGTGGGGAAAAAAGTAATTCTAAATAAAAACACAGATCCTGTGCTAACATACATGGATGCATGTGAATGACAGCCACATGGACTAAACCAGACTTTCTAAACCCAGTAAAATCCTTCACTGATCCCGTAAGAATATTGCTCAGGTTGAAACCTTTATTTTAGCCAGTTTTGATTAAAAATGTGTTAACTGTGAGTTTCTGGTATATTTTATTGCATAGCTTTATGAATTCTTGATGTCCACAATTCTTGAGTGGCCATTCACAGTCTCCTCAGTCATGAAGAACCTATCATGGTATTGAAAGTTGAATGCCAAAGTTCATGAAAGAGATTCGATCAGCCATTAGACAATAACATTTTAACAATGAGTATGAGACTGTGTGAGTCTGAAATTACGTATCACAATATGGCCAGATAAAAAGGGAAATCTCTGCCCTCAATGGAAAAAATGGACTCATAAATTATTAATTTCAGTGCCAAAAATGCAGTAGGTGAAAATAAAAAATAATAATAATGTTTAGATATCTCATTCATATTTGACACCACTGGAAGTGATAGAGTTCAGAGGACGTATCTAGAAAATCACAACTTATAACCCTGTCAAGAGCACCTAACTTTAGAAATAAAGCCCCAGCTCAAATCTGTTTTCTACTAGTTTTCCCCACAAACCAGAAACTTGAATCCTGAAAGGATATGGTATAAAAAAGGATTGTTATAAAAATTGAGTTCAGTAATGGCTTCCCTTTCAACTTTTTTATTCCACTCATGGCTGTGTCACCTGGAGAGACTGGAAAACAGAATGGAGCAACCCTACTGAAATAAGGCAGTTTCAATCATTAAAACCAGAATCCACATATTTGCCAAATACAAATGCTTGTAGTGTGCAAGATAGAACCAGTCATTCATGCAGGAAAGTGAGAAACTAAATAATATAATTGCTGCATTATAATATATAGGTCTTCACTGTGGCATGACAGCCTATGTGGAGTCTCAACCACACAGCAGGACTAATTAAGAAAGCAAATGAACACTAGTGCTAGCAAAAATTGCAATAAGGGTATCACTTTTTTTCTACCATCTTTTGATTATAGGCAATGAGAACAGAAAAATTCACATTGTGCTCCACATTAGCCCATACATGCATGCTAAGAGAAAATTCACTCTCATTACTGCATGGTGGGTGCGCATCCATGGCTACCAGTTAGGATTTGAGTGCTCACCATTAATTATATAATTCTCATCCCACAGCTGGAGCTGTATAATCAACGTTTCATCCATAAGGTGAAATTCACACCTGTAGACACACCTGGAACACAAGTGATATAACAGAAGCATGCTACTTATACCTTCATAATTTACATTCAATAAAGGTATTATTAAAACTTAGTTACGTGAATATTCTGTAGTCAGTGTAATCTGGGGTCTTGAATCTGCATTTTTTATATAATGAGCTCAACCAGTGAGAGATGTATGGTCAAATGGAGGAAAGTATTTGTCTCAAAAACAGTATATCTAGGATTCATTTCACGTAATTGTAAAGGCTTTTTAAAATTAATTAGGGTGGGATTTAATGCTTCATGTCATCTAGACAGCAAAAAGTAACTAAAAAGTGCCCTTCTTAAAAGTGCCCTTTTCCCTTCATTACCTATTGATGGACCCTGAAGTGGCCAGCTGAGATGGACATGTCTGGCATTGGAGATTGCTGTAGCTGGTTGAGGTGAATATTAGTGTAAGGCTATGTCTATCATCAGTAAAGACAAGCATCTTCATGTGAGAAAATTACCCTTCAAGTACCTTATTATACATAGAGCTGGCAGACAGCATACAGGACTTGTAGGACACCTGTGAACACATGGAACAACAGCTGGAAATCAGTCAGAGGGTCTTTGGGGTCCCAATTGTTGCTAAGATGCGTATGGAAGAGGCTGCCCAGGGAAGTGCTTGAGTCACCAGCCCTGGAGGTGTTAGAACAACTGTAGATGTGGCACTTGGGGACATGGTTCAGTGGTGGACTTGGTGTGTTTTACTGTTTCACTGGTGGTTTACTGGTTTACAGTTAGACTCGATGACCTTAAAGGTCTTTTCCAACTTAAATGATTATATGGTTCTATGATTCTAAATGAACTGAGCACTTAGAGTTGGAAGAGGTGAGTCTTCTCATACGTATACATGATATAAAATGTCATTAACAACACATTACTTTCCCAAGTTTTATTTCATGTGAATAGGTCGTTTGCTGAGGTGAGTAGCTTGAGAGAGGAATCCTTCAATACCGAAGCGGGGGGAAAACAGCATCCCGGAGCCTCAACTCAAAGTGGCAAAAGCCACTGAAGGAGCTTCAAATCCTCGACAGGGCTTGCCCAGGAGCCGGCAGCTCAACTGATGAGAGCAAATGACTCACAGTGGGTGGAGCCAGGAGGAGCAACACCAGCCCTGACTGGTTAAAAACCTGCCACAGGGAGCGCAAGCAACCAGGAGCGCGGCAAACAAGGTGGGCTGAGGCAGTTTGCGCAGGCAGGCGAGCGGGATGGTGAGCAGTCGGCTTATGACCAGGGCCCGGTCTGGGAGCTCTGCTCTGGCTGCCCAGGTGATGGCCAGCGTAGGCACCCAGACAGAGCCAATGAGAGGGGAGGCTGCAGTGCAGAGCTCGAAGTGTAGAGAGTGCCTGCACTGGTCTCCTGAGTGGAGGGTGCACAATGGGCAGGACTGCACTCACTGCTCCCTGGTGGAGGTCCTCCTGCAGCAGGGGCTGAGCTGCGGCATGCTGTTAATAGTCTGCAAGATATCAGGGAAGCTGAAAGGAAGCAGGAATGCTTGCCCCAGGCCCAAACTGTGCAGGGGCCTCAAGCGTCCGCTGTAGCTCATGGAGGAGAGAAGGAGGCCGTTAACACAGGAAGCTGGGAAACAGTAACAACAAAAAACAACAAAAAAAAAGGAGGAAGAGGACAATTAAAAGCAAGTGACTTCCTCCTAAACCTGTTGTCCCCACCCTGAACAACTTTGCTGTCCTTTAGGAGGCTGATGAGGAAACGCACTCTCACCAAAAACAAGCAGCTGATGCACTGCTAAAGAAGATCTCTACTGGTGCTGCAAGAAAAAAGCAGCGGATCATAGTAGTAGGGGACTCCACTTTGAAAGGGACAGAGGCACTCATCTGTCAGCCTGACCCAGTCTCAAGGGAGGTGTGTTGCCTACCAGGGGCTCAGATCAGGGATATTGCAGAGAGGCTGCCTGCTCTAGTAAGTCCCACGGACTATTACCCACTTCTAGCGATCCATGTGGGTGCTAGTGATGTCGATAGCAGTAGCCTGGAGAACATAAAGAAGGACTACAGAGCCCTGGGAGAGGTGGTTAGGGGCTCTGGAGCTCAGGTAGTCTTTTCGTCAATTCTCCAGGATACAGTGGAGGACTTTAAAAAAGCTAGGAGGATGGCCAGGTTAATAAATGGTTAAAAGGGTGGTGTCATAGTCAGGGATTTGGGTGTCTTGAACACGGGTCCCAAGTTTGCAGGTCTACTGGGGGCTGGTGGAGCTGGTCTGATAAAGAAGGGGAAGAGCGGTTTTGGTAGGAGGCTTGCCAGGCTGGTCAAGGATGGTTTAAACTAGATGTGCTGGGGGAGGGAGGCATCATTCCATCCCAAGACACTTAGTCACTTGCCAGCACGGAGATATAATAAATAATAATATAATAAATGCATGGAGCAATGTAGAGATATTCCAGGAGCTCCAGCCAATGAGCTAGCTTCATTTGGAGCTCAGCTCAGATGCCTCTATACAAACGCCCATATTATGGGGAACAAACGAGGAATTAGAGATGTGTGCACGACTGCAGGCGTATGATATAGTAGGCATCACAGAAACATGGTGGGATGGCTCCTGTGACTGGAGCATTGGAATGGAAGGTTACAGGTCCTTTAGAAAAGACAGGCTTGGCAGGCAGGGAGGAGGAGTTGCTATTTATGTTAGGGATAGGCTGGAGAGTATGGAACTCTGGGGACAGGTGAGCAGCCGACAGAGAGTTTGTGGGTCAGGGTTAAAGGGAGAACAGCTATGGGAGACATTATTGTGGGGATCTGTTACAGACCGCCTGATCAAGAGGAATCTGCAGATGAAGCACTCTACAGACAGATAGGAACAGCCTCACACTCGCAGGCCCTTGTCCTCATGGGGGACTTCAACCACCCTGACATCTGTTGGAGTGAAGGTACAGCCCAGCACAAGCAATCCAGGAGGTTCCTCGATTGTGTGGAAGACAACTTCCTTCTGCAAGTAATAGAGGAGCCAACAAGGAGAGGTGCCAGGCTTGATCTCGTGCCCACCAACAGGCAAGAGCTGGTTGGAAATGTGATGCTCCAGGGCAGCCTTGGTTGCAGCAACCACGAGATGGTCGAATTCGAGATCCTTGGGACAGTGAGAAGAGCATGCAGCAAGCTCACTGCCCTGGACTTCAAGAGAGCAGACTTTGGCCTCTGCAGGAACCTGCTGAGTAAGGTTCCATGGGATACAGCCCTAGAGCGCAGGGGGGCCCAAGAGTGTTGATTGTTATTCAAGGATCACCTGCTCCAAGCTTAGGACTGTTGCATCCCAACTAGAAGGAAGTGCAGCAGGAGGGCCAGGAGACCTCCTTGGATGGATAAGGAGCTGTTAGGGAAAATTCAAAGGAAAAAAAAGGTTTCTAGAAGGTGGAAGCAGGGACAGGCAGCCTGGGAAGAATACAGGGATGTTGTCTGGGAAACTAGGGACCAGGTTAAGAAAGCTAAGGCCCAGTTAGAATTAAAGTTGGCTAGGGATGTTAAGGATAATAGGAAGGGATTCTATAGGTACGTAGCGAATAAAAGACAGACTAGGGACAACGTAGGCCGCCTTCGGAAGCTATCAGGAGAACTGGCTACCCAGGATTTGGAGAAGGCTGAGGTTCTTAATGACTTCTTTGCCTCGGTCTTCACTGGCAAAGGCTCTGACCATACCACTCATGTCTTGGAAGGCAGATGCAAGGACTGTGAGAAAGGTGACCCTAGGCCCACTGTAGGAGAGGATCTGGTTCAACACCATCTTAAAAACTTGAATGTACACAAGTCCATGAGACCTGATGAAATCCATCCGCGGGTCCTGAAGGAGCTGGCAAATGAAGTTGCTAAGCCACTGGCCATCATATTTGAAAAATAATGGCAGTCAGGTGAAGTTCCCGATGACTGGAAAAAGGGAAATATAACCCCCATTTTCAAGAAGGGGAAAATGGATGACCCGGGGAATTACAAACCAGTCAGTCTCACCTCTGTGCCTGGCAAAAGCTTGGAGCAGATTCTCCTGGAAGGCATGCTAAGGCACATGAAAAACAAGGAGGTGGTTTTCACTATGGGGAAATCCTGCCTGACCAATTTGGTGGCCTTCTATGATGGGGCTACAGAACTGAGGGACAGGGGAAGAACAGTTGACGTCATCTACCTGGACTTGTGCAAAGCGTTTGACACTGTCCCACACGACATCGTTGTCTCTAAATTGGAGAGACACCAATTTGATGGGTGGACCACTCGGTGGATAAAGAGCTGGCTGGATGGCCGCATGCAAAGAGTTGTGGTCAATGGCTCAATGTCTGGCTGGAGACCAGTAACGAGTGGTGTCCCTCAGGGATCGGTGTTGGGACCGGTCTTGTTCATCTTTGTTGGTGACATGGACAGTGGGATTGAGTGCACCCTCAGCAAGTTTGCTGATGACACCAAGCTGTGTGGTTCGGTTAATATGCTGGAGGGAAGGAGTGCTATCCAGAGGGACCTTGACAACACTTGTGAGGTGGGCTGATGCCAACCTGATGAAGCTTAACCATGCCAAGTGCAAGGTCCTCCACCTGGGTCGGAGCAATCCCAGGCACGGCTGCAGGTTGGGCAGAGAAGAGATTCAGAGCAGCCCTGTGGAGAAGGACTTGGGGGTGCTGGTCGATGAGAAAATGAACATGAGCCGGCAGTGTGCGTTCGCAACCCAGAAAGCCAACTGTATCCTGGGCTGCATCAAGAGGAGTGTGACCAGCAGGTCGAAGGAGGCGATCCTGCCTCTCTACTCTGCTCTCGTGAGACCTCACTTGGAGTATTGTGTGCAGTTCTGGTGTCCTCAACATAAAAAGGACATGGAACTGTTGGAACAAGTCCAAAGGAGGGCCACGAGGATGATCAGGGGATTGGAGCACCTCCCGTATGGAGATAGGCTGAGAAAGTTGGGGCTGTTCAGCCTGGAGAAGAGAAGGCTGCGTGGAGACCTCATAGCAGACTTCCAGTATCTGAAGGGGGCTTATAAGGATGTTGGGGAGGGACTCTTCATTAGGGACTGTAGTGATTGGACAAGGGGTAACAGGTTCAAACTTAAACAGAGGAAGTTTAGATTGGATCTAAGGAAGAAATTCTTTACTGAGAGGGTATTGAGGCACTGGAATGGGTTGCCCAGGGAGCCTGTGAATGCTCCATTCCTGGCAGTGTTCAAAGCCAGGTTGGATGAGGCCTTGTTTGGCATGGTTTAGTGTGGGGTGTCCCTGCTCATGGTGGGGGGTTGGAACTAGATGATCTTAAGGTCCTTTCCAATCCTAACTATTCTATGATTCTAACATGCTTATTTTAAAAGCACTCAATGTCTTTCTTAAAGTTTATTTAAAGAAGTGCAACCTGAAATTTGCATACATCTTTATCCACACAATTTTGCATCTTTATAACTAATTATAACCTAGTAAATATAACAGCAGCATTAAAAATGTGCTTTATTTTTGTGATGTTAAGCTGCAAAAAGTGCCACTGTAAAGGCTAGGGCTAGCAAAAACCAATTGTGTGTGAACTTGTTCCACGAAAAGAATCTGGAATATCAGGACCTTGTGCTTTACCAATGTCCAGTCCTGTCTAGGTTGTTTCTAGGTGTAGAAGTCATCATTCAGGTACTTTATGTGGATCAGTAAGACAGACATGCAAATCTATATGTGCTTCTCCTTGCCTGTTGTTATTTGATGGTACTGGGTTGCTTTCTTCTTCCGTCTCATAGCAGATCTTTTGCTACAGGCTCTTTCTTTTCAGCTTTTCCGTGGGTATAGGAGAAGTTTTGAACCTACCACAGCCTTTAGAGGCTCTGTCACACAGCATCCAACATTGGAATGAATTTCAAAGGACAGAATAAGATCTAGAAAACAGGATATACAGTGATAAGCCACAAAAGGTGTTCTAAGAATCGAAGGAAATATGTAAGTAAAGGTATTGCTGAGTAGGTACAGTTCTACATAACCAAAGACAATGAGGCTGTATCAGCTATATTCCATTGAAGACCTTGACACCTGCAAGCATTCTTCAGTTGTTCATTAGGTGACTCTGAAGTACAGGACTTAAACTAAGTCACTAACACCCATGGTCATAGCAGGAGAAACACTCTTCTAAGTGTCCTTTGCTTTAAGCTGGTCACTCTCACCTCCCATTGATTGGTAGCTGAGGACTTTCAACAACCCAAACGAGTTCAAAAGCTTTAAAGTGTTTCAAGTCTTTTTCAAGGTAAAATGTCACATCTATTTATCATTAAAAAAAGAAAATTCTATTTGTTGGTCAGATCAAACCTCTGACAACAGCTGGAACTCAGGAAGCAGAAAAAAAACCCTAGGTAAACAAGTACAGCTAAACTGTAAATATAAGCTACATTTATATGAACAAATACATGAGGCCAAAATCGATTTATCTTAAGAAAAGACAAATGAGTCACTCTAAGGAGAATATTTGGCACATTCTTTTTTGTTATATATAGTCAAAATGTAAAGCCTTTATAAAAAGGTAAAATATGAATGTAAACCATTACATTTTATTAAAATGAAACAAAAAGTAGTATATCCAGTATATCCATAAGACATGCAACATAGAATAATAAAATAACAGAATAGTTAGGGTTCGAAAGGACCTTAAGATCATCTAGTTTCAACCCCCCTGCCATGGGCAGGAACACCCCACACTAAATCTTGCCACCCAAGGCTTTGTCCAACCTGGCCTTGAACACTCCAGGAATGGAGCATTCACAGCCTCCCTGGGCAACCCATTCCACTGCCTCACCACCCTAGCAGTAAAGAACTTCTTCCTTAGATCCAATCTAAACTTACCCTGTTTAAGTTTTAACCCGTTACCCCTGGTCCTGTCACTACAGTTGCTGATGAAGAGTCCCTCCCCAGCATCCTTGTAGGCCCCCTTCAGATACTGGAAGTCTGCTATGAGGTCTCCACGCAGCCTTCTCTTCTCCAGGCTGAACAGCCCCAACTGTCTCAGCCTGTCTCCATACGGGAGGTGCTCCAATCCCCTGATCATCCTCGTGGCCCTCCTCTGGACTTGTTCCAACAGTTCCATGTCCTTTTCATGTTGAGGACACCAGAACTGTACATGATACTTCAAATAAGGTCTCACAAGAGCAGAGTAGAGAGGCAGGGTCACCTCCTTCGACCTGCTGAACATAACTCATTAACACTCATAAATATTGCCTATCTTGTTTGAATCTTTGAATATGTAGTTCATTATAATACTATATTAAAGATTAATCTTAGCAACTATTTAATAAATAGATACTGAAAAATGAGATAACGGTATATTTTGGTAAAATTGTTTTTTGTTCTCTGTAAATTCCATTACATTAATAAAGAGGTGTACACAACTTGCTCATAACAAAGATGTGACTTATTTACAGACAGCTTGAATACATTCAGATCCAAAATTTTTTTTGTGGGGGAATCAGAATGGGCATTTTTATTTAGCTGCCTGTGGTGACCTGCTCTGTCACTCCCCACCTCAGCTGGAAAGGAGAGAGATCTGCTCTACCATGGTCCTCCATAGGCTTTAGGGGCACAGCCTGCCTCACCATGGGCTGCACCATAGGCTGCAGGGGAATCTCTGATACAACACCTGGAGCACCTCCTCCACTCCTTCCTCACTGACCTTGGTGTCTGCAGGGCTGTTGCTCTCACATAGTCTCATTCCTCTCTCCTCTGACTGCTGCTGGAGTTGCACAGGTTAGTTTCCCCCCCGCCCCTTCTCAAACACGTTACCCCAGAAACACCATCACTGTTGGTGATGATCTCAGCTTTGGCCAGCTGTGGGTCTATCTTGGAGCCAGGTGGCATGTTGGACATGGGCGAAGCTTCTGGCAGCTTCTTACCCCTGTAGTAGTCACCTCTCTAGCTCCACCACTACAAGAACTTTGCCATGCAAACCTAATACATTGCCAGATTAGTATTCCCTTGACTTCATGGAAGTGGAGCAGTCATGGTCTAATTATAAATTAACGCTTATATAAATTTCAATTTGTGTATCTCAGGAATATGTTTCTTGAATTAAGATAAAAGTGACTGTCATCTCTAAGTAGAGATCAGCACAACCTATGGATCTGGGGAGTCTCGCTTTTAACAAAAGTGAGTATTTCCAAAAAGCACTGTAATATACCCAGAATATTCTTTGGTTTTATTTGATTGCTAAAAACATTCTTGCCAATAATCTTTTGCCTTTGAACAATGTGCATATTTCTAATCCTAAGAAAAATTAATTTGCAGAAATATTCAGCATATTTGTATGTACACTGGTAACATACAGATCTGTAAGGCAAACTGTAGGAGGCTGGTAAATATGAGGAAGATCAGGTATATTTCAGACAAAGAGATTATAGATTGGGTGTCTCAGAAATGTTACTGTTTATTTTTAAACCAGGATCATAACATGTCAGAAAGGTAGAAATTTCAGGGTACATTAGTCTACAAAAATGCCTTATGCTTACCAAAGAAATCACAGGTTTCCAAACTGTCAGCTACAGAGGGTCTTAAATCATTATAAAATCATGTGATGTTCAGGTTTTACTTATGACTTATTTTAGCACATTCACACTGTACCCATTTCATACAGTTACTAGAAAGTTAACTTACAAGTTCTAATGGGTTTCCTGGAAAATGCTGCATGCTATCCAGTATCTCCAAGCTCCAGCGCTGTATAAGCCTAGTTACCAAGACTGTTTTGGTGAGAATGACAACCCAATTAGTACTTTGCTTAAGGAAAGAGAGAAAACCTGTAGAAGTTTAGGTTCTTTCTTAGCACACTTTTATTGAAAGAAAAGCAGAACTTTAATTACTAGTACTCAAACTTGCAGCAATTCAAACTCCATGGTAACAAAGATAAGCTAATGAAATCCAATGAGACAAAGTGTTTTCATACTTCAATAAAGGAGAGGATTTTTTTTATTTTCTAAGATAATGATTCTATGCCACTAAAGAGTGTTTGTGCCAAAACAGAATCTCAGCCTTTCTCAGCAGCGTAGCTGCAGTGGAGGAGTTCTAGAAAGCTTTCAGGAAACAGACATAATAAACTTCATATGTTTAAGCCAAGGCTATGGCAGTGAGAGTTCCTCAAAGACACTGAGGTGCATCTCTGCCAAATGTCTGAAACTTGAGTCTAGGGAAGAAGAAGGGAAGAGCAACAGTGGCAATTTCTGTATGTCAGTACTACCAGCATGTTCAACTTGCTGTGCTGCTTGCAAACAAGGAAGAGCCATTGTGCCTAAGATTGTAGATGAAAGCCTGAGTTTGGGATCAAGAGGAAGGCTGGAAGGTAGACAGCAGGGCTAGTCCTGATTTGACCATCCCCTAATTCAAAAAGATTGTAAAAAAAATGGAGATCTAAGAAGGACTGAGAAGTATGTAGGACCTTATGGCATCTGCAGAAAAGGTTGGTGGAAAGGGACTTGTTAAGCTTTGTGAGAAGGAGGGCAAGGCTAGTAATTATATTCCAATCTGAATACATTTCTAATTCCTGAACAAGACCTCAAGAAAGTTACAGAAGGAAGGAGCACCCACAGAACATTAGCCAGATATTACCCTGAGCTCACAGCCCTTTGCCTAAACCAATTTTTCATTAAAATTTTCAAATTAATATTTTAAAGTAGCAAAGTCATATTTTAAGACATAAAAACGTAGTCTTTTTGATGCCATTTGTCATAATCTTCCTTTGCCAATGGACTGTAACTCCCATGCTCCACAAGAACCCTATGGAGTTACGTACTTTGAACTTTGAAAAATATGTTTTACAAAGTTTCCAGAAGATACTTGCATTCACTAAAATAGCCAGGACAGGGTTGCTCCTCACATTAAATGTGTGTTTCCAAGAGGAAATGTACACCTTGCAACACGAAAAACTGGCTGATGCACCAGTAAAGAAGATCACTACTGGTGCTGCGAGAAAAAAGCGGCGTGTCATAGAAGTAGGGGACTCTACTTTGAAAGGGACAGAAGCACTCATCTGTCGGCCTGACCCAGTCTCAAGGGAGGTGTGTTGCCTACCAGGGGCATGGATCGGGGATGTTGCAGAGAGGCTGCCTGCTCTAGTAAGTCCCACGAACTATTACCCACTTCTAGCGATCCCTGCGGGTGCTAGTGATATAGATAGCAGTAGCCCTGTGTCGTGGTTTAAGCGCAGGCCGTAAATTAGAACCACGCAGTTTCTACTCCCACCCCCCCCCCCAGAGGGATGGGGAGGAGAATCGAAAGAATGTAACTCCCACGGGTTGAGATAAAAACAGTCCAGTAACTAAGGTATAACACAAATCACTACTGCTGCCACCAATAATAATAATGATAAGAGAAATAACAAGGGAAGAGAATACGATACCGCCCGCCGGAAAAGAGCCCGACAGAAAGAGGACGTGCCCTTCCGGGTAGCTCCCAGTTACATCCCCCGGCATGACGTGCTGTGGTATGGAATACCTCTTTGGCTAGTTTGGGTCAGGTGTCCTGTCCCTGCTTCCTCCCGGCTTCCTCTCCTCCCTGGCAGAGCATGAGACTCACAAAGTCCTTGGTCAGGGTAAACATTCTGACCGGCAACTGAAAACATCAGCTTTATCAGTATTATTCCCAGGCCGAAAGATAAAACCACAGTGCTGCACCAGCTACTAAGAAGGAGAAAAACTGACTGCTGCTGCTGCTGAACCCAGGACACCTGGAGAACATAAAGAAGGACTACAGAGCCCTGGGAGAGGTGGTTACAGGCTCTGGAGCTCAGGTAGTCTTTTCATCAATTCTCCAGGATAAAGGGGAGGACCTTAAAAAGGCTAAAAAGCATAAAGGATCATGATCAGCAGGTCTAAGCAGGTGATCCTGCCCCTCTACTCTGCTCTTGTTGGAACTCACTTGGAGTATTGTGTACAGTTCTGGTGTCCTCAACATGAAAAGGACATGGAACTGTTGGAACAAGTCCAGAGGAGGGCCACGAGGATGATCAGGGGATTGGAGCAGCTCCCGTATGGAGACAGGCTGAGAAAGTTGGGGCTGTTCAGCCTGGAGAAGAGAAGGCTCAGTGGAGACCTCATAGCAGCCTTCCAGTATCTGAAGGGGGGCCTACAAAGATGCTGGGGTGACTGTAACAATAGGACCAGGGGTAACAGGTTTAAATGTAAACAGGGAAAGATCAGGTTAGATATAAAGAAGAAGTTCTTTACTGTGAGGGTGGTGAGGCACTGGAATGGGTTGCCCAAGGAAGTTGTGAATGCCCCATCCCTGGCCGTGTTCAAGGCCAGGTTGGACAGAGCCTTGGGTGGCATGGTTTAGTGTAAGTTGCCCCTGTCCATGGCAGGGGGGGTTGGAATTAGATGATCTTAAGGTCCTTTCCAACCCTAACTATTCTATGATTCTGTGATTAAGCACCTTCTCTAAACAAATATTTATGCTGCCTCTTTTTCCCCTTGCAGATTATCTACTTGCTAGATGCAAACTAAAAAAATTATCACTGGTTTGTGTTTGGGGTTTTTTTTGTGTTTTATCACAGCCAAGTCAGTGTGATAAGCACAGGGCAGACATTCTACTGGAGCATTATGTTGATTCAAGTAGCTTCAGCAAGCCAGGATATGACAATATTCCCAGTATTCCATTTTATTACATAATGAAGAGCCAATATTTGGTGCTGACACTCAAAATTTTCAGATGTTACCTCTTAACAGCAGTGACAAAGCAAAGCTGCTGTAAGCGAGACAAATACAAAAGCATTCCACTTTCTCTTTTCAGCTTGGGTAAGACTCAACAGTGCACCTGACTGATAACCAGCACTTGTTTATTTCTTTTGTGGCATTGTTTTTTGTGAAGAAATATCAGTGTGAACGTGCATTTCAGATTCATCAAAAAGTGTGATATCTGAGTATCCAACTTAGAATCCAAGTGCTAGCCTTTGGCTAATGAGAGTTTAGGAATCTTTACTAACTTTTAACATACATTTGAAGAAATATGTGAAAAAAGAGGAAATTTGATGTAACGTCAATTAATCTTACAGAGAAAATACATGAGATGAC
The DNA here is from genome assembly GCF_963264785.1 of Psittacula echo. Classification (NCBI taxonomy): domain Eukaryota; kingdom Metazoa; phylum Chordata; class Aves; order Psittaciformes; family Psittacidae; genus Psittacula; species Psittacula echo. The sequence continues at coordinate 100,912,988 of NC_137738.1, forward strand.
ATCTTTTATTGTCATGTTCAAAGTTCAAAGCTTCCATTATAAGTCTTCTCTTTAAGTATATTATGATCTGTGAATCGGTACAATGAAACAATGGCATTACACTCCCACTGTTTTATTAACAGTTCCAAATACAGAGAATCCTTCAAAGATATGGCTTGTAAAAATATTCATCCTCCTTTTAAACCCAAAAATCTTCCTTGTTGGAACTCTCAATGAAAGGGAAAAAAGACCATCTTCCATCCTAAGAGGTGGAAATTTTGCCAGTTAAAAAGTTGTACTGTCAGTAAGAGCCTGAAATACTGGTTGATTGAGATTCCTCTGCCCAAAAAGTACAACATTTCTTGTCAGACTTTGCTCAGACGCTGGAAAAAAAAAAAAATCCCGCTTTGCAGAATGAAGGTGAATTTTAATCAGACATCCATTATGGTTCTGACGGAGAAGGCAGCCAATGCGAAAAAAAAAAAGAAAAGCAGACGCAGTGCTAATTCTCAGGACCATTTATGAGCGTATAAACCCACAGAAGTAGCTAATGTGCACTTGGTGAAGTTAAGTGTTTGTCTGTGAAAGATGGGTGAGAAATACAAAGTGATTTCTAGCAGGGCACCATTGGCAGAATTGGAGCATTACATGTTAAAGGGAAAAGAAACAGTCTTGCTTGGCCTTTCTCTCTTGTTTTTGGCAAGATAAAAATTAGACCAGTGAATCAACCTTACCAGTCACTAAGAGTAAGAATCACTTTGCCATGAACTTTATCTACCTGGAAGTTAAATGACCAGTTTAAAATAATAATTTATTTGTTTCCCAGGTCACTAGAGCAAGATAGGCGGTATCAGAGAGTTACACTTTTGTGCTTGACAAAGTGCGAAAGTAGCATAAATCTCCTTTTGGCAAACCATGTCTTCCCCCTTGTCTAGTGTACACCATTTTATATGGTTTGTATTAACTTGGGAACACAAGAACAAGAATCCAGTATCTCGTCTTCAAGCTGACCAGCAGAGAAGCCACAGAACACGTGCAATAACACCTATTCAAAAGACACCTGGCCTCCAGCGATTTGTAGTTAGGGGAATTAATATGTCAGAGACAGTGTTTTTACAGTAGCAGCTCACAATGCATTTCTTTTCCATGAAGCTGGGTATGACAAATACTGCTGTGGGTTTACAGAAGTAAAAGCACCATTTCCTCCTAGGTATTACTAGGAAAGATAGTTACCAGATTTATCTTGTTTACTACTTTCCTTTCTGTGATATCAAACACTTAAAAGCTTGTGTTTAGCCTGGCTGCATCCCACTCCTTTTCACAGTTTTAAAGGCATGTCATTCGGTAATGTAACAGTACAGGTACAAATTTATTCTTACTATTTTCCTGATAAGATGAAACTGCACTCCATCTCATTTTCTCACTTAAGACATTCTTTCTCATCCTTGTGGATTGGATGCCTCAGTTTCTGAATGAGCACCTAACCCCTGACATGTTTTCATTTCTACAAATCACTTGGGTCTCTATTCATACCTTCCACTATCAAAATAATCTTAAATGGAATTTAAGCACGTTAGTTGCAGAAAGCAGTTCTGCTCACTTACTGTCAGAGACAACTTTAGTGGTACTTACCATCTATACTGGATTATATGTTTCACAAAACATCTAAACCTCAACTATTTTCCCCAGTTTGAGCTTTAGTGGTGCCTGTATCATAATGTAACTCACCAGTAGCTGGAAAGCACCTAAACACTATCTAGTACTGCACAAATTATCCTTAATACATGTACAGAGCACTGAACTCAACCCAAAATCAACCAAGCAAAGAATTTTCCATGTAGGTTTCTGATGATTAAAACATTCAACACATGAGAGCTAAATTCTAGGCTTTTCTCAGCCTCTGGGGACTCTTTATCTGCCAAAAGAATAACTTAAACTCAAACACAGGTTTGTCTTCTTGCTGAAAATGGGTCATGTGAAATAAATAATTGTCAGAAAAAGAAGCAGCAATGGAAATCATGATTCTGTAAATCAGTGGAAAAGGGGCTTAGATGAAACTTGTCATTTCTGGTATAACAACATTTACCTTGGTCAACTACAGGAGGTAGTCTGAATATGATTTATCAGTCCCCTATTTAAGGTAATATGCTATCATTCAAAACACAGACAAACTTAATCTTTCTCCAGGACCCCCTAAATTATATCCCTTCACAAGCAAAGATGTTCCTTATTTTCTTTGCTGTCTGATACATTGTGTGGGTGTTCAAGTACGTGCATAAGTAAAAGAACACTGCACTAAGATTATGTCAAGGATACAAAGCCAAGTACCACAAAAATGTGAAATTTTATTTCTAAAATTTTTAAAAGTTTTCTAACTGAATTCTGATTTTTGCATCTTTGATGTTGATTTATTTATCACAGATTAATTTCCAGTCTTCGTCAGTGTATAAGGTAGATGGAAATCAAGCAAGAATGGGTGGTGAAAGAAACCATTGGTTGCAGAACAGCTCTAGTGGACATAACTTCTTCCAGGGACGCCTTAATCATCTGATAAAATCATGGCTCCAGATTATAAAATACCTGTGTTCTATACACATCTAATGTTCTATGCACATTTCTGACATATCATAAATAAAAAAGTAATAATTATTAATCAGTTGATATTACATATACCATCTTGTCAGGGGATAAACCTGAATTTGTGGATGGATGGTCTAAAAGCCAGAGATTTTCTCCAAGGCATCAGCTTTTCCCATTAAGAAGGAAATAATATTGAATGGAAATCATTTGCAAACGTACTGTGAGCTCTGAATACAGCTTCAAGACTTTGACATAAACAAAAGTTCAAGATGTTCTAATGTGTGGCCTCTTAAATGAGAAACTTAGGAACATTACTGCTTTCCAAGTAAAGTAGTGTGAAAAGGGGAAGTTGGGAGGATTTACATATCAAAAGATATAGAGATATCTGCTAGCACCAGCCAACAGGGTCTGCATATATAGCATCCTGGAGTGTTTATCTACCTAGAGCTTTATATCTGTAGATTTTCCATAGAGAAGGCTGTCTGTTTATGATGGAAATTCAGCTTATTGACTATAGTAAGTAATTGATGAAGCACTTGAAGAGCGTTAATAAAGTCTTATTATCACTCAGAACACATTGTAGAAAACTACTTGTGAAATCTTTATTATTTGTATATTCATATCAGTGGATTCGTTGATTTAAAAACTGTTTTAATGAATTGTTCTGAAGTTCATAATATTTTCCTGACTGCCAAGAAATTCTGTGAAGGAAGTCTATCAAATATTGCACACTTAGTCCCAAGTAAAGCAAAAAAGGGTCATCCATTAGTGACTGGACAGCTGCAGGATTGTTTTTCTTTCAAGCAAGAAGCATTCTGAGCTTGCTTCTTTACTCCTTCCTTAGTAAATAATTAAATATGTTCTATATGTATTTACTTGATAAATGTTTCTGTATAGAGAGACTGATATATAGACAGTTAGACATATATAGATCCCTGTATGTAAAACATGCTATCATAAACCCGCCACTGGCAGAGAGTAATATATGCAAAGATGTGTCAAAACTGATTTCTCCTACAGCTGGAGTCTTGGTTAGGAAGCTGATATACTGTGATCATTTCCTAGTTCTTCTCCCTTAGTTACCTACATCTTGCCTTGAACTTCTGTTCTGCCTGTCTGTTGTACCCTCACATTGTCCCTAGATTTATAGATATGCAGTTAAAGCAATTATTTCAGGAATAGGAGGTTTTACTGTCATGTGTAAGATAGGTGTTGTCTTCTGTTAGAAAAGAATAAGGCTGTTAGAAGCTACTGCAATTCAACAAAATAAAGTTGGTTGCTCTTCTATTCCTTTGTTTTGCATATAGTTTTATGTAGCTTTTCTCGCTGGCATTCCTAACAATTCAGTAAATAATATGGCTATGCATAGTTTTATTGTATTTTCATCTTCTCCCAAAGGAGAAATATAAAAAGTAGTTTGTTTTGGCTAGGTTTTTCTAAAAGTTTTGGTGCTTTACTATTTCTTATAGCAAATACTGATAAGCCTGTGATCCCTAGTACGTGGGGAAGGGCTTTCATCCATTTTTGTGCTTTCTTGTTTATTTCCCTCCCCAGAATTAGAAGGTTGAATTAAAACATTATTACAAAGTGATCCATTTGCTATAAGATCAAATCTCTTATAGAATGGTTCTCATTTTCCAATGGTTTCCAATTCCTAAGCTTCTTTTACCTTGAGCTGAATGGCACATACATTTGTGAAGAGTGTAGCCAATGTTGATGAGAAGGTGGATTGCAGCACTGGGAGCTGTACAAATTCTTTTAAATGTTGGAGGCTCTGTGTCCAGTTATATCACATTACTATGATCAAGATGAAAAGTAAATAAAGATGTGAACACCTGATGATGTGAGGACCTGATAACACGTACCACAGATGAACAGACATTGGAGTTACCTAGCAACTGCAGATAAAGTTTTGCTTGTACTAGGCTAGATCTTAGCTAAGCACTCAGAGATTATGGGGAAATTGACAAATTGATGAATTTCTGGTAAGTATCTGCAAACAAAAATCTGAAAAAGGCAAAGGAGCTGCAAATTTTCCTGAACACTTTCTTATTTCTAGTAGCATCACTGCCATCTTAATGAGTTTTTAATGTTTATTACTAGCTGATGTTTTTTAAGCATAAGACTCTTGGAGGTAGGAACCTGGCTACAGTGAAGTTGCAGGTAGTTGCATTCATAAGCTGCATATTGCTACATATCTTTGGGCAGTACATTTAATAGCCATATGCTTATCTAGAGGCTAATGGGGAGAATAGATGATTATAGTACTTATAGATTAGTCTGATTAGTATCCAGCCTTGGCAAATGAGGGTATACACTGGACCACATGCATACCTGTTGTAAGCCACTGCTTTTGATTTCCTCTTTTCTTCCAGGGGAATAGACCTGGAAGGGATCTAGATAATTGCATCCTGCCAGTCTTATCTTGTAACCTCATCACATAATCTTGTTATCAAGTTCCTCTGAAAATGGTTTCTCACTCGAACTACTTTTATGAGATGGCTGCTAAAACATCACATTGGTTGTTGGGAATGCTTCAATATCCAACCTAATTTGCTCATGGCAACTTTACGCATTTTTGTTGTAACGGCAATATCAGTTTATAAAGACATTTCACCTCTTAATGTCTACCATAACCTTGTGTTTAACAGTCAATTCCTTTATCCTTGTTTCAATTTGAACACTTGCCTTCTTTTGATAGGCCAAATGTTCACTGCCGTTGTGCAATCATCACTCAGTCATTTCTCCTCTCTTTTACAAGTTCCTTGTCTCTGAGCCCATGAAACATTTTCTTGGTTCATTTTCAGAGCCTTTTTCAGTTTCCCCAGTGTACCTTTCCTATCCAGTACCACCATCCCTTAAAAAAGGAGTCATCACATTCTTTTGATTGCCATTGCCCTACCATTCTCCTTCACATCATGCCATAAGGCATTGGTACCAACATCTGTTCAGAGAAACAAGTAGGATCAGGCCCTTTTTGGTTTTCTTTAGCAGGACTTTTCAGAAGGCAGTCTACACACAACAAAATTCTGTAGAGAGTGAAATTTTGGTGGAATTTTACCCATGCAGTGAACATAGCAGGTTGAATGCCAATACCCAGAGCAAACTGTTCCACTTAAGAGTTTCCTAATACACAGTTCAAGCACTATAGTCCATACTGCATTTAGCTGGCACTGAAGTAAATCTGCTAATTTCCCTAAAGTCAGCAGGCCTATGTTATTTTACTGCTGTTGCTGAAAAATGATGTAACTACAAATAAACAAGGTTTTGCATGTTAGTTTTGCATGTTAGACCAGATTCAGGATTTCTCTGCTACCATCTTCTCTGATGACGAGAAATCAGTTGTAATATACTAGATAAGCTTTCTCTTACACTGATGATAAAAATGGAACTAAAATTTGCTGTGCCCAAAGATATCACAGGGAGGCACCACTGGTTCCAAACCAGATTATGGTCCATCGTTTTATAAAACCAACATATAGAATCATAGAATCATAGAATAGTTAGGGTTGGAAAGGACCTTAAGATCATCTAGTTCCAAATCCCTTGCCATGGGCAGGGACACCTCCCACTAAACCATGCCAAACAAGGCCTCATCCAACCTGACCTTGAAAACCGCCAAAGATGGAGCACTCACAACCTCCCTGGGCAACCCATTCCAGTGCCTCACCACCCTCTCAGTAAAGAACTTCGTCCTTAGATCCAATATAACTTCCCCTGTTTACGTTTTAACCCGTTACCCCTTGTCCTGTCACTACAGTTGCTGATGAAGAGTCCCTCCCCAGCATCCTTGTAGGCCCCCTTCAGATACTGGAAGGCTGCTATGAGGTCTCCACGCAGCCTTCTCTTCTTCAGGTTGAATAGCCCCAACTTTCTCAGCCTATCTCCATACGGGAGGTGCTCCAATCCCCTGATCATCCTCGTGGCCCTCCTCTGGACTTGTTCCAACAGTTCCATGTCCTTTTTATGTTGAGGACACCAGAACTGCACACAATACTCCAAGTGAGGTCTCATGAGAGCAGAGTAGAGGGGCAGGATCGCCTCCTTTGACCTGCTGGTCATGCTCCTCTTGATGCAGCCCAGGATACAGTTGGCTTTCTGGGCTGCGAGCGCACACTGAAGCCGGCTCATGTTCATTTTCTCATCGACCAACATCCCCAAGTCCTTCTCCACAGGGCTGCTCTGAATCTCTTCTCTGCCCAACCTGCAGCCGTGCCTGGGATTGCTCCGACTCAGGTGTAGGACCTTGCACTTGGCATGGTGAAACTTCATCAGGTTGGCATCAGCCCACCTCACAAGCGTGTCGAGGTCCCTCTGGATGGCATTCCTTCCCTCCAGCGTATCAACCGAACCACACAGCTTGGTGTCATCTGCAAACTTGCTGAGGGCGCACTAAATCCCACTGTCCATGTCACCGACAAAGATGTTGAACAAGACCGGTCCCAACACCGATCCCTGAGGGACACCACTCGTTACTGGTCTCCAGCCAGACATCGAGCCATTGACCACAACTCTTTGTGTGTGGCCATCCAGCCAGTTCTTTATCCACCGAGTGGTCCACCCATCAAATTGATGTCTCTCCAATTTAGAGACAGCGATGTCGTGTGGGACAGTGTCAAAGGCTTTGCACAAATCCAGGTAGATGACATCAACTGCTCTACACCTGTCCATCAGTTTCGTAGCCCCATCATAGAAGGCCACCAAATTGGTCAGGCAGGATTTCCCCTTAGTGAAGCCATGCTGGCTGTCACCAACCACTTCCTTGTTTTTCATGTGCCTTAGCATGCCTTCCAGGAGAATCTGCTCCAAGCTTTTGCCAGGCACAGAGGTGAGACTGACTGGTTTGTAATTCCCCGGGTCATCCATTTTTCCCTTCTTGAAAATGGGGGTTATATTTCCCTTTTTCCAGTCATTGGGAACTTCACCTGACTGCCATGATTAAAAATGTGGACCCCCCTACATGCACTAGCAATGGAAGGGAACCTTTTCATCAATGGATAACTTGCACTTGTCTGGACTTCGACTTTTTTTACACCTGCAGGTGGCCCTAGCTTCAATCTTTCTGGGTGCAGTAGGAGACTAATGCATTGAATGGAAGTGGGGCAAGCTACTAATCAGAGCAGCCCTCAAGGCATCTGCCACCTACTGCCTGCTCCAAGGAGCTCCTCTGATTGATTCTGGACTAATGGATTTGCCTACTGCATATGCATTATGACTGAAGCTAATGGAACTACTTTCCACTGACATGGCAGGTAGAATTTGGCCCAGAACTACCACACTGAGTTCTGTTGTGGGTGTTATATTAGCACATACTAACTACCTTGTCTAAGTTCATTACCTAGATTTTGGTTTATCTGAAGCAAGTTTTTTTTAACCCTACTGACCTAAAACCCACTCATGTCATAGTAATGGGTCTGCTGGGCTTACTCCTATTGCTGCGGGGCTTGCTCGTAGTTCTTTCTTAGAACACACTCGAGTATTCCATAGTAATCAGGTCTACAATGTAGATATAAACTTACTGCTCACTTTTCTTACCTATTTATTAATCAAATTAGTCCACCTCTGCATGCTTAGCACAGTGGGAAAATATTAAATTATAATAGCAGGTGCTAGTGTTGGAGAATTATTAGCTGGACTACATTTTTTAGCAACAGAAAGGAAAAGTTTTACTTTTTATATTTTTTCCCACACTATAATGGCCTATTTATACGCCAGTGCTGAAAGCAAAGTGTAAATGGGAAGATACACTGCCAGAATATTTCTCTGTCTAAATAACATTATTGGGAGGCAGAGGAGCAATAATGTAGGAAATCAATTGGGAAATTTTGTAAAAAGTGATTCTGATAAAAATTCTTCAACAAATGTATGAGCCTACTGTATTCATCTCTTTTACACACATTCAGCCTCAACAGTTATCACATTTTCAGCTGAGGCAGTTTGGTCAATTCACTTAGAGAGGAAACAGCTATTTGAAAAAAAATTCTGTACCAACTCACCATATGCAGAGTGCAGCAGTAGCTCTTCCTCTCACATGGTGCCAGGAGCTTCTGCCCTGTGTCATTAACGAAGAACTCAGAAGTTAATAGCAAGAAAGTATAAACTAAAATAAAGAACCAGTGGAACCAAAAGTCAAACCTGATGAAAATAAAATATTGTTCTGATGGATATGGCATAGTAACATACATTGTTACCCAGTCTCACTTTGGACCTCAAATAGGCAAAGGAAAATGCAGGAGTAAAATTAGTGGTGTTTAACACTCTGTAGTCAAGATCATTTTGACGTACAGGAATAGTTCCTCCCTTTCCCGCTTTTGAACCTTCTCATAACCTTTATCACTTTCCCAATTGGCATTAACTGCATAAGAGTTTTTTTCTCTGATTTGCTCACATTGTCTGACATGATAAAATATGTTAATATAATAAAATCAAGGCTATCCACCACTCAAGTGAAAACAAAACAAAACAAAAAAACCAAACCCAAAACCAAACAACCAAACAAAAAAAAAATAAAGAAACAAACAAAAAAACAAACAAACAAAACAAAAAAAAAAAAAAAAAAAAAAAAAAAGGTGAAAAAAGGGTTTCCTGATGGGAGTAGGAGCTAGGCATAAAAGAGAGAGCAACAGTAATAGTGGTGCATAACCACAAAGTAAGGTATGCTGGCAGGGAAGGAAAAGTGGAAAGGAAGAAATGAAGAAAAAGACTCCCATGATATTTTCAGATATACCTAGTCCAAAGAAACATGGAACACAGGGACTCAGAAATCCAGCTGGCTCAGTTAGAGCCCCTGTGTTCAGTGGGAGAACCAATGAAATTTTTTCTTCAATTACTTAGGCTCTTTTTGAAGAACATACTCAAAATCTAAAACCTGAGCCTATTTTCAAATATCTCATTGATAGAAAGGAACTTTTACTAGGGCACTACTGGAAATATCTCTTAGAAGTCATCACCATCTGTTCCAGCTGAATGAACAGTCCTGAAAAGACAGATGGAAGATAAAGTAGAACAACACATTATTATTATTACTACTATTATTATTATTATTATCATCATCTGTTGGAGGAAACAGCTGAAGAATAAGATAGGAGAAACTTTGAAATAAGATGAGGAATAAGGTCCTCTTTTAGCCTTTGGCCAAAAGCAAGTCTTTCAAGTCAGTTCATAATTGCACTGGCAACCAGTGGAGACTAGTGTATGTCAATACCAATGAGTGATTGTCAATATCTCTGATCAGCAACATTTTGCATCATTTGTAACTTGTATACTGAGTCTAAAGGGAGACTTCTAAGTAAATCATTACAGCACATTGTAAATGCAGGAACCAGTTTCTCTTAAAACGCTTTAGTAACACTTCATTAATTATATTGAACCTGCAGACTGAAATTCTTCTTGCTTATATTCATCACTTACCACAACCAGTTGTCTATATATTGTCTAAGACACTACTATATCAAGCTGAACAGGCAAATTATACCCCATGGATCTTAGTAGAGGGATAGAGAGACAGTTCTCACTGGTGTCAGCAGTTCAGACACAGCTGAATGTGGCATCTGACAGAGAAACAAAGAGAAACAAAGCAAGGTATGTTAGTGAATACTTTAGTTATTAAAGGTAGCCACTTCTTTTCAGGCATTTCCCACAGGCTGACTCAAAATCTCCTGTATTTGCTATTCACAGTTATTCACCAAGCAATTCTTTGTCTGCACCTTAGTTGCACTTGTTTTTTTGTGAGCTGAGCTGCTTTGTTCGGATGGTGAGGGTAGATAACATGGTTCCATGGGTTTTTTTTTTTGTTTTTTTACAAGAATCAAGTTACTGATCTTCAATTACTCAGGTTATGGTATTGTGTTTCCTTCTGCTGAAGATGCCTGGAAAACACTAAAAACCACAAATGAGCAGATTGACACATTTTACTCTGGACAGAAATAACCACCAAAAAGTCATAGAAAGCAGATCTTTATTTTGAATTATTTTGATAACACTTGCACAGAAATTAGACCTCATGTATGGGTCCTGTGTCTACCTCACTATCTTTTCTGCAGCCAGTCAAGCAAAGTGGATGTTACTATTAAAGGATTACTAAAGGAAGAGAGCATATCAGTGTTGCAATTTTCTACCAGAATATGCCATGCCTCCCAGCAGCAATTTTGTGCTGTGTATTAGAGGTTGTTTCTAACTGGATCCAATTCCACTTCCCTCTTTCTCTGGGCTTGTGTATCTGTCCATGGTTATCAGTCTTTCTCCATCCAGATAGCAGCCTAAGCATGAACAGTCCACACAACAGCATGCTGGGAACAGTCAGTGAACCTTACCTGAACCCAGTCACTCTGTCACATGAGAACATCACAGCATCAGTGTCTCTTCATACTTGGACCCACGCATCTCAAACTAGGCAGTAGGATAGGTGACTGAACCCTTCCCTGGGCAGCCTCTTCTAATGCTTGACAACCCTTTTGGTGAATTTTTTTTTAATATCCAATCTAAACATAAAATCTAAATGCAGGAGAACTCCATCCAGATACAGAGCTTCAGCCACAAGAAACAGCTTCCAGGATCACAGTCTAATTATCTGAAAAAAATGACAGAACATATTATCATTTTCATTACACAGGCCTCGTATATTATTCTTCATATACTAGTATGAGTAGAGCTTTCAAAACACTTTTCTTCTAATCTTCATTCTTCTTTCTTCATCATCACATTTGCCTGTGTTTTTCTAATACCTGCACCAACGTTAGTCACAACTGGCAGGAGCCCATAGAGAGCTCTAGAGAACATTATTTTTTGCCCTCTGTGCATACATTAGTGTTGCCCTTTAAAGATGCAGCCCTTTGTCCTTTTAATGAAGAATAAAACTCATTTCCAAACATCCCAATAAAATTATCTCAAATAATAGCAATCTAATTAGCTTAGGCAGTTTGAAGTCTCACTTAGACTCCCAGGTGGTATTCCCCATCAT